>NC_087081.1:17716858-18219358 GCF_026151205.1 Bolinopsis microptera | reverse complement strand
TTACTGAACAACTTAAATTATTTATTTTATAATATCGTCCCCTCTCCTTTCACGTGCCTGCATCACCTGATTACACACGTGGGGCCACCTCATGTTTTCCGTTTCTGAACCAACATATAAAGTTGTGAGTGAAATACATGAGCTCATAACTTACACGCATTAAAAATTATCATCACATGACAACATGACACTTCAAAAATTTGAACATAACACGAGGAAATATGGACAGAACTGAACAAGAACAAAAACCACATTCAAAGACTGAGGAATCAGGAGGACTCTGTAACCCAGGAATCAACTATCATCGCTCAATAATCGGTTTGGTATCGACGTTACATACTTTGATTTTCCGAATTTAAAGCTGACTTAAGGAACCAGGGAATTAATTTTACTTACCTAAAATTAAATCGTCGATTTTATTTCTATATCACTTTTTTAAAAACATTCCAGTACATTGTGCAGAAAGTTGAAGATTTAAATTTTGAAAGCATGTAGGGATAGAGATCTGATATCGATCGTAAATACTAAAAATACTTAAGCACAATTTTTAAAAAAATCAATTAACTTTCAAACTGTTCACAAATACATCATTTTATTTCGAAGAAAATTCGCCGAATGACCTTACATGCCTTGACAAGAGACCGAGTGTAAACAAAATTAGGGACACCGAAACACCAGTTGACCAGTAAACTGGTCATAGCAATTACATCAGGCCCTATATGCACCTATAAATGAAGCGATGCTGCAACCAAGGCAAGGTTTATTCTATTGGACTATTTTAAGGTTACAGCCTAAAATATAAATACAGGGTGGGCCAAAAGTCAGTGGGCATGCGTTGGCCTTAATAGCTCCGTCGTGTTTTATATATATGAGAGCTGTTGCTTTGCAGATAGCAAACTGTACCTTCTGGTTCGAGGATTCCGTCGTGAAAATTTGAAAATTCGAATATTTTAGACCACGCCCATTCAAAATTAAAACACCTATACTGTTCTCTCTGAACATGCTGGACGCCTGATCTTTTCAGAGACGGTAGATTATTAAATGTTGCATCTGAGGATTAGAAAAAATGACGTGAAACGGATTAGAAATGACGAAGTTATCAAACATTTTGTGTATCTTTGTTAACAAAATTGACTGGGTGATCATGTGAAACCGCGCACCGTGACACAAAACCTTAACGATGGTGGTTAACAGGGTGACCTTATCACGTGATCAGGTAAGCCAATCACCTGATCACACGTAATGAATAAACTCGTTATGCTTTGTATCTCGGCCATCTGAGAAGCTACAACTCTAATTTTCTCAGGACAAACGTAATTCGAATGGCCAAACACAATTCAATAATATTTAGCTCGATCCGACTATCCAAACTATCAAATAAATGCGAAAATGAACCTTCATTTAAAAAAAATAAACTCGAATATTTTTCGATTTGACAAATTCCCCGAACCAGTGGTGGTAGTAAGTCATACCAGAAAGAATAATTTCAATTGGGCACTCAGTGACTGAGCTATGCCTATTAAGGCCAACGTATGCCCAATGACTTTTGGCCCACCCTGTATAATAACAATGTACCATAATTATAAACACAATTAATTAAACATATTTTATTAATTACATATTTTATTAATTTGATATTTAGATATAGTTAATTTAAGATAACGAAAACTTTCAATTATCAAAATATATAATATCATTATCTATAACAAGAGTTTCTAATTACTAATTAAGGATTTGTGGGATTTGTACGGGGATGTAGAGTACACAAATATATAATTGTACTGCAGTTTTACAGAACTCTAAATGCTTAATGAACACACTTGCAGGTACCACCCGTATTCACACTCAGAATTTAGTTTAGTCACTTTCCAATACGAGATTGGGTAAGGAGTCTACCTTTGACCTGGATACTTTAGGTCGAGGGTAGACTCCGCCTACCCTTTCTGTCTATTGATGGAGGATAAAATAAGGCTAACTATCAAGGTTTTGTTCATTACTTGTTCTACTGCTTCTTCGAACTAGCCCTTCAAATTGTTTGAAAGCCTTATTTCACCCTCTCAAAAGATGGTTAGCCTCATTTTCACCTCGAATATTTGGAGCTTAGATATCGATTAAGTATAATCCCAAGGAATTTCATGTGCAACATGGATATCAAGTAACTTGTCAGTTGTGACAGTACAATATCTAGGGACTGAACAACCAGCTTTGTTTACTATACATTACTATACATTACCTATACATTACCAATGCGTCATAACCTCCCTATATATTACCTCCCTATTATACATTACCTATACATTACCTATAAATTACCTATACATTACCTATACATTAATATACATAACCTATGCATTACCTCCCTATACATTACCTGTAAATTACCTATACATTACTATACATTACTATACATTACCTATACATTACCAATACGTCATAACCTCCCTATATATTACCTCCCTATTATACATTACCTATACATTACCTATAAATTACCTATACATTACCTATACATTAATATACATAACCTATGCATTACCTCCCTATACATTACCTGTAAATTACCTATACATTACTATACATTACTATACATCCCTATACATAACATATAAATTACCTCCAGTAACTATAACTTCCTCCCTATACATTTATTACCTGTAACATTACCTGTAACATTACCTGTAACATTACTTGTGACATTACCTGTAACATTACTTGTGACATTACCAATAACATTACCTGTTAAGTATTACCTATTAGCATTACCTGTAACATTACCTGTAACATTACCTGTAACATTACCTGTAACATTACCTGTAACATTACCTGTAAAATTACCTGTAAGCACTACCTGTAACATTACCTGTAAGTATTACCTATTAGCATTACCTGTAACATTACCAATAACATTACCTGTAAGTATTACCTATTAGCATTACCTGTACCATTACCTGTAAGTATTACATGTAGCATTACCTATTAGCATTACCTGTAACATTACCAATAACATTACCTGTAAGTATTACATATTAGCATTACCTGTAACATTACCTGTAAGTACTACCTGTAAGTATTATCTGTAAGCACTACCTGTAACATTACCTGTAAGTATTACCTGTAGCATTACCTGTAAGTATTACATGTAGCATTACCTGTAACATTGCCTGTAAGTATTACCTATTAGCATTACCATTTACCTGTAAGTATTATCTAGTCTGTAAGCACTACCTGTAAGTATTACCTATTATCATTACCTGTAACATTACCTGTAACATTACCTGTAAAATTACCTGTAACATTACCTGTAGCATTACCTGTAACATTACCTGTGACATTACCTGTAACATTACCTGTAACATTACCTGTAAGTATTACCTATTATCATTACCTGTAACATTACCTGTGACATTACCTGTAACATTACCTGTAAGCACTACCTGTAACATTACCTGTAAATACTACCTGTAATATTACCTGTAAGTATTACCTGTAACATTACCTATTAGCATTACCTGTAACATTACCTGTAACATTACCTGTAAGTATTACCTGTGACATTACCTGTAACATTACCTGTGACATTACCTGTAACATTACCTGTAAGTACTACCTGTAACATAACCTGTAAGTACTACCTGTAATATTACCTGTAAGTATTACCTGTAACATTACCTATTAGCATTACCTGTAACATTACCTGTAACATTACCTGTAACATTACCTGTAACATTACCTGTAACATTACCTGTAAGCATTACCTGTAACATTACCTGTAACATTACCTGTAAGCACTACCTGTAACATTACCTGTGACATTACCTGTAACATTACCTGCAACATTACCTGTAAGCATTACCTGTAAGTATTACCTGTAACATTACCTGTAACATTACCTGTAACATTACCTGTAAGCACTACCTGTAACATTACCTGTAAGTATTACCTATTAGCATTACCTGTAACATTACCTGTGACATTACCTGTAACATTACCTGTAACATTACCTGTAACATTACCTGTAACATTACCTGTAAGCACTACCTGTAACATTACCTGTGACATTACCTGTAACATTACCTGTAACATTACCTGTAAGCACTACCTGTAACATTACCTGTAACATTACCTGTAAGCATTACCTGTAACATTACCTGTAATATTACCTGTAAGCACTACCTGTAACATTACCTATAACATTACCTGTAACATTACCTGTAAGCACTACCTGTAAGCACTACCTGTAACATTACCTGTAACATTACCTATTAGCATTACCTGTAACATTACCTGTAACATTACCTATTAGCATTACCTGTAACATTACCTGTGGAAGAATATAATCTAACAGATTAAGAGTCAGAAGGGTCGGGTCAAGCATTGAAGTTATCAAACATTTAACGATTCTGATTTTTCATAAAAAATTTATAACATTAAAACACTTGCATAATATAATAACCATATTGCGTTCTCATGACAAAATGTAACATGTGCTAACATTTATTATGCAATACATATTCTAGTCACGTTCTGTGCTTGTCATAAGCTAATCAAAAACTGCACATGGACAAAACTCAGCATGCACAATCCTGCATGTGATATAAAAACAGTCAGACACTGCGCATTTATTTGTCTTGTAGTAGTTAATTATTCACTGTTCTTTGTGTAGATATCGGATTGTGTTTTTGCTGTGGTTATGATGCTTGCAGAGAAAGCTTATTTTCAGCTCACTGTACCCAAAGGTATGCTTAAGAATCCTCCCTCGTTAAGCTCTAGTAATAGTACTGGTAAATAAGTAGGGGGGGGGGGGGGGGGCGGGGGTACACTAAACTAATAAGTAGGCGGGGGGGGGGGGGTACACTAAACTAATAAGTAGGGGGGGGGGGGGGTACACTAAACTAATAAGTAGGGGGGGGGGGGGTACACTAAACTAATAAGTAGGTTTCTGTCTTATGATGGTTAGTGTGAGAGTCTCAGTGTTTCAAAACAAATTAGTTGTCGACTTACATAGCTCAATAAATGTAATAGATTTGTAGTGTTGTAATTAGTTTAAACTAATTACAACATTACAAATCTATTACATTTATTGAGCTATGTAAGTTATTGTAACGTCTTGTCTATGACAAGGTATGTTGCCGAAACGTCGACAACTAATTTGTTTTGAAACACTGAGTGGAGACTCTAACTTCGTCACCAACTATCATCAAAATATATATGATCGACCCACTCAAAAGAGCGAAGAAAGATTACCAATGTTTCTGCCTTATCATTATAATATATAATATACATCTTATGTTATCAAGGCACTTGAAGACCATTGTAGTCAAACTCAAACAGCAATGCAATATGGGGTCGTTCACATACGTAATCAGCCGAGGGGGTTCCCAATTCATTACGGTTGATGGTTTTGGCTGTTGGTTACGTAATCAACGTTTTCTATTTTACCCTCTAGAATAATAACAATTTGACAATTTTTAAAATTAAAATTTCAAGGGGGTAAAAATTGCTAAAATATTGATTACGTGATATGTGAACGACCCCATATACTAGAGTAGCAATAAGATTATTAAATAATTTAAAGAGGCTAATACCAGCTGTGAAGGACACTATATTGGGGGGGGGGGGGGGGGGGTACACTACACTACCCCAAAATCGGTCTCAGACGTGAAGCTTGTTTCAGCCAAACACTCAGACTACTGTATCACTCAAACTTTGAGAATTTTCTAAATTAATCTAGACTATAGGAACCAACTTGAATCCATACAATTTTGAATGCTAAAGTTCAAAATCCCGCTTTATATTTACACTGTTCACCAGATAATATGCCTGGAGGGGGACTGTTTATAAGCACGATCATATCCTGGAAATTAAAAGTTAGCAGATGTTTCTCAGTTTTGGTCGTCACTCCCAGGTCAATATCATTAAAAATATGTCGTATATTATTAAATCTGGGTGAAATATGTCATGGTTTTTATCACCCGATGGGGCATTTTTGGGCCCCACAATGATCCAAATTGGCAGAGCCCGATCCAGGGGGACAAAGCCTGCTACAAGCGAGTCCTAGAAAAATTTATTAAAAAATTCTTAACTTTTTTGATATAATTTTTCAAACACAAGGATATTTTTTATATGATATCCCCCGTCAGATATTTAGATCCATGTCAAATATGCGCTCATCTGATCAAATATGCGGGGACGTTTTTCATGTCAAGTTTTGCCTGTAAAATACAGGTAAAAATATGCGTGAACATTCTCAGATATTTGTAAATCATGACATGATGTCAAAATTTCGGATGTCATGATTTCGGATGTCATGAAAATATCAAAATATTCGAAAAATTTTTTTAAGAAATTTTTTCGAAAAAATTTTTTTAAAGGAATTCTGTAATCAACTATTTCTGAAATTAAATTAATTTGTAACAAAATTTAACAATAATTTTGTTATGTCGTGGTTTTCCTTCGAAATATGTCGTATATTAATATGCGAAATATGTAATGATATTGACCTGGGTCGTCACTATGACAACTGAAACGTTATTTACTGAAGCACTGATTTGAATAGTAAATTAGGTCAAATAGCTAAATTTTAAATACCAATTACTGGTCGTATGGTACAAATAAAAACAAAAGTTTGATACAACAAACTGGACAACCTAGTGTAATTGGTCGGCTTGGGGATATCTAGAATCTAGATAGTTAAGGATAATGATTTGATAAACATGCTAAGGACACAAGTAGTATTAATATAATTGAAAACATCTTAAAATACGATTTTTAATTTTTCAATCTAGAGCTCAGATAAAATTTCTCGTGCAGGTACCCTAAAGTATCCAAAGCAAAAGTACCCGGTTGTTAGAATGTTAAGTACCAATTGAGGGGGAGGGGGGGGGAGGGGGGGGGGGTCAATTGCAAAACAATTGAGAAAAATATAATCCCCCTAAATTGATGCTGATCTAATGGAGGGTAAAATAAACAGACTCATCTTCTTCCTGCCCCCTTATTCTTCTTATGCTGCACTGGTAATGTATTATACTGGTAATGTATATACCAAGGAGTTTGGGAGAAAGGAAAAGCTGCAGTGAATCAGGGTTTTGATTGTTTACATTATGTTAACTGTTAAGCCCTATTTGGGGATGGAAATGGCTGTGGTAAATCGGGCTTTGCAGTAAATCGAGGTTTGTGATATATCAGGGTTTGCGGAAAATCAGGGTTTGCAGTAAATTCGGGGTGCGGTAATTCGGGCGCAGTAAGTCAGGGTTTTAATGTATATATATATAAAATATAATATATAATGTTTTATGAACTGGAAGAGGTATTAATTCAAATTATTTTGTAATAAATTTGTTGCCCTTATAAGTTCATAATTTTAAAATAATTTTGTCTTAAATAATTTAGTAAAATCAAATGCTGCAGAGTGCACATTATGCATGTTTTAGTACATAGGAAAAGTAGTCTCCAAATCAATACAAATTATATTTTCAGGATTGGATCTTATCCTAAATGCAATATCAAAGGAAGTTCTTGAAAAACAGCCACGCGAAGAAGAACTCAAAAAAATAATTGCACTTTATCTGAAGCGGGAGTTAAAAATGAGAGAGACCAATGGATTTTCTGTCCTGGAAGCGAAATCAGAATCTGCATCAGCTAAGGTCTAAACCAGACGATGCTGATGTTAACAGACCAAAAAATTAAGAAGACATACAATCATAAGAGCATTGCAAAGTAATTTGAGGGTCTAAGTGAAGAACAATATCAAGTTCAATTTCAAGAGTGTATGAACTCATTTTTGAGGGACAATTTTAAAGCATCACTCTTAAATTTAAATAAATTTTCTATTGAATTATCACAGATATTTCCTTTAATTTGAGATTCAGAGAGAAGACTTATTTTGGATCTCTGATCAGGCACAGCTTGAACTTTTTTTGTAAAATAATTATCACATCTCTTTAACTAACGTTGTAACTTAATTAGTTCATATCCTTGTATCCTTTTATCCTATCTCATCAAATTTAATGCTGTCTAGAAAACAACTATTTTGTTTGAAAAGAATAAGAATATTAATGTTTCTCAAGTAGCTATTTAAACCGAAAATAAGATCAATACATCTTTTTAAATATACTAATCATCATAGTAGATCTGATCTTTGCTGATCTAGTATTTAATTAGCATGAAACGGTTTGGCACACTGCAATGAAAAATGTCTTGAAATGAATATCTTTGTGGTTTCATTATGAAAAATTCTCAATGTCAATTGGCAAAAAGCTCAAATTGTGAAAGACTAGAAAGCCCTTGGTAACAGGGATGAAGCTAGTAGTTTTATATTTATTTGGCAGCCAGTTTTAATCGCATCAAAAAGTATTCATCCCCACCGAAGATACAGCCGATTTAAATCCAATAATTCAATAAGAGACCCGATATTATAATGTCGATACAATGTCGCTTATTGGATATAATGTCAATACAATGTCGCTTATTGGATATAATGTCCATATAAGGCATGTCCCCATAGCTATTGACGTGGCTTCAATCTCTGATAGACTTAAAAAGCCAATTTGAATAGCACTTATGTAACTCGGCTGGGCAAATCATCAAACTCAGTAGAAGTCATCTTTAAGTCTCATGTGGATCTTACACAGGCAATAAGCAAGGGATTCGGTCTTGAGCATTTATGGCTAGAAGTTGCTCTATTCAAATTCACTAAAAAAGCAATGCAATGTCATGGCTGCAAGAGATTTGTTCACCCTGTTAAATGGTGCCGGAGTAAAGCAGCATGCGGATTTTGCTCCTCAGAAAGCCACACTGATAAAGAATGCTTGGAGAGAACTAATCCATCAAGATATTGCTGCCGCAACTGCAGAGGAAATCATACGGCTTTCTCAAACCTTTGCCCACATTTCATAGAAAAAATGAATCGATTGAAATAAATTTTCGTGCACATACAGAATGAATGATTAATAATTTAATATATATGTAGACCAAGGTCTGTGCACGGGATGCTTCCTGGAAGAATCCAGTTCTTTTAGCGGGGCACCCTACCTAAAGCCAAATTGAGATCTGATTAGACAAAGTAACCACCATGATAACTAAAAACAACGGAAGTCTTCATATCTGTCAAATAAATGTCAGTGGTATTATCAAACAGGTCTATTACAGCATGTGATATATTCAACTTTAACTTCAAAAATTACATTTTGGCTCTACAGGAAACTTTGTTGGATAACTCCAGACCCCACTTAAATACCTTTCATAATCTCGACACATTTTCGATGAACAATAGCAGAGGTGAGAGGGGTGTCCACCAGCGTCGTCCCAAGGCTTGTTCCACTACAAATCAGTGAGCTTCAAGTTGAGAACTTGCTAGGAACCTACAATATTTTGCTAAAAACGATGTTTATGCTGAAAACCGAAGTTTCGTTTTAAATATTGCCATAATTTGGTGTAGATTGTTTTAAAGAACTTGTGCAAATTTTTTCGAAGTAATAATTGCTTCAGGGTAATATTTAAGCTTTGCAGTCATATTAATAATATTTTTAATTGGTGTGTTTACATAATAAACACAAAGCCTTGGATCCCCAAGTAAAATTCAAAAACGTTTACCTGGGGACCCCAGGCTATTATGTTCATAAACATAATAAAGATTCGGCGGAATGACGGGCTGAGCGCCGCCCAGTAAAAAAAAGTAAAAAGTAAATCTGAAAGTTTATGGAAAATAAATATAAGGGATTCAACATAACTAGTTGTTCCCAGCAGACCTTACTGGCTGGCGATATTATTACAGGTGATAGCCTCTTCACAGCTTGTTGAACTCCGCGCGCGCTTGTTAGTTCATTGCATTTCACATTTGCACGCTTCAATTATTCCAAAAATGCAATTTCACCACGTACCACGTGCTACGATTCAGCTAATCAGAGAACAAAAATCTGCAAAGTTAAAGCTGCGCAGTTTTATAAGGCTTAAAATATGACTTTTTGCGATAGTTCAAAATCTACATTGTCATGAATTTTCCTCCTGGGGAGCACAAACGTAATTTTTATAAGTGATAAGGCAAACATTTTGTTGAAAACCAAACGTTTCTATCTCTTTTATTTTCGAAGTTAGGCCCCTAACGGTAAGGTTTCCTGGGTTTATGTAGTGCTCGAATTTACAGTGCGGCATAAGTCAGTTTAAGTACAAAATTAGCGCGCGGCGCGTTAATTAAAATATGCGCGGCGCACCAATTTTTTGTTTCTATTTTTGATTTTACATTTTATGTTTTGTCTAATCAGTCAGCTGGGGGAGCTGAAACCAGGTTTTCGATCAAACATTGCCATTTGTAGTCAAACGTCGCCAACAGTTGCTCTCGTCCAATGAAATCGCTGCATTATGAAAGCCAAGCTTTGCATACGAATATATGTAATTCAATTATGCATAATGGCAGGCAAAATGCAGCGATTTCATTGGACGAGAGCAACTGTTGGCGACGTTTGACTTCAAATGGCAGCGTTTGATCGAAAACCTGGTTTCAGCTCTTCTGTGTCAGTGGTGTTATTAATAGTACTGCTGTATCATTTATAGTTGGCAGGAACTCGTATAACCGTAAAATGGTGTCAAGACTCAAAAACTAAATAATTGCGTTTTTGACAACACTTGGGGGTCCAAATTTTAGGCTCTAAAACTCCTATTCCTTGGCCAATTTTTATTTTTTCATGCTGATTTGAAGGCCATTAAAGCATTTGAACCAGTCAAAAAAGTTTAAGTTGTATAATAAGTTTTAATACTTTTAAATATAATATAATAAATAATTTGAGTTCAGGCATCAGGGATGGCAAGTAAAAATGGAGTAAAGACAAATCCACCTAAGGATTCATCTGTTGATAATGTCCCAGTGTCGGAGGAAAGATACTGCCAATGTGATGTTTAAATGTCAGAAGAACTATCAGTTGAATGCGAAGCTTGCCAATTAATTTGGCACCTGAGTTGTGTTGGTTTATCTGGCTTAACAAACGAGATGTTACAGAATCTAACGAACTGGAAGTGCCCATACTGTTTTGTGGCGCCTCATACCTCAGCTGACACTAAGGAAAACGGGGCTGTCAGGGCTATTATCAAAGAGGAACTCCAACATTTGACCCCAGCCCTGACTAACTCGATTAAGGAAGCTATTAAAGGAAGCACAGATAAAACTGTCAACAAAGCTGTGCAACTTTACTTGGACATTACAGCAAAATCTCAGAGGACAGTAATAGAAGATCTGAGCAACTCTCAGACATCAGAAAATGTTATTGCTAAAGTGCAGACCAAGATGCACACGGATGCATTTGAAAGGAACAGAAGGAAACATAACTTATGTGTTCTGAAGGTTCCAGAGAGTAAGAAGAACAACTCTCAGCAGCGTCAGAAAGATGATGTCTCTTTCTGCATAGAAGCACTCAAAATGAAGAAAGACGACATTGTTAGCTGCCATCGCATTGGAAAAGTTGATCCCGACAACCCTGACTACTGTCGACCTCTCATCATACAGACAGTCGACGAAAAGTCAGTAAATCATTACTCTAACTTTGGTAAAGGCTGGAAGGAATCGAAGGAATACTGGATCAATCAGGACCTGTGTAGAGCAGACTGTGAGATCCATTTTTAGCCAGAAAGGAGAGGAAGAAGAGACGGTTAGAAGCAGAGAAGAAAAGGTCGGAAAAGACGAAAGGAGAATCAGTAAAGGCTTGAATATATTTTATACCAATGCTAATGGACTTTTTAATAAAATTGACGAACTTAAATGTATTTTATCAGTATGTAAATCTATTGATGTGATTTGCATAACAGAAACTCGTTTTAATAGTGACATTCTGGATGCTGAAATTTGTATTGATGGTTTAATATATTTAGGAAGGATAGAGATTTTAAGATTGACAATTCAACCAATATTATTAGTGGGGGTGGTGGTTCTATCATTTATATCAAGAACAATGTAATGCTTCTTTAGTAAGCTATTTTATAAGTGCACCAGACTCTTTAGCTGTTAGTATTAACACATCTGGTGGATCAATTAATATTTGTTGTATTTATAGATCAACTTCTTTAAATTTAGAACAGAACAATACATTACTATCTTGTATCTTTGTATCAAGGGTATATGTAGTGAAAAGAATAATTCTGAAACGATCCTTATTATATATAGGAGATTTCAATTTACCTACTGTATCATGGGTAAATGGAAGTATAAATGATAACATTTTTAGTAAAATCAATTTTTAACTATTGAACAGAAGTATATGTGGATATTTTTAATGATAGTGGATTAACATGGTACTTAATTTTGGTGGTAAGATATTTATATTTTCCCATATAGTGATTTGATACTTTGTATGCATGTGTGATGATGTTACGGCACTATCCGTCGCGGAGTCGAGTCCGCGGCGGAGCCGCCGGACTCCGGGCGGACTCCGAGCGGACTCCGGCGGTGCTCCGCCAAAATGTATTTACAGTGGACTCGAGTACATTTTGGCGGACTCCGAGTGGAGCCGAGTGGACTCCGAGCGGACTTTAAAGTCCGCCGCGGACTCCGAGCGGCTCCGCGGCGGCTCGGCGGAGTTTCCGCGCGGACTAAGCCACTAGGCGGACTCCGGTCCGCCGCGGACTCCGGCGGAGTGCTTGGCGGGACTCCGCCGGGCCCCCCGCCAGACTTACTGTTTCTTGCAGCTTTTCCGACGCTTCGTAAAATCTCGCTCCACAGACCCTGTTCAAGTTGCCATGGAGTACATCTGCACTTAAACCGAATGAAAAGAATAAAGATAAAGCATGGCTGAGTTTGATATTAATCCATCTGATGTTAATTTTTAGTTATGCAATTACAACAACATACTTATGAAGAAGCAAAATTAAAGCTAAAGTTAAGAGATATGGAAAAGAAAATTACATCTAATCAAAGGCAGAATTGTAAGTCCTTTATACTCTTATTTACGAAATAAACGTCCAAATTCAATCAAGTGTGGTTTTTCTTTAGATAGAGGAGAGTAACACGCACAGATTGTTCAACTGAGTCAGCTGAGGTACTCGCAAGTTAGCCTTTAGCTCTGTGTTTTGTGCGTGAACCACCTGGCCCTCTCCCTAAAACTGAGAAATTAAACCTGACAATGAGAGTAATTGATGATATTGATAATTGATGATAGAGTCAGCAGTTTTCTGATTATATAAAAAAAAGCAACTTTAAAGCTTAACATTTTAAAGAGTTCTGGTCACGGATGGTGTTCCATCCGAGTTGTGAAATCGCTAGCTTATGACAAAACATTTTGTTGAAGCATTTGCCCTAAATTAATTCAAAAGTGTCATATAACAGATCTTAACCTGCAGTGTGATCATCTGCATCTGTGTCGCATTGTTAAAAAAGGGTATTAAAACGGAACCCCTTAAATAATACCAGTTTCATTAAACGTGTATTATGTGCAAAGTGTAATGAAAAGTTGGTGAGAGCACATGGTATTAAATTTTTTAGAACATCGAATTTCGAAAGCATCAGCATGGATTGTGTGTTAGGGTAAATCGTGTTTTATCTAATCTTTTAGAGACATTTATGACATTCTTGACATTTTAGATGAAGGTTGCCCCGGTTGATCTTCTATACTTTGATTTTAGTAAGGCATTCGACACAGTCCCCCCACTTTTAGACTTCTGTTCTAAATTGGAAGGGCTTTGGTGTCAAGGAAAGGTTTTAATGTTATAAAAGATTTTCTGACAGACAGGACTATGTGAGGGTTTCTGTAGAAGGACAATGGACCGAGTTAAAACTGTTTTATCTGGTGATCCTCAGGTGTTCAGTTCTAGCCCTCTCCTATTCATTCAAGTATATTAATGATTCCTAGACTTTGTAAAAAATAAAATAAAGTTATTTGCTGATGATGCCTTAAATTAATTGGAAATGCAGCGAACCACGGTAGTGTTGCTGAAGATATCGAAGAATTAGAAGTTTGGGAAAGTATTTGGCTTTTTTACAATTTAATCCTGCCAAGTGCACAGTGATGCACATTAATTTTAACAACAATCCTAATTTAAATTATAAGGTAAAATGGTATAGAACTGAAGTATCTGCACAGGAAAAAGATTTTGGGGTAATTACCCATATCTCCCTGCTTTGGACCGAACAGATCAAAGCATGTATCGCAAAGGCAAATCGTATGATTTGTTGATTGTTAAGAATTAGTTATTAGAGAAAAGGTGTTATGATTGCTATATATAAAGCTTTAATATGACCTCCATCTTGAGTATGTGTCCAATTGGTGGAATCCACCTCTGCGTCTCATGGAAAGTTGGGGACTGTTTTTGGAGCTGGAGAGCGTCCAAGGCGGTTTACCCGTCTGATTGATGATGTGGGTACGCTCCGTTACAGCCGTAGACTGAAATCCTCGATTGACAACGCTGGCAAGAGCGGGCGATACTGTGGGGACCTTATTGAAGCTTTAAGGTTATAAAATGATATGACAGATTATGGTTTCAGACTTTGATTCAGACCAAGCAGATCAGGTCTTAATCTGGTTTCATCCAATAATGTAGTAAAAGTGTAACAAAGGTCAAGAATACCAGAAGTCTTTTCTCCCGAGCGAGTTATTCCAATTGGAACAAACTCCCCTCCGGACGTCAAGAACTCTGTGACAGTTTTAGGATTTTACATTAAAATTAGAAGGATATAAGATTGATATGATTTCTAAAAGTATTACAAATGATGCTTTTTTTGGAAGTTTCTAATGAAGTTTGTTTAGTAGCATGAAGATGAGGTGGAGCCCAGTTAATGTCAGTAATAAAGAGAAACATAACAATTGCATCTTTGGGGATTTCGCATGCCGTCAGGGGGGGGGTGGAGGGGGGGGGGGGGGGGGGGGGGAGGGCGGGGGGGGGGGGAAAGCGTTTTATAAATCTTATTTCCACTGGAAGTTTTAAAAATAGGATTGTTTTTTGATGAAATTGGTTTTTTAAAAATTATTTTTTGGGGTTTAAAAAATTTTTTTTTTTTGATAATTTTAATTAATGTTGGTTGGTGAAATAGTTTTTTATATAATATTTTCACACATGTTGCGATGATAGTTTGTAACATGTGTGATGATGAGTCGTGCATTGGCTAAATCTAACTAGGACCAGTGGTGTCGATCAACATTTAATAGGTGAGTCTAAGTGACACAAATTGAAAATTTTAAGAAAAGACGGATCAAAACACAGATCCAAGGACAAGGAGACCCCACTGCAGGACCATACATGCTATTGGCTTGTGCATGGCCCAAAAAGGTTCCAGTTGTCCAGGAAACTGTACGTAGCTGGTCAACTAGTTTTGAATTCAGACTAGGCTTGATTTGTTCTGGGGTTTCTAGAGGTAAGATTTGATGGTGCCAGGTTTGTTCAGGCGGACATGGAAATTATGCGATGGATATATAGGTATATAAAAATCATATCAATATAAAAATAGATCCAAAAATAGATCCAAAGATTCACACGGCAGTCAGGGAACTTCCAGACAGGATGCTTTTGAAACAGGTATAATTAGCGCTTTTGTAATTAATTGTATGCAAGGGATGGGATGCTGATTGACTAAGCTGGTTCAATGCCCCAGCTATTTAGGGGGAGCCACTCAATTTCACGCCCAGGTGTTGTCAATTGCTGGGTTTCCAGTAACAGCTTTTTGATACGGCTCTTGATAATTGAGATGGGGGAGGAAAGGTCGGAAAATTTACTAGAGCCAGGGACCATGACATTGTTTTCATTAGGAGTGCATTTGTCGAATATTTTATCAATCAAACTGTTCCATATAGTCGTACCTTTGACGACAAAATTGTGTTTAGAAATGTCAAGTTTGTGTCGGGGGACCCGCATAGTTTGGCTACATGTTCTGGAACTTGTTTGGAATAAGTAAGGTAAGTAAGGTGAATAATATAAGCTCGAAGGTGCCCTGCGCATTTACAGAACCTCATGCAGCGATCACATGATCATGAGGACCTGTGAGCGCCAAATTTAATTTAAAGTTTTTAGAAATCATACATCACTACGAGTTACTCATGCTTGCTTTTTTAATTTTTATAGGAGTGTAGATTGTCAGGTATTTCATTCATTCATACTTAGTCGGTTTAAAGCTGTTATATTTATGTTTAGAACTCACTATTGTTTAAACTATGAAAGCAGAACGTAGGTAATGGACAATATACCGACGACAATACCAAGGACCCGAGTGCCACAATGACTTTTCCGGATCCTGTTGGTGTGCTCAATGAAATATCTGATACTCTACCTGTGCTTTTTGGAGTGCCACAAGGGATCTGCTTAGGGCCCCTTCTGTTCTTAATTTACATAAACGATCTTACAAACTCTGAAAAGAACTCTAAATTTGTTCTATTTGCTGATGACACAAATATCTTCGTCGCTGCAAAAAGTAAAAGCCTAGCATACAAAAAAGCCAATGAAGTCCTAAGTTCCGTACACCGCTACATGCTTGCCAATAAACTTCACATAAACACTGGCAAGAGCTGTTACCTTGAATTCTCAAACTCTCGATCCAACAAAGATGAAGATACACCCTCTGATCAAGTCAGTAAACGACCGGGGTAGGATTTGGCCGGGGCCGGGAATGTCCAAATTTTGCCGGGGCCGGGAATTGGCCGTTCTGGAATTTGGCCGGGGCCGGGGCCATGAATTTAATAAATCAACGGTCAAGTTAGAACTTTTCAGGACTTAGGATCTGAACTTATTTTTACATGACAATATAATGTTCGTATCAATTGAGCAGTTTAGAAGGTAATCAGATTTCATATAATATATTTTGATAAAATAATTTTGTTCAGCTGAAACAGTAAATAAAAGTTGGCCTCTGGACATCATCCTTTCAAAATTGAAAATCCATTTTAAGATTTATATGAAAGTTTTAGGCCGATTTCGATCAAAAATTCCCGGCCAAATTCACAGGCAAAAATTGAAAATCGGCCGGGGCCGGGGCTGGGAAGAAATAGCTCCCCCGGCGCCGGGATTTCACGGCGCCGGGAATCCCGGTCGATTACTGGATCAAGTAATCAATATCAATGGCATACTTTTGGAGAGAGTACATGAAACTAAATTCTTAGGTGTAACAATCGATGAAGACCTAAACTGGAACGCACATAGAAGGAAATTAGCAAAAAACTAGCCAGCTGCTGTGGCATGCTAAATAGAATTAAAGATAACATTCCCACATCACTCATAAAGATCTGTATCACACTCTGTTTGAAAGCTATCTTGCATATGGTATAACTGTCTGGGGAGGCCGAGGGGCATCTAACAGAAAACTTGAACCTCTGTTCAAAGCACAGAAAATGTGTGCCCGCATAATGTTTGGAGATAAAGAAGCATACTTGGATAAATTTAAAACTAGTGCACGATGCAGACCCTACGGGGAGCAAATCCTGGGCAAGGAATTCTACAGAAAGGAGCATACAAAACCCATCTTCGACACCCATGAAATCATGAATGTGCATAATCTGTACTTCTACCATTGTATTAATGACATCTTCAAGGTCTTGAAATATAGAACTCCTATATCACTATACTCCCTCTTTGAAAAATCTGGCAGACTTGGCAAAGAGACACTCATTCTCACACCTAAACCATCAGACAGCTACATATACAGAGCAGGGACAATATGGAATACAGTACGACAAAATCTCATGCTAACTACATGACATTCACCTGTTATAAGCCCAATCACCTCAAATCATCCATAAAAATCACCATCACTCGCACTTAAACGGAAGGAGAACCAAATGACTGGAACTTAGCCTTAAACAGCGTTCGACAAAATTCAAAAACTTTAAAATTGACCTTGCCTAGATTACTTAAGCTTGAAAAAGCGGTAATATCTTAGCAAAATATAACTTGCAGCAGCCCCATACCTTGTCATGAACATAATATCGAAACTACCTCTGTAATCACATCTTTCAATTATAGTTTAAGACATCCATCCTGCATCGTGTTTCCAATATTAGAATTTATGATATGTATTGATTGAATAATTGGTAATAAATTTAACTTTTGTTTTATTAACTTTTGTTTTATTTCTCTGGGTGCAAAATGAATATATAATATAGGTTTATTAGTTTTATAGAAATTTAAAAGTTCTATAGAATTTTATTATAGAAGGATTATAAACATTTTGTTTGTGTGTTTTGTGTTATGCATTTTTTATACCTATTTTAGAAGAGATTTTTATAGAATGTTAGAAGTGCAGCAGGGTCAGTTTCAGACGAATTAAGCATAAATGACATCATTGCCATGTCTGAAGTGGTTTGTAAATGGGCCATTGTTAGCCCCCAAGCGTTTTGGTCCGTCATTCCTGCACTCAGCATTGCCTACTGTAAAGTAGAAATTTTCTGAGACAATAGAGAAACTGACCTTGTCTCACTAAATTCAACCACTTTCCATAATAAAATTACTAACAAATAAAGTTTTTAAAATAATTATATACAACCACTAAAGAATATTTCCTCAAGTTTACTTCTAGTTAACTAATTCGTGGTTTAAGCTCTTATTTTATTTATGAAAGAATGTAAAATAAAACTTATTGTTTCATTGAAAACTTATTGTTTCATTGAAAACTTATTGTTTCATTGAATAATGCTTCTCGCAACCACTTGTAGGTTAACAACCTACCAGGACGCGCGCCGAGTTGGACTCGTCAATATATGGAACAGATATTTTACAAGTATCACCCGTGAGAATCAACTGCTCGCAATACATTATTGCTTAAAATTGTTAAATATGCTCGCTATACACTTAACTTTTAGATTCCGCATTTATATGTACATATTAGTTCATAATACCAAATAACAATAATAAATAAATTAAAAGCATGAAGAGGTCCAAAACCAACTCAAGCATGAT
Organism: Bolinopsis microptera; assembly: GCF_026151205.1. Taxonomy (NCBI): domain Eukaryota; kingdom Metazoa; phylum Ctenophora; class Tentaculata; order Lobata; family Bolinopsidae; genus Bolinopsis; species Bolinopsis microptera. The sequence goes on along the minus strand of NC_087081.1, from coordinate 18,200,503 downwards.
ACCAGATTAGAACCAACATTGAACACATTGTCATCGGAAGCTGCAAGCTTCCGATGACAATGTGTTCAATGTTGTTATTATGCAGTCACCTTTAGGCGGTGTCGACGGATTATGTGAAAAGGCTTTTTGACAGGCTGTGCCCTTACAATAATTAAATTGAACCATTGCCTGTTAAGATGTACATATGAGTGTTGGATAATTGAGCCACGCAAGTGCTCGCGCGCACATTTGAACTGATCAATAGGTTTATCAAAAAGCATAATGCAAAGAGCGAGTGAAAGGAAGGAACAAAAATTTGTATTTGATCTCAAGCACATGCAAGCGCGCGTTGTCACGTGGCTTCACATAGCCATGAGTCTAAGCGTACTGCGTAACGCACAGGAGGGGCTAAGTGCAAAGAAACTGCTGCTCACTGCTGCTCACTGCTGCTCACTGCTGATCACTGCTGCTCACTGCTGCTCACTGCTGATCACTGCTGCTCACTGCTGCTATGGGCGCGCGCGACAGCAGCAGTGAGCAGCAGTGAGCAGCAGTGAGCAGCAGTGAGCAGCAGTTTCTTTGCACTTAGCCCCTCCTGTGAACGCACCTTTGGCGGTTACGCACTACTGCAAGCAAAAGGGGTCTGGTTAAAGCAATCGCGTGACTTAAACACTGCAATATCATTGGTCATCTTTATATTCGATGAGAAATACAAAGTAGAGCGCTTTTTCTATAATCCATGGTGAGTGAATTAGTAAAACCGACATGAGCCTTGGGGAAATTCGAAAAGTAAAATTTAAGCGTTTTGAGCGTCGTATGAAGTTTTACGGGTGATACTCGTAAAATATTTGTTCCATATATTGTACGGGCGAAATAGTTGGTCGCGCGCAGTACGCCGCGCTTTTGGTGTTGACCATTGGTGGCAGGTACTTTTTGTCCTATTACGTCACGGCGCAGTATTGCACGCACACTACACACTGATAAAGCTTCTCACACTGATAAAGCTCCTCTCAGATCACAGTTTAAGTTAGATCATCGATCAGTTAGTGATTAACAAAGAAAACAAAATATTGAAACAACGGATTATAATATATAATGTTTATTTTTCTAAATCCCGTGCACAGTGTAACATTATGAACTGGAATTGTCATTTTAAATTCTTTGATCGGAGCAACATCTTGAAGATTAACTCAATCTTCAAGTTCAAGCGTTCGGCATAAAGTTTGTTATACGTTGTATGATCCACCGCGCACGAGTGAAGCGACAGTGGGAGTTACCACGTGATACAATGTAAAGTATGGTGGCCGAGGAGGCTCATTAAAAAAAAAAAAAAAAAACCATACTCACGTGGCCGAGGAGGCTCATTCGGCCGAGGAGGATTATTTCTTTAATGACCCTGCTCGGCCATGGCCGAGGAGTATCAAACAATATGACGAAAAATGAGCCTCCTCGGCTATGGACGAGCAGTATCAAACAATATGACGGAAAAATGAGCCTCCTCGGCCATGGCCGAGCAGTATCAAACAATATGACGGAAATATGGCCGAGCAGTATCAAACAATATGACGGAAAAATGAGTCTCCTGGGCCATGGCCAAGCAGTATATACAGTATCAAAACATCTCGCGCGCAATGCGCGTCTTTCGACTCGAATTATAGAACGGACATGTCATTGTCATCATCTTTATACTTGAAATCTCTTTTACAAAATGAAACACAGATGTAAAATAATGAATTTATAAGAGCATTATCCGAGAACCCTTAAACACTGCAATGAAACTCCGCTGAAAAATCCGTTAAGTAGGTGAGAATTTACCTACCATCGGAAAGTTCCAAAATCTGTAGCTTAATCCAAAACGTTTACAATCATACACTCCTTGCACCTTGAGATGGCGTCGAATCTAATGTCTTCTGCCCTGGTTATTATACCATCGAGTAATTGTTCACATGATAACATATTTAACTCTTAAGGAATTGTCTCAAACTTATACTCTACCAAATATATAGATGTAAAAAAAGCACAAGGGAAAAAAATTGATAATCAATGTGATAAACAATTCAATAGCCAATCAATCTTAGGTTAGGCCAGATCAAGCAGAGGGTAGTAAATACAGGGACGGATACCTAACAATGAGACAGAGATTGAACAGTGAGACAGAGATTTAACACCGATACGGAGATTGAACAGCGAGACGGAAAATAAACGATGAGACAGATATTGAACACTAGGAGTTGGACGGACATTAAATACAGAGAGAACTATTTAACACGAGATAGAGATTGAAAATTGAAAGACAGATATTAAACACTGCACAGTGAGACGGACAGTCAATACGCAGGGATACGGAGGGAAACACTGGGACGGTCATCAAACATTGAGGGAGACGGAGAATCGAGAGAGTTAACACTGAGTGACATAAACACTAATGTGCATGATTGTTGAACTACTCAAACTCTATCCCCATTAAAATATCAGATAACAAATGCTGTCAGTAGCAGATTGAAAAATAACATTGCATTACTTTAAGATTAAAATTATAACCATTCTGAGCTGCGAAAGTAGCATTTGTAATTGAATTTCAATCCTCCAACAAACTTCAGTAAAATACACGATGTCATATGTTTCAAAAGATTGTTATATTTTAATCTACCCTTGCTTATTAATTAACCTCTTGCTATTTGCTAAAGAGAGAATAGCATTAGCAGATCTAGTTCACGTCTTCAGATTTTCATTCAAGTCTGCGTGATGTAATTCGATGAAGCCACAAATCTCACAGAGCTACAGAATTCAGTGATCGTCTACAACACCAATAAAACCTGAAAAAATGGAAGTTATGATATACATTTTAGAAACTCCATTGCAACATATTGCAATAGATCAGCTTTGACCGGGCAGAGTATTATGAAACATGTGCACGTGCAAGACCATACAGTGAACACATCGCAAAAAGGAGCTTTGCTTTGGAAAACACTAAGCCAATATTCAATACCGAGAAAATCATGTCAATCCACAACCTGTACACCCAACATATATCCACTGAACTGTTTAAAATCTTGAAACTGCATCAACCTATCTCTCTGACAAGTTTATTCCAAACAAGTTCCAGAGCATGTAGCCAAACTATGCGGGTCCCCCAACACAAACTTGAAATTTCTAAACACAATTTTGTCTTCAAAGGTACGACTATATGGAACAGTTTGGTTGATAAAATATTCGACAAATGCACTCCTAATGAAAACAATGTCATGGTCCCTGGCTCTAGTAAATTTTCCGACCTTTCTTCCCCCATCTCAATTATCAAGAGCCGTATCAAAAAGCTCTTACTTGAAACCCAGCAATTGACAACACCTGGGCGTGAAATTGAGTGGCTCCCCCTAAATAGCTGGGGCATTGAACCAGCTTAGTCAATCAGCATCCCATCCCTTGCATACAACTAATTACAAAAGCGCTAATTATACCTGTTTCAAAAGCATCCTGTCTGGAAGTTCCCTGACTGCCGTGTGAATCTTTGGATCTATTTTTGGATCTATTTTTATACTGATATGATTTTTATATACCTATATATTCCTCGCATAATTTCCATGTCCGCCTGAACAAACCTGGCACCATCAAATCCTACTCTAGAAACCCCAGAACTCATCAAGCCTAGTCTGAATTCAAAACTAGTTGACCAGCTACGTACAGTTTCCTGGACAACTGGAACCTTTTGGGCCATGCACAAGCCAATAGCATGTATGGTCCTGCAGTGGGGTCTCCTTGTCCTTGGATCTGTGTTTTGATCCGTCTTTTCTTAAAATTTTCCATTTGTGTCACTTAGAATCACCTTTTAAAATGTTAATCGACACCACTGGTCCTAGTTAAATTTAGCCATGGCACGACTACTCGAACGTAACAGTTAAATAGGTGTGACATACTATTATATTCTTATAATTATATCATATGAATTGATTGCACTGCTAATAAATAAAATACTTTGTTTTACTAAAATACTTTGTTTTACTATCTAATCCGGGGTATAGTATGATGTGAAATTTGAAAAGTATTTAGTATAAAAGCAAATTGTTTATCTCGTTAGGAAAATTTATCAAATAATCATGCGAATTGTGATAGCGTGCTACGACACCGTGATTAATGAATATAGTGTTCTTCGTTTACTCTCAAATCTGGATCCTAATTCTACCAGCTTCACGGAACTCAGAAAAGAACTTTCCTCTGCCACTACACGAAGGCCAACGCAGTGAAAGATATCTTTCTTCAAGAAGCACTCTAAAATTTGGATCAGAATAATAAACAATGAACCTTATGCCAAATTATTAGACGGAGATCGTCTACTGATATTTCTCCAGAGTTTGCAGTTCCACGACCGGAGACCATCTACGGTAATTTTGTTGATTCTGTATGAATTAATCTCCGAGAAATTCCCGGAGAGCTTCATCTCCGTCTAATACAGTAGACGGAGCCGAAATGGCGGACTGGGGGTCAAGCATACAAAGTGTCATCATAAATTTCAGCTATTGAGTTATTCAAAATTTAAGGATTTAACTGGATCTGGACGAGTCATTTTAAGGTCTATCAAAAAATCGTAACCACCATGGTGACCGCCATTTAATTCTACACCTTTTGAACATAATCAATTTTTATGAATCTCAAAAATGGTGGACTGGGGGTCAAGCATACAAAGTGTCATCATAAATTTCAGCTATTGAGTTATTTGAAATTTAAGGATTTAACTGGATCTGGACGAGTCATTTTAAGGTCTATCAAAAAATCGTAACCACCATCATGGTGACCGCCATTTAATTCTACACCTTTTGAACATAATCAATTTTTATGAATCTCAAAAATGGTGGACTGGGGGTCAAGCATACAAAGTGTCATCATAAATTTCAGCTATTGAATTATTTCAAATTTAAGGATTTAACTGGATCTGGACGACTCATTTTAAGGCCTATCAAAAAATCGTTACCACCATGGTGACCGCCATTTAATTCTACACCTTTTGGACACAATTGATTTTTATGAATCTCAAAAATGGCGGACTGGGGGTCAAGCATACAAAGTGTCACCATAAATTTCAGCTATTGAGTTATTTCAAATTTAAGGATTTAACTGGATCTGGACGAGTCATTTTAAGGTCTATCAAAAAATCGTTACCACCATGTTGACCGCCATTTAATTCTACACCTTTTGGAATCAATTGATTTTTATGAATCTCAAAAATGGCGGTCTGGGGGTCAAGCATACAAAGTGTCATCATAAATTTCAGCTATTGAGTTATTTCAAATTTAAGGATTTAACTGGATCTGGACGAGTCATTTTAAGGTCTATCAAAAAATCGTTACCACATGGTGACCGCCATTTAATTCTACACCTTTTGAACACAATCGGTTTTTATGAATCTCAAAAATGGCGGTCTGGAAGTCAAGCATACAAAGTGTCATCATAAATTTCAGCTATTGAGTTATTTCAAATTTAAGGATTTAACTGGATCTGGACGAGTCATTTTAAGGTCTATCAAAAAATCGTTACCACCATGTTGACCGCCATTTAATTCTACACCTTTTGGAAACAATTGATTTTTATGAATCTCAAAAATGGCGGTCTGGGGGTCAAGCATACAAAGTGTCATCATAAATTTCAGCTATTGAGTTATTTCAAATTTAAGGATTTAACTGGATCTGGACGAGTCATTTTAAGGTCTATCAAAAAATCGTTACCACATGGTGACCGCCATTTAATTCTACACCTTTTGAACACAATCGGTTTTTATGAATCTCAAAAATGGCGGTCTGGAGGTCAAGCATACAAAGTGTCATCATAAATTTCAGCTATTGAGTTATTTCAAATTTAAGGATTTCACTGGATCTGGACGAGTCATTTTAAGGTCTATCAAAAAATCGTTACCACCATGTTGACCGCCATTTAATTCTACACCTTTTGGAAACAATTGATTTTTATGAATCTCAAAAATGGCGGTCTGGGGGTCAAGCATACAAAGTGTCATCATAAATTTCAGCTATTGAGTTATTTCAAATTTAAGGATTTAACTGGATCTGGACGAGTCATTTTAAGGTCTATCAAAAAATCGTTACCACCATGTTGACCGCCATTTAATTCTACACCTTTTGGAAACAATTGATTTTTATGAATCTCAAAAATGGCGGTCTGGGGGTCAAGCATACAAAGTGTCATCATAAATTTCAGCTATTGAGTTATTTCAAATTTAAGGATTTAACTGGATCTGGACGAGTCATTTTAAGGTCTATCAAAAAATCGTTACCACCATGTTGACCGCCATTTAATTCTACACCTTTTGGAAACAATTGATTTTTATGAATCTCAAAAATGGCGGACTGGGGGTCAAGCATACAAAGTGTCATCATAAATTTCAGCTATTGAGTTATTTCAAATTTAAGGATTTAACTGGATCTGGACGAGTCATTTTAAGGTCTATCGATTGATAAAATATTCGACAAATGCACTCCTAATGAAAACAATGTCATGGTCCCTGGCTCTAGTAAATTTTCCGACCTTTCCTCCCCCATCTCAATTATTAAGAGCCGTATCAAAAAGCTGTTACTGGAAACCCAGCAATTGACAACACCTGGGCGTGAAATAGAGTGGCTCCCCCTAAATAGCTGGGGCATTGAACCAGCTTAGTTGATCAGCATCCCATCCCTTGCATACATTAATTACAAAAGCGCTAATTATACCTGTTTCAAAAGCATCCTGTCTGGAAGTTCCCTGACTGCCGTGTGAATCTTTGGATCTATTTTTGGATCTATTTTTATATTGATATGATTTTTATATACCTATATATTCATCGCATAATTTCCATGTCTGCCTGAACAAACCTGGCACCATCAAATCTTACCTCTAGAAAACCCAGAACTCATCAAGCCTAGTCTGAATTCAAAACTAGTTGACCAGCTACGTACAGTTTCCTGAACAACTGGAACCTTTTTGGGCCATGCACAAGCCAATAGCATGTATGGTCCTGCAGTGGGGTCTCCTTGTCCTTGGATCTGTGTTTTGATCCGTCTATTCTTAAAATTTTCCATTTGTGTCAGTTAGACTCACCTATTAAATGTTAATCGACACCACTGGTCCTAGTTAGATTTAGCCATGGCACGACTACTCAAACGTAACAGTTAAATAGGTGTGACATACTATTATATTCTTATCATATGAATTGATTGCACTGCTAATAAATAAAATACTTTGTTTTACTAAAAAAATACGTTGTTTTACTATCAAAAAATCTTTACCACCATGTTGACCGCCATTTAATTCTACACCTTTTGGAAACAATTGATTTTTATGAATCTCAAAATTGGCGGTCTGGGGGTCAAGCATACAAAGTGTCATCATAAATTTCAGCTATTGAGTTATTTCAAATTTAAGGATTTAACTGGATCTGGACGAGTCATTTTAAGGTCTATCAAAAAATCGTTACCACCATGTTGACCGCCATTTAATTCTACACCTTTTGGAAACAATTGATTTTTATGAATCTCAAAAATGGCGGACTGGGGGTCAAGCACAAAAAGTGTCATCATAAATTTCAGCTATTGAGTTATTTCAAATTTAACGATTTAACTGGATTTGGTAGGGCCTGTCGTGATATCATGGATCGCTTAGGTTCCACCAGGATCTGGAAGTCCTCATAATTCTGCGGCCTCTATGGATCGTCATCTCGTACAACTCTTTAAGAATCTTAGGGATTTGGCATGTGAAAATTTGCAGCCTTCCAGACATTGATTGGGTCAACGAGGTGTCGTTCGTCACCTCAAGATCGGGTGACAGGGGGCTGACCAGGCCAGAACCCAATTGATTGGGTCTGAGGTCACGTGATTATGAGCCTGAGGTCACGTGACTATGAAGTCACCAGAGCTTGTTCTCCGAGCTCAAGCTACTTGATCAGGCCTTATATGGAATAATATAGTGTATTGAGTGTAATTGGATCCAATTAGAGGGGCTGCTGAAACCCAGCATGGAGCTGGGCCAGAGCAGAGATTTGAAAATATAAGGATTATAATTTGTTAATGAAAATCGAAGTGAAAATCATGTAACCCTATGTTTTCGAGGACGGCGAACACGATAAAACTGGTTATAATTATCATACTTCAGGGCAAATTGCTTCAAAATGCACTTGAATGTCATATGTGTTATTATAAGCTAATAACAATAAGAGTTAACATTAGCTAGTGTCTTACATCTAGAGTTAACATTAGCTTGTTTCTTACATCTCAAAGTAGACTTAACATGAATACAATATACCTTACATCTAGAGTTAACATTAAATTATACCCTACACTACATCCAGAGTTCTTCTTCTTATTGGTTGGCGTCGACTTGGTTTTCGGCTCTTCATATCCTTCATATCCTCAGAAGCAGACCACTTCACCAGATCCCTTGTTCTCCGTTTCCGATCCCACTCATTGGATCAGGTGAGCTTGCATGCTTGTGAATGTAAGTGTACAGCTGTACTGTAGTTTATATTCAATAACCCTCTATAGAAACGCTAGAAATTTAGGTACCAAAATATTGACCTTGTTATAAACTTATTTTGATGACCATTCCTCACCTAAAATTGCACGAGAAATCGATTAAACTTGATTTCGGAACTGAACAATGCTTCCGTATGCCTTAAAATCCATGTTTTACCAATCAACATCTCGATCATATTAATTAATTAGTAACAGGTAACAAATACGCAGAAACAACCATCACATCTACATTGTATTCTTAACGGGTCGATTTCTAATAACCATTAACCAATAATCGTTGTGATGATACGTCATGTGTTCCTGATCATCATCAGCAATGTCAAGAGACAGGAGCGGCGGTTGCTTTAAATCAATGGTTTATGTTCGACCCCTGTTGATGGAAAATTCGGGAATTGAAAATGTTAACTAATATAACACGAGAAAATCGGGACAGGAATATATTCAAGGCACAGCACCATAAGAATTACCAATGTTCAAAGTGAGACGTGAGTTGGGCGACTGACATGGTCACGCTAAAAAGATTCCCGCAAGCAATTATGTTCCTTCGTTCTGCTCTGATCTCTACTCTGTTACTAACTGATGATGGACTTTGATCCCTTTGATACGTTTCTTTGATATGATTTTTTGACGTATTGTATAGATGTGGATACTGGCGGGGAGGTGAAACACATTTGTTTACGTTTTAAGTGGCGCCTCTATTCAGCAGGTTAAAGAGGTGATACACATTTGTTTACGTTTTAAGTGGCGCCTCTATTCAGCAGGTTAAAGAGGTGAAGCACATTTGTTTACGTTTTAAGTGGCGCCTCTATTCGGCAGGTTAAAGAGGTGATACACATTTGTTTACGTTTTAAGTGGCGCCTCTATTCAGCAGGTTAAAGAGGTGATACACATTTGTTTACGTTTTAAGTGGCGCCTCTATTCAGCAGGTTAAAGAGGTGATACACATTTGTTTACGTTTTAAGTGGCGCCTCTATTCAGCAGGTTAAAGAGGTGATACACATTTGTTTACGTTTTAAGTGGCGCCTCTATTCAGCAGGTTAAAGAGGTGAAACACATTTGTTTACGTTTTAAGTGGCGCCTCTATTCAGCAGGTTAAAGTGGTGAAACACATTTGTTTACGTTTTAAGTGGCACCTCTATTCAGCAGGTTAAAGAGGTGAAACACATTTGTTTACGTTTTAAGTGGCGCCTCTATTCAGCAGGTTAAAGAGGTGAAACACATTTGTTTACGTTTTAAGTGGCGCCTCTATTCAGCAGGTTAAAGAGGTGATACACATTTGTTTACGTTTTAAGTGGCGCCTCTATTCAGCAGGTTAAAAAGGTGAAACACATTTGTTTACGTTTTAAGTGGCGCCTCTATTCAGCAGGTTAAAGAGGTGATACACATTTGTTTACGTTTTAAGTGGCGCCTCTATTCAGCAGGTTAAAGAGGTGAAACACATTTGTTTACGTTTTAAGTGGCGCCTCTATTCAGCAGGTTAAAGTGGTGAAACACATTTGTTTACGTTTTAAGTGGCACCTCTATTCAGCAGGTTAAAGAGGTGAAACACATTTGTTTACGTTTTAAGTGGCGCCTCTATTCAGCAGGTTAAAGAGGTGATACACATTTGTTTACGTTTTAAGTGGCGCCTCTATTCAGCAGGTTAAAGAGGTGAAACACATTTGTTTACGTTTTAAGTGGCGCCTCTATTCAGCAGGTTAAAGAGGTGATACACATTTGTTTACGTTTTAAGTGGCGCCTCTATTCAGCAGGTTAAAGAGGTGAAACACATTTGTTTACGTTTTAAGTGGCGCCTCTATTCAGCAGGTTAAAGAGGTGATACACATTTGTTTACGTTTTAAGTGGCGCCTCTATTCAGCAGGTTAAAGAGGTGAAACACATTTGTTTACGTTTTAAGTGGCGCCTCTATTCAGCAGGTTAAAGAGGTGATACACATTTGTTTACGTTTTAAGTGGCGCCTCTATTCAGCAGGTTAAAGTGGTGAAACACATTTGTTTACGTTTTAAGTGGCACCTCTATTCAGCAGGTTAAAGAGGTGAAACACATTTGTTTACGTTTTAAGTGGCGCCTCTATCATCTATTCAGCAGGTTAAAGAGGTGAAACACATTTGTTTACGTTTTAAGTGGCGCCTCTATTCAGCAGGTTAAAGAGGTGATACACATTTGTTTACGTTTTAAGTGGCGCCTCTATTCAGCAGGTTAAAGAGGTGAAACACATTTGTTTACGTTTTAAGTGGCGCCTCTATTCAGCAGGTTAAAGAGGTGAAACACATTTGTTTACGTTTTAAGTGGCGCCTCTATTCAGCAGCTATGAATCTCAAAAATGGCGGACTGGGGGTCAAGCATACAAAGTGTCATCAGTAAATTTCAGCTATTGAGTTATTTCAAATTTAAGGATATGACTGGATCTGGACGAGTCATTTTAAGGTCTATCAAAAAATCGTTACCACCATGTTGACCGCCATTTAATTCTACACCTTTTGAACATAATCGATTTTTATGAATCTCAAAATTGGCGGACTGGAGGGCAAGCATACAAAGTGTCATCATAAATTTCAGCTATTGAGTTATTTGAAATTTAAGGATTTAACTGGATCTGGACGAGTCATTTTAAGATCTATCAAAAAATCGATACCACCATGTTGACCGCCATTTAATTTTACACCTTTTGAACATAATCGATTTTTATGAATCTCAAAATTGGCGGACTGTGGGTCAAGCATACAAAGTGTCATCAGTAAATTTCAGCTATTGAGTTATTTCAAATTTAAGGATATGACTGGATCTGGACGAGTCATTTTAAGGTCTATCAAAAAATCGTTACCACCATGTTGACCGCCATTTAATTCTACACCTTTTGAACATAATCGATTTTTATGAATCTCAAAATTGGCGGACTGGAGGGCAAGCATACAAAGTGTCATCATAAGTTTCAGCTATTGAGTTATTTGAAATTTAAGGATTTAACTGGATCTGGACGAGTCATTTTAAGATCTATCAAAAAATCGATACCACCATGTTGACCGCCATTTAATTTTACACCTTTTGAACATAATCGATTTTTATGAATCTCAAAATTGGCGGACTGTGGGTCAAGCATACAAAGTGTCATCAGTAAATTTCAGCTATTGAGTTATTTCAAATTTAAGGATATGACTGGATCTGGACGAGTCATTTTAAGGTCTATCAAAAAATCGTTACCACCATGTTGACCGCCATCTAATTCTACACCTTTTGAACATAATCGATTTTTATGAATCTCAAAATTGGCGGACTGGACTCTGGAGGTCAAGCATACAAAGTGTCATCAGTAAATTTCAGCTATTGAGTTATTTCAAATTTAAGGATATGACTGGATCTGGACGAATCATTTTAGGGTCTATCAAAAAATCGTTACGACCGTTTGGACCGCCATTTAATTCTGCACCTTTTAAACATGCTCGATTTTTATGAGTCTCAAAAATACCGAACTAGGGGTCAAGCATACAAAGTGTCATCAGTAAATTTCAGCTATTGAGTTATTTCAAATTTAAGGATATGACTGGATCTGGACGAGTCATTTTAGGGTCTATCAAAAAATCGTTACGACCATTTTGACCGCCATTTAATTCTACACCTTTTTAACATGCTCGATTTAAATGAATCTCAAAAATGGCGGACTGGGGATCAAGCATACAAAGTGTCATCAGTAAATTTCAGCTATTGAGTTATTTCAAATTTAAGGATATGAGTCAGAATGGTCGTAACGATATTTTGATAGACCCTAAAATGACTCGTTCAGAACCAGTCATATCCAGTCATATTATGACTGGATATGACTGGTTCTGAACGAGTCATTTTAGGGTCTATCAAAAAATCGTTACGACCATTCTGACCGCCATTTAATTCTACACCTTTTGAACATGCTCGATTTGCATGAATCTCAAAAATGGCGGACTGGGGCTCAAGCATACAAAGTGTCATCAGTAAATTTCAGCTATTGAGTTATTTCAAATTTAAGGATATGACTGGATCTGGACGAGTCATTTCAGGGTCTATCAAAAAACCGTCCATTTGATGTGTGTTGTTTCTTTAGCGGTAGATACCGAACGGTGAGAGAGTTGCTGACCCTCCGTACCTTGACATAAAAAAAGACCAAAACCCATAATCATGGGTAGAGTGGACCGCTGCCAGTGTCTCTCTTTCCCAAACAAAAGGATATGATATTAATTTGAACAACTGTCTGCAAAGCCAAAATGATACTGAGAATGAAATTGGTAGATCGCTTTTCCCATTCATTTACAATTACAATTGTAACAGATTAAGAAGAACTACCCGAAGGCAGCTGTACAAGGCAATAAAGATTCAATAATAAATAAGCATCAGCTAATTATAACAAATAATTCGAGGTGTACGATGGTAGTCCGATAGACGTACATTAGGCTATCGGTGAACCATCATACGTGTGCTCTGCTGAACACAAGCTTTAGGATCAATTTAGTTTCCCGTTGAGAAGCTCCCTTTGTGCTTGATCCATCCAAGTGCCTAATACGGCAATACAGCTCTCCATTTTATAGTTCAACGTCATAAGTTGAACTATCTACTGCTGTACTCCTCATTTCAGACTAGTGGTAACAGTGGTAACAGCGGAACACTTGAAGAAAAACTTTCAGCAGCCGGGTTATCCGGGTGAAATCTTCTTCCAAGTCCAGGTAACCCGTGCTGTAACTATTGTGTTGTGTGGCGCTGCTACTACTACTATTGCTTCTGAATTCTGATAACTTCGGATACCTCTTTCTACACTACAACCTCACATCACGATGTCAGCCATCGAGAATCTGAGTGACAAGATAAAGAGTGTCATCGGGAAACTGCTGAAGGATGCCGACCCTATTTCGAAACGAGTACTCACTGTATTTGATCCTTCCCTGGATTCTTCTGTCAACATCTCTAAACTGGCCAAAGTCAAGAGAAGCGATCTAGACGCTCTTGGAAATTACCTTAAGGTGCCTCTAGTTAGCAAAGGATTAAAGAAAAAACTTTTCAGCTCACGAGAGAAACTAGCTAAACGGATTGTGTCAGAGATTGAGAGATCATTTCTCTGTACCCTGCTGTTTGTTCCGAGTGTTCAGAAGAGTACACAGTGATGCTGGGTTTCCAGCCCAAAAATAGATGTTGGAGTTGTCTTGATGGAGCTCACGACTGTTAAAACTTCACAGCCAGAATAAAGCTTTACGAAAGTCTCCCAGCCCAACTCAGTGGTTTGGTATGGTTATGCTCAGACTGCATAGCAGTCAACAAAAACAACAACATTGGGGAGTGTGATGAACCACCGTCTGGAATGGGAACGCCAGGTCACACTAAGGAAAGCAACCAGGCTCGACCAGATACCAACACTTCGCTAGAAAACAGCACTAATCAGAACAACAGTGCTTCAAGTCTTGAAGTAGTGAAACTGGCTGAAGAGTTAGAGAAAACCAAGAAAGAACAGGAAAAATCGGAGTCAAAACCAAACACTTGCAATCACGTTTGCCCCAGATTTTGTGAGGGTACATGTCCTCACGGCATTTCTGGTAAGAAGGCAGCAGATGGAAAGGACAAGTAACTATTCCACCCGAAACGATGCATACGGTACATGAGGCACTTTACTCATGATACCAGAGGATGCAAAGAAGGAGACAACTGTGCATACTTGCACGTCAATCTTTGCATGTCTTCAGTAGAGACAAAGAAATGTAAGGACGTCAACTGCTAACTAATGCATCTAGCTGGCACTAAGCGCCCTAAGTCTATGCTGAAGAAGACTGTTAATCTGCCAGGAGAGACAGTAAAAACTCCGTCTGATCAGGCTCCGCAAAAAACCCTGCCAAGCCAAAGCCTGTAAAGAATGGAGCAAGCTCAGTCCAGAAACAGAAAAAAGGTGGACAGAGTGGTCCAAAAAAAGAAGCTTCTTTTTTAGAGATGAAATCTCTCCTGGACGAAACGATGACAACCGTCCTAGGAGAGATCAAATCTCTGAGGACAGATATGAGTATTTGCAAGCATCAGTTAGTTATATACTGATGAACGACAAAATCCACTCAGCTCGGGAACAGCCAGCAACACAGTACAGTCCCTGCAATCCAACGCCGTACGGACCTAACAGTGTCATCAACTGTACCAACAGAGGATGGAGAAATATTCGGATCCAGTTCAGAGTCAACAGATGTTCTACCCGCCGAATGTTACTCCTATTCATCCTGCCTGCTGTTAAATGTACAGTCAGTCAACCCTAGGGCTAGGAGTGCCTGCAGTTGTGACCGTAGTACCAGGGTTGGGGTGGGGTACGCCTTTACACCCACCGTGACCTGCACATCACAAACACTGAGTCGCTTTACAAAGACTCCTGTCAGCTTCTCATGTGCACTTCGGAACCAACTAACTACTAAGATAATTATCTGTGTGCTTTACAGACCACCTTCAGCACCACTTACTGATTTCAAAGCTTGCCCCGATGCTGTACACGAGTACACTAACGGCAAAGAGGATTTCGACACATGCTTTCAATTTCCCTAGCATTTCATGGGATCCTCCAACGGTGGGCACTCCCGGCCCATCTACAGAACTCATGGAGAATTTCATGAATAACCAACTGTATAGTCAGTACATCCTTCAACCAACAAGGCAGAAAAATATTCTGAATTTGTCATGAATATTCTGGAAAAATATTCATGACAAATTCAGCCTCCATTGTTACCCACGTGAACGTCAAACCCACAAGGATGTCTGATCTGGTGGAGATATTTTTGTCAGCCAAACATCAACCTCCCTCCTCTGTTTGAAGCTGCATCCTTTCGGGGGCTGGACTTCAACCAAGCTGATTTCATTAGTGTCAGCGACAGAATCGAGTCCTTCGACTGGGACAACATTCTGGACACCAATGGGGTAGAGAGATTTCCTGAGCTCTTTAAGAGTACCCTACTAAGCATCTTCCAAGACCATTGTCTGCAAAAACTACCGCCAAAAGGACAAATGTCATGCAAGATGCGCATTCTCTCACGAAAGAAACGGAGATTGCAAAAACATCAGGATAGAGCTAATGCTGACCCCACGTCTTCCAAGGAATCCATTGCAGTCCTCGAGAACCGTGTTGCTTTAATTCACTATGACATTAGAGATACCATTGTCAGTGAGAGACACTTCAGAGAAGAGCGTGCTGTAGGGAAAGTTAAGTCCAACCCAAAGTATTTCTATAGCTACGCCAAGATATTTTTTAAGCAGAAACAGTCAATCAACATGCTCTTCGATGAAAGGAACAATATGTACTGATCCTCAGCAAATTGCAAACATCCTGAAAAACCAGTTTAAATCTGTCTTCAGTAACCCAGATGCTGTTGACATGACTGCTGATGATTTTGCATCCCCAACCATTGCAAGCATATTTTAAGATGCCGACTTGTCATATTGTCATTCTCAGAGGAAGATGTGGTGTCCGCCATTGATGACATAAAAGCAGATGCTGCACCTGGCCCTGACGGTATCCCTACAACACTTCTCAAATCTTGCAAGTATGCATTGGCACGACCAATACACATCCTCTGGTCCAAGTCGTTTGACTCAGGTGCTGTCCCGGCATTCTACAAAAAAATCTCTTATCTGCCCATTGTACAAGAAAGGGAGCCATGCAACTGCGTCAAACTATCGCCCTGTGTCCTTGACCTCCCATATCATTAAGATATTTGAGCGTTTCATTAGGAAACGACTCGTCCATCATCTTGAGTCTAACAACCTACTGTGTAGCCAGCAGCACGGATTTAGGTCAGGTCACAGTTGTCTAACACAGCTCCTCCACCACTTTGACGACATCCTAGAAAACTTCCTTGATGGAAATGACACCGACTGCATATACTTGGATTATGCCAAAGCATTTGACAAGGTTGATCATGCCCTACTCATCAAGAAGTTGTCTAAGTATGGTATCCACCCAAAAATCATAAAGTGGATAGAGTCATTCCTGAACGACCGTACTCAACAAGTAGTGGTAGAGGGACAGCTGAGTGTAACAGCCTTAATCGTTAGTGGTGTCCCACAAGGAACAGTTCTTGGTCCTATCCTGTTTCTTATCTTCATCAACGACATCACATTCTGCGTTAATTACAGTGTCATTCGTTGCTTTGCAGATGACACAAGGATTATGAAAGCCATATCCAAGACTCAGGATATGCCACTGCTGCAGCAAGACCTTGACAGAATCACTCAGTGGTCCATTAGAAACAATATGTCACTTCATGAAGACAAATTTGAGTTTCTAAGCCATGCTGTCAATCGGTCTAACTCATTGAACCACTTGCCATTTACATGTGAAGTCTTATACCAGTATTCTTGTAGGTTTACAACCTACCAGGACGAGCGCCGAGTTGGAACAGATATTTTACGAGTATCACCCGTTAACCAGTATTCAACCTCCAAAGGCAATCTTACGCCTGTGCCCTGTCCAACAACTTCGGGACCTTGGAGTTACTGTCAGTTCTGACTTGAGCTGGACTTTAAAAATCAAAGTTATGGCAAACAAGGCACGTCAAAAGGCCGCATGGGTATTGAGTGTCTTCCACACCAGAAGCTCCACTATCATGCTGACACTATACAAGTCCATGGTACGCAGTTTACTCGAATACTGCTGCCCATTATGGAATCCACCTAAAGTGTCAGATATACAAGAGTCAAGAACTGGAAGAAGTTCAACGGACATTCACATCTCGAATACCAGGAACCAAACACCTCGATTACTGGGGGAGATTAAACAACTCTCACTCATGTCTCTACAACGTCGAAGGGAACGCTATATCCTGCTACACATGTGGAAGATCCTCCATGGGTCCATCAGCAACGATCTGAAGATTAACTTCACTTCAAGACCTCGAACTGGCATTAAAGCAGTTGTACCCTCCCTACAAAGGGTGTTGCTGCTTACCACCAGAGTCTCTATGACGATTCATTCGCTGTTATTGGCCCACGTCTCTGAAATTGTCTTCCTGGTTACATCAACAGGATGGAAGAATTTGAATCCTTCAAAATACAACTCACATCCTTGCTCCGGCACATCCAGCCTCCGGTCAAGCGATACACATCCCCTAATACCAACTCCATCCTGGAATGGCGAAAAGATCCTGTAACATCGGAGCTATGGAGCGGTCAAGATAGTTGATGACCCTGTTGCAGTGCGCTAAACCCAACAAAACAAAAGTGTCTAATTGGACACTATATCGCCCTTATCCCGAAATACTAGATATCGACCAAAAGCAACCCAAAGATAATTTTACAGCATGTGATTGATGCAATTATTCGAAACTTATTACAATTCGTAAGCCGTGAATGAATGGGAAAAGTGAGCGATGCAGACGGTCATTTAAATTAATATCATTTACTTTTGAATTTGTTTGGGAAAGAGAAACACTGGTAGCGGTCCACTCTACCCATGATTATTGGTTTTGGTCAAATGAATCAATACATTTTTTAAATTTACATATAAATAAAAAATGTTGTTCATTTCTCGGTCCCATTTTCAGTTTTTGAAGATGAAATTTATCGGACCGAAATTTCACTGTTTCGACTGAATTTGTTTCCAGCAACCAATTAGTCCGTGAGCTATGCCTATAGATGACATATCTATATATGGTTGGTAATATACTCAATGATGGGAGTACAGTGTATTGGCTATGCCCCGCTTACTAGTTTCGCTCTTTCTAGTCCCCTGCTACACGGCATGTACACAGGGATTGGCTAGTTAGAGGCGGTCCGTGTAGGCCTTACACTGTGCTTTCAGCAATACTCATATGAAACAATTGAGGTGCTGGAAGTTTGATTCTAGTCAGAGGAAGGATGAAAGAGAAATTTTTTTAAATTTCATATTTTTTAACTACTGTCCCATTTTCGAAGATGATATTTCAATTTGCTGAACAGAAATTGATGGAATAGTTAGCCAGTGCAGTGACCAATAAGTAAATAAGTTGTGATAACCAAATAAAATTAATATGAAAAACTATTGGTACATATTATTAAATACAATATTATATACAAATACTGAATAAATATATTGTCATGTATTTATTATTAAGTAAAATATCGTAAGTTTATAAATAATGAATATAACCTGCCGACCTGAAAGATTTACCATGAAGAAATTCACGATTAATCAGACACAGAACAATTTTAAGGTTTAAAC
The DNA here is from genome assembly GCF_026151205.1 of Bolinopsis microptera. NCBI lineage: Eukaryota > Metazoa > Ctenophora > Tentaculata > Lobata > Bolinopsidae > Bolinopsis > Bolinopsis microptera. Next base: position 18,181,834 of record NC_087081.1, on the reverse strand, counting down.
ATTTTATTTTTATTTTGCAGATACGGTAAATGAGGGAGGAAACAAGTTGCCCAAAAATCCACGTTACAGCTATAAGGCGTGTTATCCTGAGGTATTATATTTACCTTGTACAACGTTGGGTCCATTACTAGATAAAATTGTTAAAATGAAAAACTTCAATTAAGAATTGGTTAATTTCAACGTTTTCAAATGTGTATCTTACAAAACATTTCGTGGGGTTTGAGTCAGCCTACAGCCTACAGTACCCCTCACCCCAGACCCCAGTACATACTTTTAGTCTAAAAGTAAAACATTTGTGTTGTTGTGTCCTTCCGCAGTTGTGCAATATTTAGAGAGTTGATACGTGCTGCGTAGACAGGGTATCCGAGTGGTAACCAGGTAACCAGGTAACCAGGAAACCAGGTAACCAGGTAACCAGGTAACCAGGTAACCAGGTAACCAGGTAACCAGGTAACCAGGTAACCAGGTAACCAGGTAACCAGGTAACCAGGTAACCAGGTAACCAGGTTACCTGGTATTTACAGAGTTGATACGTGCTGCAGTCCGGAAGAGTAAACAGGGTATCCGAGTGGTAGGTCAGCAGATTGAGTGACAATGTTTCTCAGGATATTGGGGTGGGCCTGAATACTGTACCTTTCCTCGTCATCATTGGTCAAGTACAGCAGTTCTAACGAGAGAGCACTCCAGATAGATCTTACATTTTCCGAATTCAGCTGCCCCGTCAACATTGGCAGTTTAGTAAGACTGAGAGTCCGACTGGCATATACCCCTTCCTTGTTGAACCCCAAGGTAAAGACAAATTGTTTGCTTTCTTCTAAACTTTTCTGCCATGCTGGATCAGTTTCCAGCCCAATATACCAGTCTCTCTCCAGTGCCAACATACTGTCAAAATATTCCTCTAAAGTCTCGTTATCGCCAAATACGGTTTCATCAATAGAGAGTTTCACAGCGAATCTGAAAAGATAAACGAAATCAAACTTGGGGGGGGGGGGGGGGGGGGGGGGGGGGGGAGGGGGGAGGTGGGGTCAGGACGGTTTTGGAAATTTCAGCGGATGCCTCGTCAATAAAATTATAAGGGTTAAGCGACCGCTGTAATCCTGAACCTGGCAAAAGTCCCGCTCACATTGGGATTTGGGACGTCTGCTAAGTTTCTCAATGTAATCCGACTTATATGGTCCTAAGTAACACAATTTCTCGGAATCACGCCCTTTTTGACCACACCCATATCGCGACCCCCAGTGTAAATTATTTCGGATTCAGCCATGAACAAAGACCTCAAGCCATGAACCAAAATGAATTTTTATATAAGTGCTATGAAAATACTTAAGGCCTAAGACTAAGAGACTTAGGCCTTAGTTAGGGAGGACAAAGAATAAAAGAGGTGAAGGAGGATAAGGAAGAGAGTAGTGAGGAGGAAGAATAAAAGAGGTGGTGGAGGACAAGGAAGAGAGTAGGGAGGAGGAAGAATAAAAGAGGTGGGGGAGGATAAGGAAGAGAGTAGGGAGGAGGAAGAATAAAAGAGGTGGGGGAGGATAAGGAAGAGAGTAGGGAGGAGGAAGAATAAAAGAGGTGGTGGAGGACAAGGAAGAGAGTAGGGAGGAGGAAGAATAAAAGAGGTGGGGGAGGACAAGGAAGAGAGTAGGGAGGAGGAAGAATAAAAGAGGTGGGGGAGGATAAGGAAGAGAGTAGGGAGGAGGAAGAATAAAAGAGGTGGGGGAGGATAAGGAAGAGAGTAGGTAAGAGGAAGAATAAAAGAGGTGGGGGAGGATAAGGAAGAGAGTAGGGAGGAGGAAGAATAAAAGAGGTGGTGGAGGATAAGGAATAGAGTAGGGAGGAGAAAGAATAAAAGAGGTGGTGGAGGACAAGGAAGAGAGTAGGGAGGAGGAAGAATAAAAGAGGTGGGGGAGGATAGGGAAGAGAGTAGGGAGGAGGAAGAATAAAAGAGGTGGTGGAGGACAAGGAAGAGAGTAGGGAGGAGGAAGAATAAAAGAGCTGGGGGAGGATAAGGAAGAGAGTAGGGAGGATGAAGAATAAAAGAGATGGGGGAGGATAAGGAAGAGAGTAGGGAGGAGGAAGAATAAAAGAGGTGGGGGAGGATAAGGAAGAGAGTAGGGAGGAGGAAGAATAAAAGAGGTGGGGGAGGATAAGTAAGAGAGTAGGGAGGAGGAAGAATAAAAGACGTGGGGGAGGACAAGGAAGAGAGTAGGAAGAATAAAAGAGGTGGGGGAGGATAAGGAAGCGATTAGGGAGAGGAAGAATAAAAGAGGTGGGGGAGGACAAGGAAGAGAGTAGTGAGGAGGAAGAATAAAAGAGGTGGTAAAGGACAAGGAAGAGAGTAGGGAGGAGGAAGACTAAAAAGGTGGGGGAGGATAAGGAAGAGAGTAGGGAGGAGGAAGAATAAAAGAGGTGGGGGAGGATAAGGAAGAGAGTAGGGAGGATGAAGAATAAAAGAGGTGGGGGAGGATAAGGAAGAGAGTAGGGAGGAGGAAGAATAAAAGAGGTGGGGGAGGATAAGGAAGAGAGTAGGGAGGAGGAAGAATAAAGAGGTGGGGGAGGATAGTAAGAGAGTAGGGAGGAGGAAGAATAAAAGACGTGGGGGAGGATAAGGAAGAGAGTAGGAAGAATAAAAGAGGTGGGGGAGGATAAGGAAGCGATTAGGGAGGAGGAAGAATAAAAGAGGTGGTGGAGGACAAGGAAGAGAGTAGGGAGGAGGAAGAATAAAAGAGGTGGTGGAGGACAAGGAAGAGAGTAGGGAGGAGGAAGAATAAAAAGGTGGGGGAGGATAAGGAAGAGAGTAGGGAGGAGGAAGAATAAAAGAGGTGGGGGAGGATAAGGAAGCGAGTAGGAGGAGGAAGAATAAAAGAGGTGGGGGAGGATAAGGAAGAGAGTGGGAGGAGGAAGAATAAAAGAGGTGGGGGAGGATAAGGAAGAGAGTAGGGAGGAGGAAGAATAAAAGAGGTGGGGGAGAATAAGGAAGAGAGTAGGGAGAAGGAAGAATAAAAGAGGTGGGGGAGGATAAGGAAGAGAGTAGGGAGGAGGAAGAATAAAAGAGGTGGGGAAGGATAAGGAAGAGAGTAGGGAGGAGGAAGAATAAAAGAGGTGGGGAGGATAAAGAAGAGAGTAGGGAGGAGGAAGAATAAAGAGGTGGGGGAGGACAAGGAAAGAGAGTAGGGAGGAGGAATAATAAAAGAGGTGGGGAGGATAAGGAAGAGAGTAGGGAGAGGAATAATAAAAGAGGTGTGGGGGAGGATAAGGAAGGAGTAGGGAGGAGGAAGAATAAAAGAGGTGGGGGAGGATAAGGAAGAGAGTAGGAGGAGGAAGAATAAAAGAGGTGGGGGAGGATAAGTAAGAGAGTAGGGAGGAGGAAGAATAAAAGACGTGGGGGAGGATAAGGAAGAGAGTAGGAAGAATAAAAGAGGTGGGGGAGGATAAGGAAGCGATTAGGGAGGAGGAAGAATAAAAGAGGTGGGGGAGGACAAGGAAGAGAGAGTAGGGAGGAGGAAGAATTAAAAGAGGTGGTAAAGGACAAGGAAGAGAGTAGGGAGGAGGAAGAATAAAAAAGGTGGGGGAGGATAAGGAAGAGAGTAGGGAGGAGGAAGAATAAAGAGGTGGGGGAGGATAACGGAAGAGAGTAGGAGGAGGAAGAATAAAAGAGGTGGGGAGGAAAGGAAGAGAGTAGGAGGAGGAAGAATAAAGAGGTGGGGAGGATAAGGAGGAGAGTAGGGAGGAGGAAGAATAAAAGAGGTGGGGGAGAATAAGGAAGCGAGTAGGGAGCAGGAAGAATAAAGAGGTGGGGGAGGATAACTGAAGAGAGTAGGGAGGAGGAAGAATAAAAGAGGTGGGGGAGGCAAGGAAGAGAGTAGGGAGGAGGAAGAATAAAAGAGGTGGGGAGGATAAGGAAGAGAGTAGGGAGGAGTAGGAATAAAAGAGGTGGTGGAGGACAAGGAAGAGAGTAGGGAGAGGAAGAATAAAGAGGTGGGGGAGGATAAGGAAGAGAGTAGGGAGGAGGAAGAATAAAAGAGGTGGGGGAGGATAAGGAAGAGAGTAGGGAGGAGGAAGAATAAAAGAGGTGGGGGAGGATAAGGACGAGCGTAGGGAGGAGGAAGAATAAAAGAGGTGGTGGAGGACAAGGAAGAGAGTAGGGAGGAGGAAGAAAAGAAGAGGTGGGGGAGGATAAGGAAGAGAGTAGGGAGGAGGAAGAATAAAAGAGGTGGGGGAGGATAAGGAAGAGAGTAGGTAAGAGAAGAATAAAAAGGTGGGGGAGGATAAGAAGAGCAGTAGGGAGGAGGAAGAATAAAAGAGGTGGGGGAGGATAAGGAAGAGAGTAGGGAGGAGGAAGAATAAAAAGGTGGGGGAGGATAAGGAAGAGAGTAGGGAGGAGGAAGAATAAAGAGGTGGGGGAGGATAAGGAAGAGAGTAGGGAGGAGGAAGAATAAAAGAGGTGGGGAGGATGAAGGAAGAGAGTAGGGAGGAGGAAGAATAACACGAGGTGGGGAGGATAAGGAGAGGGGTGACAAAAAGATTAACAACCTGTATGAAGTTATAAGTAGTCTTTTAAGTTCGCTGTTCTCTTCGATCCACTGTTCTACATTTGCCGAAGTAAACGTTGCCACTGTAGGTTTTTACTACTTGATTGGCAGATTTGTTCACACCTGGAGTAATAATATTAAAATTTAACCGTATTTCCAAATTACACAAACAAAATCAGAATTTCAATTTTGAAGCGGCCCTTAACATAACTGTCGCCAACATTGACTAATGTAGGCTAAAGTTGGTCCCGCAGTTTAGGATGGTTAACCATAAATATAATAATTCAGTGGCGTTTAGGCGTCACCAGTAATCTACGCAATAATTGTTTTATTTGAAAACTGAGTCTCAAATTCATTCTAACGTTTTCATTATACACGGTCAGATTGATTTTGATTTGCAAAACATTTTAATTAAGATACGTTTTAATCTATAAACCAGTAGTAGCCAAAAGTTCAATCATGAATTTGGCCAGCGATGGTCAAGGAAGTGCATTCATGGGAATAGGAACAAGGCGGTAGTTTCTTAAAAAGGTGGAAACTAGGGCCTGATCTGATGACACTCATATCAACACTCAATCACGGTATCCTAATCATTCGGCTGATATGACCGAGGATAAATGAAAAGAGTATGTATTGACGGGATATTGGCGAAAACTGTCTCGATCACGATGGACATGACCGTATAAGGAAGTTAGTCCAATTTCTCGTCAGGGTTAGGGTTTCAGCATATGCTTTTGTTAAGGATAGGGTTAGGGTTAGGGTTGGGACTCAGATTAGAGGGTTAGAGTTCGAATAGTCGTTCAGGGCGCTAGAGAACGAGTTGAAAAAGTCACGTGACAGTCGTGTGTAGAGTGCTTCATCATCACATGATGAAGCGTTACCGCAGATTCGCACAATTTTGATTATAATCAAAAATACCGGAGTCCATCTCACCACAAACATTGAATATTAACGCTGCCATGCAGCACCTATGACAGAAAAACTGGGCCCGTAGTCGGTTTTGCAGAGCAAGTTAAAACCTGTTTTGCGGGTTCTATTGACGGACGAGTGTTTTTCTATTATATTTGCCAACATCCAGCATACCCATTGAAGAACGCGGAAGCCCCCAATCATTCATTAACCGAGATTGTGCTATGATTTATGTTATACAGACCTACATTATAATTGTTGTAAGTAAGCTCTTTCTTAATAACCCCGTCGTTTAGTACGCCAACTAAAGACTATGTGTCGAGGTAATTTAACAATGGAAGAATGCTAGCAAGCTTTAATCATCCTCATCGCTACCCAATTTGATCACACTATCCTCCGGGTCATCCTTACATACACCCTTAACCATTTAAAACCCATATTCATAAGAACTATTATATGACTGACCGTACTATAAGTTACGTCGACATTTTTTACCGAAAATTATCCTTAATTAGTCACGAGCTAACAAAGATCCCAAACCCTTGCGCACGGCTCCCTGAAGGGCCGCGCGGGTTAAACCCGTGCTAGTACCTATCGTATAATTCCTTTTTTAACAGATTTGACGTTCCGCGTCTATGTTAGGCCGAATTAATATTTAGCAATACAGATGCAAGGAGCAAACCATGTAATTTACTGTAAATCAGCGCAGATGTTCTACAAATTCAATGGTGAAGCAAACGAGATGGAAAAATTGCGAAATAGGGTGTTTTAGAGGAATTTGGCATTAAAGAAATTTGTAGGATAGCAATAAACTGGGACATGAATGAATCAAGTACTGCGTCAATTGCCTGCGTATACCAGTAAGACTGGTCATAAAACAGCCCAGTTACAGGCGACCAGGGACTAGGGGCTGCAGCCCCTGGCTACGTGCTGACACACAATTTAAATACATAATAGATCTATAGTTTCTATATTCTATAAATATGTATTGATACATTTATTGTGAATTTATGACACCTTGATGGACAATAAATTAAAGGGTCATACCAGGATGTATATCATGAAGACTTTGTTTGAACTTTGTCTGAAAAGCATTACTATGTAACAATAAAAACTTGGCGAAATACGTCGAAAATACAATCATAACACCATTTCCGAAATATGCTATATAACAAAAAACCGGACATACTGAGTATGATATGAAAAGCACGATACGCATGTGACAAGTCGGATCATGGTAACCCCAGCGGTGCCACGAGAGTATTAGACATAAGTTTACTTTAAAAAGTTAAACACGGAGTAGACATGAAAATATTACACTAGCGAATTCAATATACGCCAGGAATATTGAGCCCGGGAAACCCCTACGTTAAAGTTATAATCGTTTTAATTATTAATGCTGTATGATGACACTATCGCTTAACTACTTCAAATTAATGTGACACGGTATAGTACCTGGTGGCACGTCAAGTATCTCATCGTTGATCAAATTCTGCTTATCGGGCCAGATTTTGCTCCAAAGCACGTGTGATTAAAATAAGTAATGATTATTTCAATGCTTTCAAATTCTCATGCAATGTCCAACATTTTTCCAAATCGGTTTTGAACAAGTTGATATACTTTCGATATAACTCGGCCACGCTAGGGGCATGAAGTTTTTATACGCATGAGTAAGGAAGTGAATAAATGTTTAATATTGGCTCAAATCGTGGCTGAGTCATCTACATAGACGTGACAAGGTATCCGAAGTAAATGCCACCCCCAAATATATATGACACATTTCCACGATATGATCAAATGTCGTTTCCACTTTTGCTGTAGTGCCTAAGTTACTGATATAATTCCGGATCATCAACTGAGGGCCCATTGACCAAGCATGTTAGTGTTGGATTGAACATAGTTTTATCGTCTATTTTACACGAAGATGATAAATAATACAATTTCTTTTGTGCCTTACACCAGACCAGAAGATGTGCGGGCCGCGCTGGGGGGGAAGGAAATTTTCACACTCCTTCACTACCTCCTCTCTACATGAAGGGTACTTTTAACAATTCAGGAAACCACACTTCTCATACCCCTCCACTTCTTACCTATAGAATATATTCCTTCTCTACGTCTCAATAAAGTTAATCGAGTCACTGTCTAGCTCATTACAGTTATCTGCGAATAGACTAGGTTTGATTTCGTTTATCATTGATTTATACCGGGGAGATGTGTGTGGTTCATCGCCCGAATAGTCTTAGGGTTTGATTTGTTATCTTGATATTACAGGGAGTGTGTGGTTTTATTGGACCCAAACACCTGCACGAACCAATTCTGAAGGGTATATAGGTATCGCGTTAGACTGCAACTAGTGCGTGCAACATTAACATTTTTAGGTGCTTGATAGCACAGAGTAGCGAACCACCTCACAAAATATCATTGATTTTTAAAACAAAGAGCAACTATCTATATGGGGAGTACCGAAAAACCTGATGCTACAGACTTATCACCCGAATTAGATATCTATATACAATAGCTTGTCACCATATATTTAAGGGCATGTAAAATTCAAACAATAGAGAGCCACAAATTTTCATAAGGATTATCGAATGGATATATAAAAAATTAATAACTTTATAAGTGTAAAATTGCTTCTTGGTAAACTTTAAAACCCGATCAGTTTCATGGTTTCGAGTCGGCCACCGATAATTCACATCATATATAGATCGTGAACAATAGACAAATATCTTAGTTGCTTATAGGATTTTTAGTACCTTTACGATATGGAGGATACCGATCCTGTTACGAACTGACAGTCGACAAGCATGATTCGAAACAAAGCATTAGATAAGGAGACACGAAGATTTACGTAATTTTATATTTAATGAAAGCGGACATCAAGGTGCACGCCGGGCACTCACGTTTGCGCGGTTTTTTTACGCAGAAGATAATTATAAATTGGTTTGTAATATGAACGAAAGTCGTAAAAGTTACAACGGTGTCGTAGTATAGTATAGTACGGCCAGGCCAAAATTTTAGGACTATTAATATAAAATACATTTACTTCCCCCTGGGAACTATTAATAAAGGCAAAGACTGTTTTTTGCCGGGTAACCTAGTACCTCAATATTTATACACAATTTTACACAAACATTTTGCTTTTTTTTGAATGGTGTAGTAAAAGTGTAATCAACTAGGATACATTTATTCATTATATTTACATTATTTTCATCATATACCATCTTATTACATAGTTTACACTTTTAATAAAATTACCAAACTATCTTCAAAAAATCTAATTTTCTATTATTTTCGATACAGTATCAGTTACTATCAATAGTACATTAAAGGTAAACCATTACGTTAGGTGAGAAAAAAATGTCATTTTTTACACTTTTACTAAGGCTTTTTTAGGCCACCAGAATTCTAATTGCACACACTCACAGAACTCTGGACCAAGACATCAGCTTGGACGAATGCTGAAGCCACTCGATCGTCAAGAAAGGGGGGGGCAGTGGCCATAAGACTAATCCGAACACATTTCTTTCACTTAAGGTACGAGATGCAGTGCGCCATACTGTTAGATAGACTATGCCAATGCATTCGTACCAGTCATACCGTTTGCGGGGAGGCATCTTCTATAACTCTGTGCCGAAGGATCAATGGAAGGATTCTTTGGTTGATGGAGATCATGCACCACACCTCCCAGAATCCCGATACCCTACACACATAATCTAAAACATATACGATTTTGCGTGTGAAATACCACAAAATAAATGAGTCAAGTTTCTTATAATTTGTTGTGGCCAAGGGATCTCGACGGGACCGTTTATTGGACCCTGTCGGCTGGAAACAACATGCCGTGACGGGAACAGCGGGATCAGGAAATAATACCGGGTTTACGACCGGGACCGAGAAAAAGCCGGGGATTGGGACCGGGTTCTTAGCAAGAAAAAACGATATGTTATGTCGCAAGTTGGTTGATCAGTGTATTGGATTCCTAAAATATTCTACATTTTGATAAATTAGCGTTAATCATATACTGGTATTCATAATACCACAAGCTTACAAGGCAATTCAATCCGCAGCGGTCCTAGATTAAGTCTAAGAGGAGAGGTGGGTTGACAAAGAAAGATTATCAAGATTCAGTGCGGGACAGTGAATATGAGACGGGACGAAAACGTCGATACTGACAAACAGTAGAGAGATTGACGGATGAGTGCAGCGCTTGGAACCAAAGACCAAACTCTAGCGACTACAGATGGGCCCCGATCTGAAACATTGGTTTCGAAACAAGGTTACAGATACTTGAGGTCAAACTGGAGCCCCAGAGAGTAAGACCCCATGGAGTATTGGCGGAAAAAAGAAAAAAATCAATTCTGTAGTGTGTTATAGTTGAACATCCATCTGACAACCGCTTGTCTGGATCAATATAGATTCTGGGTCCACCTCCTTTTAGTGGAGTGAAGGTATATACGTTGGCGAAAACATTTTAGGGGCCTACCGATGCTATGAGCCCCGGCGGATCGGAATACTTAGAAATAAACTTATTTATCAAATACAATGAAGAGCATAAATACGAATTATACTTCTGCTCAAGTTCCCACCTGATGGTTATTGGTTATCAATCTTAACGAAGAATAATGAAATTAGAATTAGAACGACCGTGACGAGAGTTATGGCTACGGATTCTTTATAATGAAGAGGCAGTTATTTTATGACGGATCATTGATGAGGACATAGCGGTTGCGATCGGATGCGTTTAATTTATTACTCTGACATACAACTTGTTCCGCTACCTGATTACAAGCACCAGCTACACCAACCAACTAGCAATCAAACTTGACACTTCCAGGCACAGTCAACAACAAACTGCAATCAACTCTGATCATTAAGGCACAGACTCACACACCCCAACTCGCATAAAATGACACTTACAGGCACAGCTCACAAACTAACTCGCCCATCAAACTCTGCCACTTTACAGGCACAGGCTCACCAACAAATAGCAATAACTCTGACACTTACGGCACAGTCACACAACAAACTAGCCAATCATTCTGAATTAGGCACAGCTCAACAACCAACTAGAATCAACTCTGACCACTTACAGGCACCGCTCACACAACAAACTAGCAATCAACTCTGAACACTTTGAGGCACAGCTCACAAATAGCCAACATCTCTAGCAATTCACTAAACCTAAGTTTTGATTAATCACTTTTATGAGGGACAGTTTTCTCACATATTTACCAATTTTAGTCGCTATGAAAATAAGACGTAGTTACTTTGGAAAAAAACAACGACGTTTATCTAACAGTGCAAAATAATTGGCGCAATCAGAAATAATCAGTAACTATTTGGAAAAACCAAATAAACTGGTTAACTAAGTGTGTTGTTGATTAATTGGTAAAGAATTTTGCTGTTAGTCGCCAGAGAACAAAAACTTTCTGAATCAATTAAAAGTAAAGTATTCCAAAAATCTTATGATCGATTGTTGGAGACAAGAGTGGCTGTATGGTTTCGCTATCTCTGCCCATCAAAATGAAATAATTAATATGAATTAAAACTCTCGTTTCAGACATTAATATTTAGAAATAATATATATATTATCATAGTGACTTAGATGTGCTTACCGAGTGACAACGTTGACCCCCGACTATTGCTTTTAGCCACTCGATCCGTGCCCTGTTGATTGGTGGCATACGATTCACTTTATGTTATGAAAAAAACATGCGGACTGGCTTTTGTTTTTTCTATTATATCCCATGAAAACGGTTCGTTTGCCGCCAATTGATCGATATCAATTGTTCGAATTATAATGATCCTGATTGTTTGCTGTTAAGTACTCTTTTTGGGAGGAAAAAGCAACAATATATTATTATTTTATATAAATACTAGAAAAACCCGAGGTACAGGGAGGAAACTAAATCGTCATTTTTGTTGTGAGTTAACATGCTGTCAAATATATCTACACAACGAGAGATTAAGCCGATTAAACATGATGCTCGCACTAAACACAACGTTAATAAGACCCAAAGATAAAATGCAGGTTTTAAACATTTTGCAAGTGCGTGTTGTAAATGTGACTAGTAAACGAAACGTACAAGGTTAAAATGCAAACTTTTGCTAAGTCATAATTTTGCACGTGGGCGGTGTACAACCTTAACCAAAAAAAATCTTGAATTACTCGTAGAGATGTGTCACTGTAACTATTAAGTAATTATAAACGTAAACGTAATTGAGAGTTACATCAGTATCTGGTTTAAATCCCTGGTGTTCCATATACGTTTGTATAACCAGAAGTATGGGAACTTCACACAGATATTCACATTGATATTAGGCCCTTAGTTCCATATTCGTTACAATACCGAAGTTCTGGGAACTTACACCGATTCACATGAATTGGCCCTCTAGTGTCCTCCAAATCGTTTTAACCAGAAGTATAGGAAACTTCCACACAGGTTTCTCATTGAAATTAGGCCCTTAGTTATATCCGTGTCATACAGAGTATGGGGATAAACTTACACAGATCTTCACATTGAATCGAATTAGGCCCTCTAGTTCCATATCGTTAATACAGAAGTATTGGAAACTTCACCAGATCTGACATTGAATTAAGGACCTCTAGTGCTCTTTCCGCATCGCAAGGTCATTTAACAGTGAAACATTTTTCAATTTAAAATAATAAAATATTTTGGATGTAGGTAGTGAGCTGTGTTGCAAGTTATTGGTTCGTTTTTAGGTTTACGGATAGCCACAATAATGTTTTAATATGTCTGATATGTTATTTACCAGTTTGCAGCTTTATATGTAACCAGAGAAATCAAAGCAGCCCCCTCTTGAAGTGTGGAGGTGAGTTTTAGATTTATGGTTGAAGGTGTAGTCGTGATTAGTACTAAATGTTCTGTTACTGTTATTTTCCATTTCGGGATATTGCGTAACCAGCATAAGTCAGCATTTTCTAAAGTTTCCTGGCTCTTGATTCGACCAGTATGGGCATCTGAACAAATGTTATACGAAAGCTTAAATGATGATATATATATAATATATAATTGAGGGTGGCGTCGACAGTGAAGTGTCAATACGACAAGCGAGCGTAGATACAAAATTGAAAGACGGTGGCGTCAGACCAACTTTTCGTCATGATACAACCCAAGAAATCATCAGTGCACTGATGGTATGAACTAAAATTCCAATTACACGTAACAAAGTGTAACACTTCATCGTGATGAACCCATTAATTATAGGGTAGTAATATGAAATAGTATTGTTATATAACACTCCCTTGACTGATTAGTGATTACGTTATATATGGTGAACGACCCAAGGAATCAGAGTTTCAAAAATGTATGTATTTAAGTTACGTTTCAAACTGTGGAGACTTTCGCACGTTTGAAGTACGAATTAGGTGTAGAGTGATTAAGCAGCTGGGTCATATTTGAAATCAACAAATGAGCGTGTCGCTATTAATTACCTAGATCCAGAAATGAGGTGTTCGTATTAATTATTACGAATCTAATTAATTAATTACCTGACTCAGTAATGAGTGTCGTATTAATTACTAGAACTCCTCATTAATATTACCTAGGCATCCAGTTAACCCATTATGGATAGAGAGTCACGTCGTCGTTAGATATAGCCAATGTTGGAGCATGTGCTACAGAAGACATTTAACTGTGAGGTCAGATTAGATGAAATTATACCAACGATTAATTGCTTGAACTTATTATTATTACATGATAGCATTATATAAATTCAATTACAAATGAAGTGTTACAGCTTAAAATTTACTTATATTTTTGTACCTTCAAAGTTGTAAAATGTTTTCATAACTAAACCTCTTCTGTTGACATTTTTTGGTAGTCCAGCCTTCAAAATGAAGGTTTCTAGTTCAAATATGTTATCGTCACGATTTAGTTCCAAAATGTTAAAGTTGGTTTTAGTATCAATAATGTTACTCAGATGGTTTTGTCAAATATGTTAAAGTAGGTTTTAGTTAATAAGTAAAACAGTCTGGTTCTAGTCCATATGTTACCAGGTTGGTTTCTTAGTTCCAATGTTAAAGTATGGTTTTCTAGTTCTCAACTATATAACAGGGACTGGTTTTAGATTAAATTGTTAAAGGCTGGTTCTCAGTTCAATATGTTACCGAGGTTTATAGTCTAATCTGTTAATTGCGTTTCTAGATCCTTATTTCAAGTTGGTGTTTATAGTCTCATATGTTACCAGACAGGTTTTGTTCAATATAACTATCGTATACAGATGGTTTCTAGTTAATATGTTACCAGATGGTTATCGTCTACACTGTATCCCGCTGGTTTTGTATTTGTTAACAGACAGGTTTCTATTTCAATATGTTAACAGACTTGGTTTTAGTATCTCTGTTAACAGGTATGGTTTTAGTCTAATATGTTAACAGGAGGTTTCTGAAATTTTGTACAGGTTTGGAAAAGTATAAACTGATATTCTATGAAGAATGATAAATGAGATTTAGTATAAATATGAAAGTGTTTAATATTGTCAATATTTTTACGTTTATCGAATGAATTCGAACCTCGCCCGATAAAAACCTTTTTAAAAATCTTACCTTTCATTAGCAGAGTAGATAAAACTTTTTTTAAACTCATTTCACCCCTTTTTATTGCGAGACGGTACACATATGGATCTAAAAGTGAGGAAATGCTGAGAGATTATTACTATGGCGTCGAAGAAAGAGCGAGGGAGTTCAGTTCAATTCACTGCAGTGGACAATAGTGAGGGGTAATTGTTTTAGAATGGCGAATCTCTGGAACAACGTGTGTGTTGAGGGTAAAGGGCCGCTATGTTGGGGGGACCTAGTGAAATACGAAAACGGTACAATGGACGTTTATATTTTAATATCATATGAGGGAATTATTCTAGATTACAATTATAAACATGACTTTAACAATCTTTGTTATGATCTAATTTAAGAGCAATAGCCTAGTAAGCTACAGTAACTAGTTCTACCAGGGATAATCATCAGGATGAATTAAGAGGTGAGACATTATTTTGTAGGAAGTGCAGTAATTAACCAATCTTAAATCAAGAGGCTTTGCATATACTGAAATATTATATAACCACACCTGCCCAAATATGTCAAAAAATATAACTAATTTCTAAGAATCAAATTTAAAAGGTATCTTCTATAATTCAAAGATTCTATTTTAGTATGTTGTAGACGACGTGCCCTAGTGAGAAAATAAGAGTAGCAAAGTAACCTGGGAAGAGGGTTTTTCGTGAGTGAATGCTAGATTTTTCAGACATTTTGAGGTTTTTAGTATACGCTGTTGTTTAGTAGAGCTCATTTTAATTGGTCAGTATTTCGGTTTGGAGGGATACTTGTTGATGCTATGACACCCTGACTACAAAGAATATATTAGCGTCTCTGTGGCCGGGTTTCTAAGTACATTATTAAATGGAATAATGTGAATTAAAAATTTAAATTGAAAATTGCATTCCGAACTTCATTTACTTTAAAATGCTAGTGAATTTGACTAAAAAGATGCATGAAAATTCTTCAAATTAGGGAATCTTAATATTACGACGTAAGTACATAGTTAAAATTCGGATTAGAATAATATTTTGAGTGCATGGTAGCCACCTTGCAATGCATCTTGGGTAATCTATTGATTGTTTGCTGCGACAAGGAATTATAGTTAAATTTGATACTTGTATTTGATTAAACTGTTTGTTCTATAGTAGTGTAAAAAATATTTCTATCAAAAATTCGTAACGTATTTAAAAAAACATCTGAGGCAAAAAATTATGTACAGTAATAGTATATATTATTCGCAATGTAAAACTATTCATTTCTATGAATATATAGCTTTATCCATAAAATACGTTACAAAAAGTATAATAAAATTATAACAAAAATTAGATACGACAAAAAATTTTAAAGAAATGGGCGAAAATTACCATATAAAATGACTAAATATACTTTTGAGTGTCAATGATTACTAAGTGTTGGAATGCTAACCGGTAGAAAGGTGAATGATGGAGTGTGAAGGTATGTAATAGTGTGGAGCAAAATGGCGGGAACTGGGAGTGAACTTGAGCAAAGCGACTAGTGCGAACAGTGGGCGAAAATATGGTTAGAGGGGGTTAAACGGGTTAGTGTTGTTCAAGGCGAGTGGAAGTGTGGTGTGAGAGCGGTGGTTGTATGAGAAAGTACAAAAACTCTAAATATCACTGAATATACTATGCGTGTAGACGATCTGTCTGCAACGTATACATCTATTACTTGAAATTATGGTACTTGTATACAATTTGAGGTTTCCAAAATATTTTTGTTAATGCTAGTTTGAATTTAAAAAAAATCGTTGCCTGCAATCTTTAATTCTGTTGTGATTGTTGTTTTAAATTAAAGGTTTAATAATTAACATAATATGTCCTCCAGGATTTATGTTTTAATATGTTTTTGCGTTTATAGAAATTTTGATCTGATCTACGATTGTTAAGTTGTAACATTGAAAGTTGCGAATTTTAATGATAAGAGTTTTTTGTCGATAAACGGAGCGCATTGTGGCTGTGAGTGAGTGGTTGTAGTTGTTGTGGGAGTGGTGGTGATTGATGTTGCATTGTGGGCAATGTCTGGTGAGTGTTTGTTGATGATTTGTTCGATGTGGTGAGAGTGTTGCTTGTGAAAGTGGTGGGTAGTGATTGTGATGCATGTGGCCCATGTTATGAGGTGATTGATGTTGATTGTATTTGGGCCATGAGTGAGTGTAATGTTGTTGATGTGAAATGTGGTGAGTGATGTTGTTGCATGTGTGAATTGAAGGTGAGTGATGGTGTTGATTGTGGATGTGATGAGTGATTGTTGTTGCTTTGTATTTTGGCAAGTCGTGAGTGATTGTAGTAGATTGTGACATGTGGTGAGTGATTGTTGTTGGCATTTGTGGCTGTCGAAGCGATGATTGTTGTTGATTGTGGCCCATGTGGAGAGTGTTGTTTAGGTTTATCTTGGTTTCGTATAGCTAAAGGCAGCATTTTAAATTTAGTAATAGATTAAAGTTCAGTCAGATCAGTAGAACTGCGTATTTACTCGCAAAAAAATTTAATGTAAGGATATTTCGTGTGGGTAGCTTGTATTATCAGGCTATGCAAGAGCAGCCCGACGTTCTATAAGATGTATTAGGAGTTAGAAAAATGGTGGTAGCAGTGACATCGAATTTTCCGAGATAACGCCATTTATCTATTTGAATTCTTGACTACACACGATTGTATGAGCAATAACGTCAAATATAATATTATATTGTACGGTCAGGCCATTGATGGAAATAATTAAAAATTGTATACGTAAGAGAGTTTGGGGGGTTATGTGAGTAGAGTAATGGGAGCAATAAACCTGGGTAAAGATTACATTCGTGAGTATGAGGTGGTTTATGGTGTTTTTTTGGGCAACAAAATCGAATGAGTTTACAACACGTGTAGTTTTCAGTTTGGTGTGGTACAGTATGTCAACGTGTTAAACCAGGAAATCGTTGTCTTAATAATATAAATTAGTTAATTTTTATTTTTTAATATTCTAATTTTTTTAAAGGAGTTTCTTATTTTAAAGTAAGAATTTTGGATATTCTTTTAGGATACTTATTTATGTTAATTATTTTAGCGATAATTTTTTTTCGCGATAATCTAATTTTTAGGGCTATTATTTGCGATAACTTATTTAGCGTAACTTATTTTATGCGATAATTATATTGCGATCCTTATTATGGAATAATTCTTGCGTAATTCTTTAGCGATATTATTTTAGCGAACTTCGTTTTTGGTATTCTTTTAGGATCACTTATTTTCGGATAACTCTCATTTTTCGGCAAATTATTATCGCGAACAATTTTGGGCGAGGAAAACGTTACTTGTAAGTTTGTTGGTATGGTATAAATTAAATAGTAGAAAATATCTACTTGGGATAAGTATTGTAATAATATTAAAATATGTCAGCATGGGATTTATGCATAGACGGAAACGGCACGACAGCGAAGTGATAGGATCAGTATTAGTTTATGACAGAATGAGGAAAAGTTCGTCATATTAAAATAAGGAGTAGGGCCGACAGTGTGATTATTTGCCAAAATTTTGAATTGTAATAACAATTATTTCTTTGATTACAATTATGATTGTTTTGAATTGATTGAGAAGCTTTACTGGATAAATATGATAAGTTGGACTTTTAGTTATATCTTTTTCAAATTGATGTTACTATAACAAATAGAGTTGGTAGCAATGTGATAGTGCTTTGACTTAGTAGGCTAGGGGCACTTTTTGGGAATTGGGGAAAAAAATTGTCTTTTGGGGGACATTTAAAGCACTGTGCTAGGAACTAACTTTTTGTGCAGTGTGCCAAGTGTGCTCGTTGAGTAGATCTCCATTGTGATAGTTATTAGATATTAATTTCCATAGATTGTTATATGGTTATTAGAAACAATCAAAAATTTGAATCAAAGAGAAATACGAATGAGACTCAATAAACAAACACGGATGAACAAATCATTTTTTATTAATTAACTCCTGACTT
This sequence comes from Bolinopsis microptera, assembly GCF_026151205.1. NCBI lineage: Eukaryota > Metazoa > Ctenophora > Tentaculata > Lobata > Bolinopsidae > Bolinopsis > Bolinopsis microptera. Next base: position 18,163,870 of record NC_087081.1, on the reverse strand, counting down.
ATGGTTTTGTAAGGGTGGATTATGGGGGATTAAGGGCGGCATTAAGGGTGATCTATAGGTTGTAATTAAGGGCGGATTCGGGGGGATTCACGTGAGGCAATCTGGGTGCGGATTAAGGGCGATTAAGGGTGTATTAGGGTAGATATAGGGCGCATACAGTGGGAATTAGGGGGATAAAGGGCGGATTAAGGGCTGTTAAGGGGGTTTAAGGTGGATTAAGGGGGATTAAGGGTGGAATTATGGGGGTAATAAGGGCGGATTAAGGGTATTAAAGGTGGATTTAAGGGGCCATTATAGGGGGGCAGGGAGGGTCTTTATTAGGGGGCGGGGGGGGGGGGGGGGGGGTTATTTGAGACAAGTTTTTTATTGATTTTTGAACTCTTGGACTGACAAAATGTAAAAACAGTGGTAAGATTGTTTTTCCAAAATGATAAAATTTTTTCAGGCTCTGTTTAAATTTGATGAAGCAGTATTTTAAATGTTCTTTAAAAAAATATCTGAAAGTTTCAAGGTAGAATGTAAAAACAGTAGGAGAGATAGGATTTACGATGAATATAGGGGCGGGCTTGAAAATCGTGCGAATACAATAAATGAGCGCTGATTTGATCGCGAATTCCTTTCGGTAGGAAAAACTTTGTCACTGGGCAACGCTTGGAATATTAATCTATAGAAAAAAAAATTAATTGAGAGGCATTATAAAGACTGTTAAGGCGGATTAGGGTGAAAATGACATAGGGCGGCATGGGCGGCAAAGAGCATGGTATTAGGGCGGATTAAGGGGCATTGGGGGATTAGGGTGGAATTAAGGTGGATTAAGGGCGTAATCGGGGTAATAAGGGGGCATTAAGAGGATTACGGTCGGGCATTAAGTGCGGCTAAAGGGTGGAATTAAGGTGTGGCATTCGGGAGGATTTGAGAGGTTTTAAAAATTTTACAAAGTCCTAAAGAGAATATGGAATCAATGTGGACGGTCTAAAAAGAAAAAAAAAAAACATGAAAAGGTCGCAATTTCCATATTGGGTGCGAATCATCCGTGGAATGAAAATTGAACCGAATCTAGTCGATTCAAAAAGGTCTGGGATTCTCATAGTTAGCGTCTATGTATGTCGAGCTTAAGACTCAACTAAAATCAGGATTTAAAGCGGCTGTGTTATTGTTTAGGGACTTGAGGGATGGCAAATCAGCGAGATGACACGAGATTTGAGGGTTATAAGGATAGTCTGGTGGAGATCGCTGCAATACTGGTTTTATTGTTCTTGTGATGTCTTCAGGGGGTAACTTGCTGTTGCTTTTGTACGGGTAGATGAAGGTTTGGATGTGGTGAGGATGAGAAGAAAGAATAAATTATATCTGATGGATCACACGCAAGGTAAACGGTACAGAGTAGGCCTCGGAAAAATGGTTGTTGTGTGGGGGATGACAGCACTCTTAAGTAGTCGATAATAGATTGCGCTGCAGCCAAAGTAAAGAAGGTAGGTATGGAGCGGGGTTACAATTAGGCGAAGGAAGATATATGTGGAGAGGATCAAGTAGGAGGGAGACTTTTTTTTTTTTTTTTTTTTTTTTTTTTTTTTTTATTTTATTTTTTTGAAGAGAGGTGGGCATGAAAGCAATAGGATGCTTAGAAGCTTTGTTACTCTGGGATGAGGGGGGGGGTTCGGGAGACAGTTTGAATTGTGGAGGAGGTGGTGGTAATGATTGACGGGCTACGCGTTTGGAAAGCATGAGATTATAAATCGTTAATAGGTGTATGTAAAGTGTTAAAGGCTAAGTTGAGTTGTGATCAGTTCTTTGGTTATTAAGGTATGGTGGGTTTGTGAAGTTGACGATTGAGGTAATACGTGGTGGTTGTGAATATGTGATGAGGAGGTAGTTAGTGAAAGTATTGATTTATTTGGGAATAGAGGGGCCTGTAGCAAGTGAGAGAAGTTTTTCGTACGACTGGACAACGCATGGTGTTGCTTTGGGGCTGGTGAGGGGAGGTGTTTGTTAAGCCAAGTGGCCGGTGTTTAGGTGGAGGGGTTTTATGTTTGTATTGTTGCTGTGTGAGTGTGTTAAAATTGTTATTTGGTGTGCTTTTGGCAAGTGTTCAGTTTGGTGTGACTTAGGGACCTTGTAACAGATATTGATTTCGTTGGTGGATTTGTTGTTTGATTTGTGTTTGATGTAAGATGAGGGATTGGCATTTCCAAAAGAGTTCGTGGAGTGAAGTTGGCCAGATAACCTTGTTTCATTAAACCAATATTAGGCTGGTCTCATGGATTTAGAGTGTTGTTTCGATGTGTGGTTTCAGGGTTGTATAAAGTTTAGAGTTTGTCTGTTGAAAGGAGGAAATGTAGTATGGAGGAGCGATAGTTCAGGAATATAAGATGTGTGAATAGGATGTGGATGAGAGCTATTGAGGTTCAATGTTGCGTGAGTTCTGTCTGGTAGACAGTACAATAATGGGAGCTTGAATATTCTTTCCAGGGTGGTGTTGTTGTTGTCAGTGTGATGATTCTAGCCATTCGGAGTTGCTAGAGAGTGTGTAGAGGTGATCGTTTCAAGGTAATGTTGTCGTGGTTGAGTTGGAGTGGGTTCTGTTTAGTGTGTTAGTTAGGGGAGGTGAGGAGAGGGGGCGCATGTAAGAAGTAAATTGAAAATTTTTGTGCGATTGGAAAATATTGGACTCGTTTTTTGGATTTTTGTGTAAGTGCTAGCTGAGTGACTACAAATTGCTCGATTAGTTTTATCTATTTATTTAATGAATGTCTTCAGGAGTTATTAAGAACATCAAAAATTTGAAATACGACTATCGAATGAGATCAAAACCAAAGGAATAACAACTCTTTATTTATTAATTATCTCTGCATTTTTGGTTATGGTAGGGCGGATTAGGGCGGATTAAGGGAATTAAGGGTGATAATACGGGTGATATTAGGGCGCTAAGGGCGGATTAGGTGGAATTAGTGTGCATTAGGGTGGATTAGGGGGTTAATAAGGGCGGTCTATAAGGGTGGATTAAGGCGGCATTCGGGGGCATTAGGGCGATTAAGGGTGTATTAAGGGTGATATTAAGGGCGGATCAAGTGGGCATTTTAAGGGTGGAATTAAGGGAGGTATTAAGGTCGGCATATGGGGGCACTTAAGGGGGGCAATAGTGCGGATTAAGGGGCTTAAGGGCGGCTGGGGGGTTTTTAAGGGGGGGGGGGGGGATTTTGAGAAAAGGTTTCTTATTCGATTTTGAAACTTTGGACTGAAAATGTACAAAAGGGTAGAATTTCAAAATCGAATAAAATTTTTAAGGCATATTTTAAAAAATTCTGATAGACAGAAGTTTTTTAAATGGTTTAAAACATCTTGAAAGTTTCAAGGTGGATTGTCACAAAATGTCGGAGATGGATAGATTTTTAGCTGATTTAGGGGCGGGATTGAAAATCGAAGCGCATTCTTACAATGAGGTACTACTCTTGATCGGCAATAATTGGTAGGAAAAAAAATGTATGGGCAAACGGATTGGTAGATATTACTTTATAGAAAAACTATAAAATTAATTTCGAGGTATTTTCTAAGACTGCTTAAGGGCGATTAAGGGTGGATTAAGGGCGGCCTTAGAGTGGTATTAAGGGGGCGCTTGGGGGGCTTAAGGGGTGAATTAAGGGTGGAATTAAGGGGGCATTAAGGGCGAATACGGGGGATTAAGGGTGGAATAAGGGTGGCGGCTTAAGGTCGACATTAGAGTGGCTTTACAAAATTTTTGTTCGATTTGAAAGCTTGGACCTGTTTTTTGACGATTTTTTGCGGACAAGTTTTCACTTCGGATAAAATGGTGAGTCAATCTTCAAAATGATAGAACATATCAAAAGTTTGGGGTGATTTGATTGCTGAAAAAATGTAGGGGACGATACAGTTATATTAAGGGTAGGTATTATTAAGGGGGCATTACGGGTCTTAAGGGGGAGGGGGGCGGGGTCTTTTTAGGGGGGGGGGGGGGGGTCCTTTTGAGAAAAGTTTTTATTCGATTTTGAAAATCTTGGACCTGAAAAAATCGTCAAAAAACGAGGTCCAAGATTTTCAAAATCGAATAAAAACTTTTCTAAGGCCTATTTTAAAATTTGATAGACCAGAAGTTTTTTAAATGGTCCTTAAAACATATCCTGAAAGTTTCAAGGTGATTGCTCAAAAAATGTAGGAGAAGATAGATTTTTAGACTCGATTTTCAGGGCCAATTCCATGGGACCAAAAACATCTGGTAGATATTACTCCCCTCTATCAGAAACAACTATAAAATTAATTTCGAGAGGAATTTCATAAAGACCCCCCTGCCCCCTTAAGGGCGGCATTAAGGGTGGAATTAAGGGCGGCATTAAGAGGTGGTATTAAGGGGGGCGCCATTAGGGGCGGCATTAAGGGTGGAATTAAGGGTGGAATTAAGGGCGGCATTAAGGGGCGGCATTAAGGGCGGCATTAAGGGTGGAATTAAGGGTGGCATTAAGGGCGGGCAATTTGAGAGGCCTTTAAAAACTTTTTGTTCGATTTTGAAAATCTTGGACCTCGTTTTTTGACGATTTTTTGAGGTCCAAGATTTCAATTCGAATAAAATTTCGGCTCGAGTCAAATCTTCTAAATGATCCCTAGAACATATCCTAAAAGTTTGAGGGTGATTGCTGAAAAAAATGTAGGAGAAGATAAATTTTTATTAAGGGTGGTATTATTAAGGGCGGCCACTGCACGAGCCTCAGTGATAATCTCGAGCCTTATCAGGGAATGTAGTTTTTAAGATGAATTATCTAATATACAAAGAAAGTTACCTGAATGCTCTGCCCAGAAGGACGGTTTGGAACCAAGTGTAACTATGACAGCTTTTAAATAAATGGTTGTAATAAAGGGATAACACAACTGGACACACTGAAAACTTTGTCATATTCAACAGCCTGAAATACGTTAACTGTTAAGTATGTCATTACACGATATCATCGTATATATCATATATCATACTGATAATGGTGCTCTGATAATCACACCTCCAGAGACCGCTATTTGTTAGTATTTATTTGCTTACTTGATTACGTAAACAAATTCTCCTTGAAACTTACTTGAATCCCCATTTTATTGATTTTGATGCATCAATCGCACAAAACAAAGGATTCCTGATCAGGTTGAAACAGTATACATTTTGAATCATAATGAGTAGAGAGGACATTGCCACAACAATCAGACAAATGTATTCTAACTTTTCAGTCTGAAAAAAAAAACTGTCAGACAAATGCATGAAAATTAATGATGGAACTAACATATCTCACATGTACCTAGCGTAAATGAGTGCATTTATAGATTTGTATATTTAAATTTTTGTTGTTGTTGTTGTTGTATATTTAAATATGGGAATATTAAGATGGTTGTGGAAGTTTGGGGACCAGTTTTTGGTACACCGGCCAATGTTTACAAAATCATATATGATACATAACCACATAATTTTATTTAATATACGTGAATATGAGAATTGAAAATTATGATGTACGTAACCTTCTACGTTTATTCATTAAAAAAAACCAAAACTTAAAAAATTAAAAACTTGATTTATTAACATAGTGACAAATAATTGGATTTGATACAACAGATGATCACACGGACTGTTTTATAAGCTACTTGTGTCGGATTAACGATTAGTGGGCAGTGCAGAGTCGATAGTATAGTGCTCTGTATCAGTATAGTCCTCTTGTCTGAAGTTTAAAAAAATAAATAAATAAATAAAATAAAATAAAATAAAATAAAATAAAATAACTGAGCCCATGTCTTATCAGCACCTGCTAGCGTTATCAATATGACAGTGAATGGGCAGTGAAAAATGTGGCATATGGTTGATAGTGACTAGTGTGCTAAATGTATAGTTTTACGTATTCCTTAGGTAATTCTCGGTAGTTGATTTGTTGAGTGCCTGAATACTCAGATGGTTGTGATTTTGCCGACGAAGACATTGAGAAACTTATAAAACATTCTTTTCTGCAGCGAAGGAAGTTCTAACGGACTGGAACCTTCAACTGAATGAAAGCAAAACAGAGTTCAGTACTGTGGCGAACAAATTGGACATGGACAAAAATGGTCAGCCATTAGCTAATAATGACCCATGGTTCCAAATCCCTGGGGTCTCTTCATTGCACCGAGAAAGACATTCAAAGGAGAAGAATATTAGCTGACCTAGCCTTTAAAAAGTTTAAGAAAGTGTGGCTATCCGGGTATAAGATATCCTTTGAAAGAAAACTGAGGCTCTACAAGTGTGTAGTCAGTGTAGCTAACTGAGGCTCTATGATATGACGCCCCAAGTGGTATCCTTGCTACTATTATACAACTCGAACATTTGAAGTCCTAAAAAAGCCACCATGGACAAAATCGATACACTTCACCGGTGACACCTAAAGACAATCTTGAACATCAAGTGGCCAAAAGGGATGATCAGGAACGATACGGTATACAAAATATGTAATGTTGAAATGCTGTCTGAGCAGCGGCCCCCCCCCCTGTGTCTGTGCAGTGCCGCCCCCTGTGTCTGAGCAGTGCCGCAACGTTACCCCCTGTGTCTGAGCAGTGCCGCAACGTTACCCCCCTGTGTCTGAGCAGTGCCGCAACGTTACCCCCCTGTGTCTGAGCAGTGCCGCAACGTTACCCCCTGTGTCTGAGCAGTGCCGCAACGTTACCCCCTGTGTCTGAGCAGTGCCGCAACGTTACCCCCCTGTGTCTGAGCAGTGCCGCAACGTTACCCCCCTGTGTCTGAGCAGTGCCGCAACGTTACCCCCCTGTGTCTGAGCAGTGCCGCAACGTTACCCCCTGTGTCTGAGCAGTGCCGCAACGTTACCCCCCTGTGTCTGAGCAGTGCCGCAACGTTACCCCCCTGTGTCTGAGCAGTGCCGCAACGTTACCCCCCTGTGTCTGAGCAGTGCCGCAACGTTACCCCCTGTGTCTGAGCAGTGCCGCAACGTTACCCCCTGTGTCTGAGCAGTGCCGCAACGTTACCCCCCTGTGTCTGAGCAGTGCCGCAACGTTACCCCCCTGTGTCTGAGCAGTGCCGCAACGTTACCCCCTGTGTCTGAGCAGTGCCGCAAAGTTACCCCCCTGTGTCTGAGCAGTGCCGCAACGTTACCCCCTGTGTCTGAGCAGTGCCGCAACGTTACCCCCCTGTGTCTGAGCAGTGCCGCAACGTTACCCCCCTGTGTCTGAGCAGTGCCGCAACGTTACCCCCCTGTGTCTGAGCAGTGCCGCAACGTTACCCCCCTGTGTCTGAGCATATTGATTATTGAGTATCGGCGTTGGAAGATGTTCGGCCATATTCTCAGGCAGGGGTGTAGGAAGCGGGGGGGCAGGGGGGCCATCGCCCCCCCATGAAATCTGGCCAAGGGGCCAAAAAGGGCCAAATTTTTAATTTAAGTTTCTAAAAATTTTTGGGAAAACAAATTTTTCCCCCGAAAATTTTTAAGTCGAAAATTTTATAAGTCAAAAATTTTCAAAGTTTTCTTGGAAACTACTTTTGTTCATGTTTCATGCTACCCTGATCATTATGAGCCAAAAATATTTTTTTTGTTTTCGAAGTTCGATATACGATTTTGGACTCGAGGGTTCCCCTTTGTAATGCGAGCTCGGAAGGCAGGTCTCCCCTTCGCAATACGAGCTCGGAAGCGGGAGCTCTGCTTTCAGAGGTACGTATCGAGAATGACTCGGACCGAAATTTTCTAAGTCAAAAATTTTCAAAGTTTTCTTGGAAACTACTTTTGTTCATGTTTCATGCTACCCTGATCATTATGAGCCAAAAATATTTTTTTCGGTTTTCGAAGTTCGATATACGAATTTGGACTCGAGGGTGCCCCTTTGTAATGCGATCTCGGAAGGCAGGCCTCTCCTTCGCAATACGAGCTCGGAAGCCGGAGCTCTGCTTTCAGAGGTACGTATCGAGAATGACTCGGACCGAAATTTTCTCAGTCAAAATTTTTCAAATAAAAGTTTTTCTGGAAATTACTTTTTTTCATGTTTCATGCTACCATGATCATTCTGAGCCGAAAATATTTTTTTCGGTTTTCGAAGTCCGCACCTACCCTTCGATATACGATTTTGGACTCGGGGTGCCCCTTTGTAATGCGACCTCGGAAGGCAGGCCTACCCTTCGCAATACGAGCTCGGACGCGGGAGCTCTGCTTTCAGAGGTACGTATCGAGAGACGAGAATGACTCGGACCGAAAATTTTTCTAAGTCAAAATTTTTCAAAGTTTTTCTGGAAATTACTTTTGTTCATGTTTCATGCTACCCTGATCATTCTGAGCCGAAAATATATTTTTCGGTTTTTTGAAGTCCCGTACCTACAATCGGAAGGTTGTGGATGTGATACTGATTGGTTTCATGTACTATTTACTAATTATAGAAAACGTAATATTTGGCCCACAGATTTGAAGGAAAATACGCGAATTTGGTCCTCAGATTTAAAGGAAAATGCGCAATTTGACGCGGGAACTGAAAAAATCGCGATTTGTTGTGAGGCCAGGATTTTAAAAATCGCGATTTGTCGCGGCAAAGGTGAAAAATCGCGATACCGCACATGCTGCAATTTCCTTTTGTCCTTACCCTCGAAAATCCGGCTTTGGCGCGAAGCGCCAAAAAATATTTAGAATTTGGCCCCCCCCATGAAGAAAATCATTCCTACACCCCTGTTCTCAGGAGCCAGTAAAACAGTTCAAGTGGCACTGCTCAGCAGGGGGGTGCATTCGCCATTCAATCTGACAATCTGTTTGCTGGTAGATTAGGCAGACCGAGGATGAACTTGTTATCTGTTCTAAGAAGTGATTTAGCCTTTAGGTGTAAGAAATACGATTATTAATAGCTTTAATGAACTTAAGGAGGTGAAAGATGCTTGCAATAAATGTTGGGACAACTTGTATTATGGGCACAGATTACCATTATTCAATCTTTTAAAAATTTAAAAAATATATATCTCATTTTAAATATATCTTTCAGTATTTAATCTTTTAAATAATTTTTGTTGGTATGATCCTGTTGAATAATTTGTAACTTGAATTTAAATATTATTATTATTCCTATTAGTAGTCTCCACTCAGTAATAACACAGTGTCAATACTGAGTGGAGACTCTCACTTCGTCACCAACTATCAAACTATATGATCGACCCACTACACTCATAAGAGCGAAGAAAGATTACCAATAGGAATAATAATAATATTTAAATTCAAGTCACGCAGTAGTTATACAGTTATATATCGAAACATGATTTAATAAAGAGATAAAGGTAAACACACCTGTATATCCATTAAAGGAGATGTGATAGATATTGTCAAACTGATGAAGGTACTGAACGCTAAGCTCATCCAAAACTTTAGACTTTTATAAACCCCTGATGAATAATTGGAACTTAAAAACCTGTTACGTATAATCCTTGGTATTGTTGGGGCAAGTTAGAAGGCCACCTGATACAACTGTACACTCTACAGGCTCTCCTGCTGATAATAAATATAATATTAAACATAAAAGGGCAATTTGGTAATCTAGCTAGGCACAACTGTGCCCCAGTTGGGGCACAATATTGTATTCCCTGGGGCACAGTTGGGGCATAAAGTTACTTGGGGCACACTTGGGGCAGATGCAGTTGGGGCACAGCTGGGGCACACTTTGGGCACAGTTGAGACAAAAAATGACCTGAAGCACAGTTTTAGTATCTACTAAATAATATGTTATAATACACTGTCTAACTTTCTGGGTCAATGATGAATGAAATTCTCATCAGTGGTAAATACCTACTCTCATTTGGCGATTCCTTGAAACCCCTGCCTGCCTAGTGCCTAGTATCTTCTCCTTTCAACCCATAATTCCGTAAACTTAAAGCATTCAATTGGATAAAGACAGATTCCAACGCAAACTATCCTTTTTCTTAGTTTTATAGTGTATGGTATGAGGACAATGGATATTTACCGATCGAATCGGAAAATTTGACAAAGAATGGCACAAGTTCATACCGAAATAGTCCAATTATTATACAGCTTTATTCGAATAAAAAATGACCAATTCTGTCATTCGATTGAAATATCATTTCATTATAGAAGTTGCATAAGTGTAGTTAATAATGTTTCATAATTTATGCATAAAACAGTTCGCTATGTTATCAGGATTCAGGGGGACAAGCTTGACTATAGCTGGAGGGTAGCACCCAGCATAGCCGAACTGTGTTTATTTGTTTATGTTCTGAGAAAACTTAAAATATTGTCTTTGTTTGGACTTAGGAAACATATTATTATTAACGGTATTTTTATACATCAGATTTGAATTTTAGTACTGATGATTTATATCACCATGCAGTATTAATTTGAATCCTGTAAAATATCCTTGTAAAATATTGAGTCCGAAAGGAAGTTCCAACTAACCTCTCTGTAACGCAAGAACATTGCAACTGAGCAGAGCAGAAACTGTAGCAACAAGCCATGTCAAATTGTGGTGTGGTACATTATGTATCACAGCTGTCAGAGTTACTGTTACTACCAACTGCACCAATGTTCTGAAGTGAAAAGAAGTTAGATAGTTAAAAGGATCCTCCTGCAACAAAATTAATTGTTAGTGTTCATAGATTTGTTAAAAATCAAAAGAAAATGATGCTCATAGAAAAATTCTTACATGTATTATATCTATTTGATTATTTCAACATGCATATCTATTTGTCCACTGAATGTCAATCGAGTCATTTAAAAAAATAGGGAAAAGGGAAGTGTTACGGTAAATAAGGAAACATTAAATTGAGGTTTTACCCATAACTTTTAGATACTTTCTTGCCTTGTCTAAATAAGGGAACATTAAATTGAGGTTTTACCCATAACTTTTAGATACTTTCTTGCCTTGTTACGGTAAATAAGGGAACATTAAATTGAGGTTTTACCCATAACTTTTAGATACTTTCTAAAGTGTTACGGTAAATAAGGGAACATTAAATTGAGGTTTTACCGGTTCTTTTGTGATAGTCAAACGCGACAACTAGCGCTGGATGGCGACAACTAGCGCTATCCAGCGCTAGTTGTCGCTATCGCCTATCCAGCGCTGGATAACGCTGGCCAGCGCAAAATATATATGTTCGATAATTGTTGCTATCCAGCGCTAGTTGTCGCTATCGCCTATCCAGCGCTGGATAACGCTGGCCAGCGCAAAATATATATGTTCGATAATTGTTGCTATCCAGCGCTAGTTGTTGCCATCCAGCGCTAGTTGTCGCCATCCAGCGCTAGTTGTCGCTATCCAGCGCTAGTTGTCGCTGGCTATGCGACACTGTCGCACGCGATAGTTTGCGATGGCCAGGGCAACTGGCCACCGCAGAAAACAGTTCGATAACTAGCGCTGGATAGCGACAACTAGCGCTGGCCAGCGCTAGTTGTCGCCATGTTACGGAAAATAAGGGAACATTAAATTGAGGTTTTACCCATAACTTTTAGATACTTTCTTGCCTTGTTACGGTAAATAAGGGAACATTAAATTGAGGTTTTACCCATAACTTTTAGATACTTTCTTGCCTTGTTACGGTAAATAAGGGAACATTAAATTGAGGTTTTACCCATAACTTTTAGATACTTTCTTGCCTTGTTACGGTAAATAAGGGAACATTAAATTGAGGTTTTACCCATAACTTTTAGATACTTTCTTGCCTTGTTACGGTAAATAAGGGAACATTAAATTGAGGTTTTACCCATAACTTTTAGATACTTTCTAAAGTGTTACGGTAAATAAGGGAACATTAAATTGAGGTTTTACCCATAACTTTTAGATACTTTCTTGCCTTGTTACGGTAAATAAGGGAACATTAAATTGAGGTTTTACCCATAACTTTTAGATACTTTCTTGCCTTGTTACGGTAAATAAGGGAACATTAAATTGAGGTTTTACCCATAACTTTTAGATACTTTCTTGCCTTGTTACGGTAAATAAGGGAACATTAAATTGAGGTTTTACCCATAACTTTTAGATACTTTCTTGCCTTGTTACGGTAAATAAGGGAACATTAAATTGAGGTTTTACCCATAACTTTTAGATACTTTCTTGCCTTGTTACGGTAAATAAGGGAACATTAAATTGAGGTTTTACCCATAACTTTTAGATACTTTCTTGCCTTGTTACGGTAAATAAGGGAACATTAAATTGAGGTTTCACCCATAACTTTTAGATACTTTCTTGCCTTGTTACGGTAAATAAGGGAACATTAAATTGAGGTTTTACCCATAACTTTTAGATACTTTCTAAGCTTGTTACGGTAAATAAGGGAACATTAAATTGAGGTTTTACCCATAACTTTTAGATACTTTCTTGCCTTGTCTAAAAGACAGCTATTGTTTGCTATATAAACTAACCCCAAAAGAGAAGTGCTGGCAGATGTACCATTGAATATGACAAGCCATGTTTCTGGTAGCCAGCAGAAGAGGCAATCTAGAGGGGGCAACAACCCTGAAATATAAGAACAAGTTGTCTAGTGGCGGTAACAAGTAGCAACCCTGCTGTCTAGGTAACAGCCCTGACATAAATGGCACATTGAGCCGTGCAAATATTTCAATGTACGATATTTATTACTTATCTTAATTGTTTTATATCTTAATTATCAAGTAAATACATTTATAAAATTATATCACAGCGCGAGTTGAGAACCTAATCATTCATTAGTCTGATCAATATCATGTGATATGAAGGAGCTCCTGCTGAAAATAACATTGGTAGGAAGCACAGAAAAGCATACCTGCTGAAAATAATATTGGTAGGAAGCACAGAATAGCATAAAGTGTAAATATAGTTTGCTGCTCCACAGGATCCATTGTTTTCAACTGATTAGTGGTTATATCACCATACCTGAAAAGTGTTTCATTAAAAACTGTATAATATAATGTTAGAACCTTTATTATATAACTTTATTCAAATCAAAAATAGAACATAAAGAACATCTTGATGACCTGATAAGTCACCAAGAGAAAAATAACACAGAATAAACTAAATCATGCTTAACTCTCTCCATGCTTTTCTATCTGTTGCAAAAAGTCTTAAATGGTATAAATCGTCTGTATTTACAAGTCTAAAATTTCTGTCACTTAAATCGTTCAAAATAGTTTTTAACAAGTTTGACTGGTGTCGTCCGACTCTACCTCTCATCAAACTCTGACTCTCTACAGCAAAATGTAAGGCAAGCTGGGCAGGTGAGTTATTATCACTGCGGAGGATGTGACCGAGCATTCTCCACCGTGCACGAGCAACACGCTCACTCAGTGGAACAACTTCGCAGCGTTTGTATAGAGTCACATTTCGTATGACATTAGGGTAGGTCATGCCGATGATAGAACCTTATTAAATGTAAAAATTAAAACTTTTCCAATTATCAGTTTCACGAATCGCAGTGCTGGCAAGCACGACCGTCGCCCTTTCTACCCCTTTACAGATCCCTTTTTTCATTTAGACTTATATTAGAAGTGGCTCAGCAGATTTATATTTAGTTCAAAAGTGTAATTGCTGTCTAGGCCTTAAAAATCTCTCACTATACTGCTAAACAAACGTATCACTTATATATAGTATACCTATAGAACCTATATAAATATGTTTTAAATAACCCCCTCCAGGTCTCACTACACTATTTGATCGAAATTGAGTTTTTTATCAGGTAACCCCAGGATAAATATCTAACGTTCTCTCACTTTAGCAACATCATGACACATTCGACCAGTTCGAATCCCCGCTTGCGTTCTCGACGAAGCAGATCCCGCCTAATTAGTACTACTAGTACTACTACTAATTAGCCGGACCCAATACCCCGGGGACAATCCTCCCAAGAAAAGGAAAGCAGAAGAAGGAAAAAACTCAGAGAGGAAAGTATAAGACTCGCCCGTGTACCGTGTACCGTGTACCGTGTACCGTGTACCGTGTACCGTGTACCGTGTACCGTGTACCGTGTACCGTGTACCGTGTACCGTGTACCGTGTACCGTGTCATTAAAGGATAATTACAGGAATATCACAGAGCCAGCTACCAACTTGGCAACAGTCTATCAATGAGAGCTTTTTGCGCTCCACATGGCAAGTACAGTACCGGGAGAAAGCAAAAACCCGCGGTAAATCGGGGTTTTGATTTTAGGGTCCGAAAATGGTTTAAAATGGGTGGATAAAGCCTCAAATCTATAAATGTGATATTTTTTGATAATCGCACATATTATGGACTTAGCAATCTAATAATAATAAACTTTACTTTTAGAAATTAAACTAAATTCTTGCTGTCTTATATGGTACATCATATTATTAGAACATGTGAAGGGGACAAGGGGTCGTATCTTCACTTCCTACTAATACTATAAGTTTATTTTTAATTGTAGTTGACGAAATGAGAGTCTCCACTCAGTGTGTTAAAACATAATTCTTTGTCGACGTTTCGGCTACATGCCTTTGTCATAAACAGGACGTACTGAAAACTTACATAGCTGCAAAGATACAATGTTAAAATAATCTATTAATACTACGAAATATAACAACAAAAAATAACATCTTGAAACCCAACAACGATCACAAATTTTTTCCAAAAGAAACATAAAATATAACGGCTTGCTTATGACAAAGGCATGTAGCCGAAACGTCGACAAAGAATTATGTTTTAAACATGGTGGGATCTCATTTTGTAACTAAAGATTTTTTTTCACCTTGTCTCGTTTCATTATTACCATTAGGTTGTCAGTGGTTTGTAAACAGACACAAGAGCCTGACACCGTTTTCTGTTTGCCTGATAGTTGAAGAGCTAGCTTCAAAAATTCTCCGTCCTTCGTCTATGTGGGCTATAGAGTCAGCTAGGCTGTTTGCTACTCAAAATCTCAATGTTTTCAACCGTTTAGTAATTGTCGTTTGGAGCCTGTTAATTTAGCTCTGAGAGCTTGTCCTGTCTCTGTATTCGTTGTTGTCAGTTGTTGTAAAAGTTGTTTCCTTTTTCTGACATGCACCAACTTGTCTGTCAGAGGGAATGATTCCTCTTTCGTGTGGCTCGCGAAAACCCACAGTGGAATCAGCTGGCTTTTTCTTTAACTTCACCAAAAAGCATATCAAATTGCGGTTCCGTGTTGTTGGAGGTAAAGTCAGGATCTGATTCAGTTTGCTTCAAGTTTCTGACGTAGTTCTTGCTGATTATTGGTGTTGAGCTTGTTTGCTTCATACAAGGTTGTTGTGTTATAAGTCTTTTGAATGCACTGCTCTTCTTGTACAACTTGAAGCGCTGCGGAAAAATCTGCCTTGGCAACAACAAGTTTGTGGTCTCGCGGTGCTTTGTACCTGCATATGACCTGGCATCAGTTAGCAGTTGCCTTTGCTTCTGGACTTGCAGAGTATGAAGGTCAATCTGTTGAATAAGGTTTACTTTTACTGGTTGCTTTGATCCCGAATCCTAACCCAGTCCGTGTGGTAATGTATCTGCTGTTATGGGAAGGAATGAAAGTGTTGGCAGCAAACAGGCCTATAGCAGTGGAGAAAGTGTAGAAACCTTTCAACGTTTTCATTCCTCCTCCCAAACCTTGTTACCTTATTCAATGTAAACCATTGTCTACATCAACAGGGCTTCTTTTGCCAAGTTTGGCATTAATTGTCGCCTAACATCCATTACTTCAAATTCTAGCAGGAACAACTGATTAGCCTCGAGTAGCTCATCGTAAAATTGGGTTGACTATTCGGGGATTCTGAACTGACTTGGGATTCGTGGGCTGTAAAACAATTAACAATCTGATTGACAAGGTGGGTTGATCACCTTTAGCACTTATTTAAAAGTCCATTATAACCAACTTCTGTCCCACCCCAAAGAATCCCACTCGATCTGATGATGCGATACTATACATTCAAAAAAGCTTGTTAAACAATAAACCAAAAGTCTATGTACCGTGTCTATCTGCTGATTGGCTATCTCTGATCAATACAAAAACAATCGATGATGTCAAGGGAGTGTTGTTTCCAAGTATTCACGTGTCTTGGTCTCCTGAAGTGCTTAAAATGTCTAAGTTATGATCTGTCAATGTCCTCTGCAACAATGTGTTGCTGTATGTGGTGCGATAGGGAACCGCAAAACATTCCATGTCCAAATTTGAGTGTCGTAGCCATGCGATGGAAAGAGTAGCGTTGACTAGGGGAATCCTGCGATCTTCCTACAGGCGTTAAACGTACTGGACTTAAGAAGTCCCTTTGCCGAGACCCGTTTACTGTCACACACCATCCTAAAATAACTCCTCTTAATCTAAAAGTATCGAGCTAGGAGTACTTTCTAACTCTGAACTAGCGTAGAAGCTATTGAGTTAGAGTATTTACCTTAACTAGCTAAGGAGTATTGAGTTAGAGTACTTCTAACTCTAAACTTGTTTGTTAGCGTAATTATTGAGTTAGGTACTTCTAACTCTAAACTAGCTAGATGTATTGGGAGTATTAGAGTACTTCTAACTCTAACTAGCTAAAAGTATCTGCTAGGAGTACTTCTAACTCTGATGTAACTCTAAAATCCTAACCTCTGAAGGAAGGTCGACTTTTCCATCAGGTCTTTGCAAAGTATCTCCTAATCACTGGCAATGGGGACCCTCGTAAAGCACGCTGTGCAGCGCATGACTCGACAGAGTTGCGAGATCCGAGGGCCATGTGTCCGCTAACAAAGGCATTCCCACATGTCTTCTTCTGCTGTACCGGGAGTGAACGAATATTAGCTTGATTGTCAGTTAAACTTCAAATAAATAATTCCATTTAATGGTTAAAATATTGGTTTATTTTCTATATCATTATTTTATATTATACAGTATATGTGGATACTGTACGGATGGACCCTATTTCGTAAAAGCGAAGGCGTTACATCAGGTTATGAGGTGAAAAGTCAAGGGAGCTTAAAGTTAATGTGTTTCACTATGGGATCTCTTGGTCATAAAGTGTGCTGGTCATTAATTGCAATATTTGCAATATGTCAAGAAAGTGGTCCTAAAAAAAGGTGGTCACATATTCGAGGGGGGGGGGGGGGGGGGTATCATGCACTTAGTCCTGTACTTGACGTTGGGGTGGTGGGTCATATTTTCTTCAAACACGTTAGTACTTTTGTACTAGGTGGTGGGTCTGTGCTCATTTCGAAGAAAAAAAACAACATGGTACTAAGGGGGGTGTCCGACCCAAAAAAAACCCATTTTACCTTAAATTTCAATTTTGGATGGGTTTTTTTTTGAGTTTGGAGGTTTTTCCTTTTTTTTGGATCTTTTGAATTTTTTTCCTTTTGTTGTACTTTTTTATCTTTTCGACTACATTGAAAATCAAAAACCCTACTAAATTGTGGGGATAATTTGCCAATTTCCCAATGTTTGATAAGCTGTTTTAAAGGCAATTTATAGGGTGGGTATCTTATTTTATATTTACCCAAAGACACAGTTAGGTACCGGCAAAAAGCCAGCCAAAAGGGGGTGGCGTGTCTTAATTATTATTCCGAAAAAAAAACAGTTAGTACCGCGAAGGGGGTGGGTGAGTCTTTTGAAAATTTCCATAATTACTCTCCCCCCTCCCCCCCCCCCCCCCCCCCTTTCCCCCCCCCCCCCCCCCCCCCCCCCCCCGGCCCCCCGTACTTTTATTCAATGGGGAAAATATTAGAGAGTTGAAACTCGAAAGATTGAATTATTTGATAGTATTCGGCACGAATTTTCAGAGCAATTATTTGATTAATTTACTTTGCTCTGACATTTGATAGAATTTTCACTTTTTAATGGACAGATATCTAAAACATTCTTTGGTAAGTTATGTCAGAACGGCTTTAATAAATCAACAAAATTTTCACGAATATTACCTCCACGTTCAACTCTGATCTAATCAAACTATACATTGCTGCTATCTAATGTTACTGAGGACAGGAGCTATGCCTAACGTGAGCTGTTTGGCACATCGTGCATGCAGGTATATTTGATATGTATACAAATAAAACGTGTATACAGTAGCAAACAGGGTTTTTACACCAGATTCAGGAAGGGTCGCACAGTTTACTGTACACTGTCAAACATTTCCAATGTTGCTTTAAAAATGTAAAATTTTATTCTGAATCTCGCAAACATGACACACACATATACAAACACTCAAAAACCCGTACAGGACACACATTATACAATATACATCTTATTAAAATTACAGTGGGAGTTTTAGGTTCTTTGAGCGCTCTTTTATTAGTATTACATAAAAACACATTAGACATTTTATTAAATATATTCTCCTGAATCCTCCTCTCAATAGTCGTAGATGGTACCATCTGGGATCCTAAACAGAGAGTGGCGATTTTGTGGCGGTCTTTCGTTTCTATTCTAGTTGCCTACTTGCGTATTGCTATAATAGAATGAACACGAATATAAGATCAGCAAAGATGTGCACTGTAGAAAGTCTTTCTGAGAAATATTGAAAGGGGTCTGGGAAGTGAAAGTACCAATGTAAGTCAGTGTTAGGCGGGCATGCGTGCAGAGTGATAATCTAGATTCTTCTAAAAGACGAAATTCGAAATAGAATCACAATGTCTGATAAACTCTGAATAAGCTAGAACTAGGATTTAGAATGAATGATTTATTAGAGTAAAGAGTAGACACTCTTGATAGTTCATTTGCTATCTGATAGCATCACTAGTCAGTACAAAACACTGAAGCAGAAGAACATGCTATTATTTCCCGCTCCATTCCTTACGGAATGGCTCAGTTCCTATAATTACTTGGATGATTCAATCGTTAGTTTAGATGTGAAATTTGATAAATGGATCTTTGTTTTTAATGAAGTCAAGTAGAATTTAAGGGTCAATCACTTCTTTATAATGACGGTACACTTTGATTTAAAGAGTACCTCATTTAATAAGATAAACTTCTCTGAAGTTAATTTAAAATAGGTCTCCAGTAGTTCAGTTTTAAACGATTCTGTCTTTGAAATTATGCTTTTGGACCCCGGCACGGATAGGCTTAGGGGTGATGCACCGTTCAATTAATGTCAATTAATGTCAATTAATGTCAATTTTTTATTGGGGTTTTTTCAAATTAATGCAATTAATGTCAATGTCAGTTTGCAAAATTTTGGGAAATACTGACATTAATTGACACGATAGTTTTCGACCAGAGATTATGTAGTTCTACCATATTTTTAGCATTTAGAAACGTTTATATCATCTCATTTATTCACTATTATCACATATGGAATTGTGAAAAGTGAAAAAAAATTCAGGTCAGTAAAACAATAAAACTAAATAAATACGGGTTTTCCGAAAATTTTAATTTTTAAATGGGCCGTGGCCATCCAAGGGAGTGGTTTCAACATAATCAGACTTAAATCCCACATTAAACGCCTAATGCCTTCATGACATTTATATCTTGGAATAACGAATTTCTTCAATTAAAGACCGAAATTTTACTCTACAAAAAAAATGCTAATGAGGTATTATCAAAGATTCACGGACTATTGCTGCTTAAATAGGGGTTAATTATTTATTTTGAAAAATGCGTGTTATGGAATTCGGAAGTAGTATAAGTTTTCCTAAGAATCAAAGGTTTGTTGAGTACTTAACAACCAGTTTAATCAAGTGAATAAGTGTAAATTTTTGGGAGTCATTATTAATTTATTTAACGTGGATGATCATATTACCAATGATAATAAAACGCAAGTTTCAAAATTCTTGCGGCTCACTCTATCCATAAGTTCTTAGTACCAGCCAAAGTGTTTAGACAAGTATATATTTCACGTGTTCAACCATATTTAATGTATTGTATTACCCTGTGTGTGATGGTTTGCTGTTTTTTACCATCCTTTGCTGCAAAAAAACTGTTTGTGTTGCAGGAAAAATAAAAATGTATTCGTATGTGAGTAGAAAAAACAATAAAGATTGATCACAAGTGTCAACATTAAGGAACCAATGGTCTTTTCGTTTGAAAGTATTAACCTTGTTTTTACTTATTTAGTTACTTTACTGGATGTATTGCAGTGAGGCTACTTAAGAAACATTCCTGTTGATGTTTATCGCCGGTTTAGCAAGTCAAAGTAGATCATTGCAGATTCTATATCCTAAAATTCTCAATGTCTAAGACCAAGATAGATAAGTTGGTTTTTATGCATCCAAAATTTTAAAATTATCTCTGGATCATGATGTCCGCGTATCATATTTTGTCAATTTCACTATTTGAAAGAGATTTAAGAAAACCCATTTGCTCATTTATACAAAACCTAGGGCCTAAAATGGGGATCATGGATGGCTCACCATGTAATTCACGTAATCTTCTTGAATGTATCAATTTCATAAAATAAGTTAATTTCAAACTAGGGAAATATAATTGACGTTAATGTTTTGGGGACGTTTGTGTGTTTTTTTTGTGTGTTTTTTTTTGTGAGTATTTAAAACAAGATGGGGACTAGAATTTGAAACGTTCTTAAGTGTATACGTCTTTATTAATGTTGCCTCCGATTCACTACACTGACAACATTCACTTTTTATTTTTTGTGTTATTTTTTACTTGGAGTCTCATATCATAAAATTTTACCATCGCGATTCGGGTATTAATTTACCTCCAAGCGGTGAGACCACCGGCTTTCCCTCCATCGCCATGTTTGAAGCTCTCCCATCTCTGTTCTACTTCAGAGGGAAGTGATTTATTTTTTATTTTAAATTGTATTATTCCAGTATAACAAATAATTTTTTAATCGTGTACAATCGGTAAAATCGTGAATCTTAAAACGCTAACATAACTCCTTCATACTAAAAAAAGCCGATTCTAGATATTTTAGCTGTATAAGTAACCAATAAAAAATATGGGCGTAGGCCGGTGGGACGAAGATGAAAGTTGGAAGCTGAAATTTTTTTGGTGGTCTTGAACTAAGGGATCAATCAAATAAGAAACATACTCATAATTATTCAGGACATTTTGTTTTTTTTTGAACGGTCTAAACTTAAATAATCGTGAATATCTTGAATATTTATCGATAATGATAATCTCAACTTTTCAAGACAAATTAATGTCAATAAGGTCAATTAATGTCAATTAATGACAATTAATGTCAATTAATGTCAATTAATGTCAATGTCAGTTTGGGGTTTTTTATGGAATACTGAATTAATTGACGTTGCATTCCCCCGATAGCTTATGAGAGTAACTTTTACAATCATGATATAATATACTAATATATATACAATGTATGATATATAATATTCTTTTTATCCAAAAAATAGCTTTTATCAATTGAAATGATAGTGGCCAGTTTGTTTTGTGTATATTAGTTATTTCCGGATTAACCTACTACAAGAACCTACTCTTCGCCACATATCCCAAAACGTTATGACATGGTATTTTTATTTCTCTATTACGTCAAGATGTCAATTATATTTAATTAAACTCTAGATAGAGATGAAAACCACCAAGCATCGTGTCGGTTCTTTTATACATCAAAACAATAACAAAATAAAACTTATAGTTATAGCTTATTTAGTTTCAGAATCATGAAAATTCGATTAAATATCATTAATTGGCGTATCAATGAAATCAAAGGAAAACATTTGAATGATAAAAACGGACTGCACTGTAATAAACACCTCTTATAGCTCGCTGAGTACCTGATCCTGTTGCCTGACCGCGCAAGCGGAAAAGCCCCAGATAGCTCTTTCAGGTGTGTTGTTGTTCTCTACCACTTCTCATTCGAAGGAGAATGTTAACGTGTCTCATTCAACTTGATTGGTCGGTTGGCCAACTCACCCACCCCCATACACCACCGATCCCTTACGCATCACTAAAAGCCCCGACTCTCAACCCCACCACTCACCACCCCCCCCCGCCCCCACTCCACCCCCCCCCGCCCGTCCTATGTACTTGGACTTTGCGAGAGTTGTGCTTGGCCCCCGCATAGATTATCACCTAGGGGTAGTAATATCAAGGGGTAGTTGAGAATTTAATTTAAATGCTGGGGGTAGGATCTGTCAAGAAATGATACAGGACATGAGTTTCACTGATAAAAATTGAAAATAGTCTCGCACAACTGAGATGAAAACTTAATTATCAATTAACATTTTCCTTTCCACGTTTTTTACTTATCATAGGTCGGATGTGTAGCACATCCTAGGATCAAATCTCAGATTACAAGCTTTCTAGCACCTGGTATTGTAAACGGTTTGTCTTTAAACTTGTAGGTTAATCTCGTACAGGGTGTATGGTTCTCGACGTCGGCCAGCAGCCCACGGAGCTGGTACGGTCAGGGAGGACCAGATACTCCTGGAACTGCTCCGTCTTTCTCTCCTTCTTCTGTAATGATAAAGGGAATTAGAGCTGGATTTTAAGATGGAAGTTTGATAAAATAATATTATAGAGTATTTTGTACTAAGTGATCTGTAAATGAGGATGACAAACTGCCATACACATCTTCTCTATAACTTCTGCTTGCCCGCGTTATAAATCACTTCTTTTCTTACCGATAATCATTGAGTTCAGAGGAGAGGAGCTTATCTTGTCGTGAAACTGCTGTAGCGGCACGACTATCTTACAGGCTTCGATCGGTCGATCTAACCGACTTACAATCACTGAACTATTGAAGTTATTGTTAGATTAAGACTATAATATAAGACCACACTGTAGATATTATATTATAATGGATAATATTTAACAATTAGATTATAAAAATTATACGTTAAATATGTATAAATAACGTTCAATGGTGCACAGTGCACTAGCCTTGGTTGGGGTTTTGCGGTTATTATTACCAATATGGCGTGTAATACTGCTAAATTATCAAAGAACCGTTTCTACAAGCAATAATTCACGACAACGGATAACATCAAACATGGCAGTCATTAACATCAACTTTATAATTTAAACCCCAATTTTTACAACTTGACACATGCAACCATAAGATCCCCAAACCTGCAGGAGGTTCTCACTGAATCCCAGGTGTGAAGCTTCTATCACCGAGGAGCCAGAGCATTGGAGGCAGGATGGAGACCGAGGATGCTGCTCTTGATGAGTACGCTCAAAACATGTTGAGTGTGTCTCAACATGGACTGTCTCAGCTTCGTCCAGTCCGGTGCAGACTGATAGTACTGTGTCGTTTTACCTGGGAGGTGAAAGAGATTTCATGCTGCTTTAGTTGCAGATTATTTGATAGTTACGGCTACCGAGAAGTTAGATACAATATAGCTATAAAAGGTAAACCTATTACTATTAGTTGTTGTTAAATTTTAGACGTGAAGATCCAGTAAATCGACACCCAGTTCTTCATAGAGCTAAATAATTTTGGTGCCGGAATCTGTTTTGCATTCTGTAGGTGGTATTGTATATATACTTTTGGTAAAGTTGAAAATCTAAATTATAGTCTGTGATGAATTTAAACCCGCATTACAAACTATTTAAAGCAGCTAATGAACGGGAACAAACTCGGTAAAAGGTTAAATTAGACCCACTTTCGTTACGAAGCTTTGAAGAAGATCCACTCATTTTCGAGGACTCCAATATTAAATACAGAAAGTAGGTAGGATCGGTGGTATCTACCGTGCGGCAGTGCTGCAGTGAGAACTTTACATAGTTAAAAGATCAGCAGTTGTTTCTTTGTTGTCCAGATGAGGAGAGCGAAGTAACGGAACAAGTGGAGATTGTATTGGCTGCCCGCAGTGAGATGCTGGGGACTGTCTTTGCTGTGAAATGATGGGGTTCAGATTGTAGGGTTTAGATTGTTGCACTATTAAATGTCAGAACTCCGCGTATTCCTGACACACAGGACTATAAAAAAGTCGGGGTATTGGTAATTTGTTAGGATATGCCCCTCAGTGTGCCTTATATAAACATAATGTTATTATTGATAATGAGCAGGTGTAATATTTGAAGGTTTAAAAACCAACTACCGGATATGGGAGACAAGAGATGGGAATTGCATCGTTACCCAGCGTCACCACATTTCCAATCAAGGTGCAACTTTCAGCAGGTCGCAGCGCTGAACCACCGTTCAACTTTTTCTGCGCGCACCACGCAGGTGCGCTCATGCGCTAAACTAGAATCGAGCTGCGCACGATTGTGGCTGAACACGTCTTGTCTGCAGGTATTTGGCAACCCACGTGCTGTGAAGCTTTGATAAGTTCTACTACCATGGACATGTTGGGGACTCTCGCTTGCTGTAAATACCAGTTCGAATCTGTTGCTGAGGATTCTTGCTGCTGCATTTCGGATAGCTTCACTGTAGTTACTTGACAGTATCTTCCACACCTGATTAGCGTTTCTGTGTCCACTAATTTTTTATAAAACAAGGTTTTTTGTATCGACTTAAGGTCTCCAATTGGTTTTTTCAGATAAAACTGAAAACATTGACACTAAGCAAGTAGATGCATTTTACACCACGGTGGCACGATGTGAATTGTGCAAGTGTAGTACTGTTCTCTGAGGATTAGTAATACTGTCAACCAGATCGGCAGTAGTCACGCAATCTAGATCTGCATGCTGAGGTTATAGGAGGACCAGGACCACAGTGTAGCTGTGTTCGTTCTCGTCCACTGCTCAGAAATGTCAGACAGCTGCTCCAGGTAGCTGGGTGGGTCATGTCCGGGACTAACTTTCTGGTCGTGTTTATCTGTGACCGGCACGTGGTTCCTAGACTGGTAGTGATATGGATTCAGGAACACGACATTTATAAATAGTTCCTCCAGTTTTGAGAGATCAAATACTAGCAGATATCAACATACTACTAGCAAATAACTACAATGTAATTTCTTGTCTTTGAGAAAGGGCCGTGAAACTTGACAAATTCGAACCATTCTGATATTGGTTTATAAGTCAAATCTCAGTACCTAGATGATGGAGAAGGATTGTGGAAACATCGTTCATATGATAAGAGAATCTGGGGAGGGGATGGGGACGTTACCCAGTTCTGCGTGCTATGTTGGTGGGGGGAGCCCTGTTACCTGGGGTACCACACTCTTCAACCCACTCGTCAGTCACAGACTCGTCCAGATTTGTGTTGTTTTCTACTCTCATAACAACCTGTCTCCTGTTGCGATTTGTAATTACCAGAATTACAATTTATAACAGGAAGCCCTGCTCAGATATTTATAGATTTTAATTTGGGAGTCCCGGTTTAATGTCAGAACTTTCAAGTTTCAACCTTGGATAAATTGAACTTTATGAGAGACCAAGATAGGCAGGCAATATTTTCTTGATTGCTAATAAAGATGATTGATATCTTATTATATATAAAAATATTTTACTGCAGAAATGTATTTTATCAATGACTTACACATGCTGCACAGGAAGAACCCTTAGCAAGAGCGCACCCTGGAGCATCTATTCTGACAGATCACTCGCTTGATCCAACTGTCCATCAGTAGGGAGAAAAAACACGACTCGTAGCTATTCTGGAGTGGTCTAAATTTAATTTAGATTAGGTAGTTCATGAGGGATTTTGGGTTGAAAGTTAAAACTTATGGTTTCTGGACAAGGAATCAGGTTTGATTCCAACAAGTATCAAATTTTTAAATCACCATCTTGGAATTCTAGAGACCTTGGATTTTGAATATAACAGAATTCCAACACTTCGGCCAAACTTTTTTAGAACATTATCAGTCCTGAATAACACCTGGTTGCTAGGCTACAGTACACTGGTTGCTAGGCTACAGTACACTGGTTTACAGGCTACAGTACACTGGTTTACAGGCTACAGTACACTGGTTGCTAGGCTACAGTACACTGGTTGCTAGGCTACAGTACACTGGTTGCTAGGCTACAGTACACTGGTTGCTAGGCTACAGTACACTGGTTTACAGGCTACAGTACACTGGTTGCTAGGCTACAGTACACTGGTTGCTAGGCTACAGTACACTGGTTTACAGGCTACAGTACACTGGTTTACAGGCTACAGTACACTGGTTGCTAGGCTACAGTACACTGGTTTACAGGCTACAGTACACTGGTTGCTAGGCTACAGTACACTGGTTGCTAGGCTACAGTACACTGGTTGCTAGGCTACAGTACACTGGTTTACAGGCTACAGTACACTGGTTGCTAGGCTACAGTACCCTGGTTTACAGGCTACAGTGCAATGGTTGCTAGGCTACAGTACACTGGTTTACAGGCTACAGTGCACTGGTTGCTAGGCTACAGTACACTGGTTTACAGGCTACAGTTCACTGGTTGCTAGGCTACAGTACACTGGTTGCTAGGCTACAGTACACTGGTTTACAGGCTACAGTACACTGGTTTACAGGCTACAGTACACTGGTTGCTAGGCTACAGTACACTGGTTGCTAGGCTACAGTACACTGGTTGCTAGGCTACAGTACACTGGTTGCTAGGCTACAGTACACTGGTTGCTAGGCTACAGTACACTGGTTGCTAGGCTACAGTACACTGGTTGCTAGGCTACAGTACACTGGTTGCTAGGCTACAGTACACTGGTTGCTAGGCTACAGTAACACTGGTTGCTAGGCTACAGTACACTGGTTTACAGGCTACAGTACACTGGTTGCTAGGCTACAGTACACTGGTTGCTAGGCTACAGTACACTGGTTGCTAGGCTTCAGTACACTGAGCACTCTCACTGAAATAAATGTTGTACTTGAAATGTTACTTAACAACCATGGTATTAATTCAGAGCATGCTAAGAATACACTGATTATTTAAGTTCACTTAAAATTCTGTTGTCACACTCTGTATTTTAAGAGATCTTTGCCTTCCTTAACCCATTAACTTGGTTATGTGACACCTTGTGACACCTTGTGACGGGAGGGGGGGTTTACAGGCTACAGTTCGCACTTGTGACACCTTGTTATGGATCACGTGTTCTGTGTAAAGGAATGCTGTTTTTTATTACTTTATTAGAGCCGGGTTCAGCTGACAGGTCTTTATTGCGCTTATTGTACTAGTTACCATGGTAACTAGTATGTAGCTGATGTTGAATTGACTAACTAACTGCACCAGTATGTTGAATTGACTTACTAATTGCACCATTATGTTAAATTGACTAACTTATTACACCATCTTACTATATTACTATATTATATAATAAAGCGAGACGATATATATCCGTACCATTTTACTGACACCACGGCATCAACTTTAACGCTACTTTCCACAAAAACCGTAAAAGATATACAACTGAAACCTTTTTGACTGGGTCAAATGCCTTAATGGCCTCCAAATCAGCATGAAAAAATAAAGAATTGGCCAAGAAATAGGAGTTTTAGAGCCCAAAATTTGGACCCCGAGTGGTGTCAAAAACGCGAATTAAATAGGTTATAATTATTTTAGTCTCTTGAGTCTTGACACCATTTTAGGGTTATACGGGTTCCTGCTAGTTATACATTACTTAGCCTGATTACATATAATAATACAGTACGTATTTAATCTATTAAAGAAAATGTACGATTTAATATATTTACGATGTACTCTTGCCTTGGTCCTAGTTCTAAGTGATTGATAAAACTCGACAAACTAAATTCTATTCATTTGCAAACTTTTAAATGTCGAGTTAAATCGTGTATTTACATTAAAATATGACGCAGCTACATTAAGTGGCAATAGATGAACACAAGGAAAATAGATTTTCTCTGTTTTTAGTGGCCATGTCAAATTATTGGCTTATAATAGCAAGTAGGTTAAGTACAGTAATTCCTGTACTGCTGACAATGCAGTACAGGAATTATATAATAGCAAGTAGGTTAAGACTGTACTGCTGACAATGCAGTACAGGAATTATATTCAATGTCACGAATTTATCTGCTCTTTATTCGGTCAAAAAGATACAATACAAATTTCATTACAACATAACACATTCTACATTACAATACATATTACATAATACATTACCATACGTATAACGTATTATATTACAATACATATCACATTACAATACATATCACATTACAATACATATTACATTAAAATACACATTACATTACAATACATATCACATTACAATACATATCACATTACAATACATATCACATTACAATACATATAACATATTACATTCAAATACACATTACATTACAATACATATCACATTACAATACATATCACATTACAATACATATTACATTAAAATACACATTACATTACAATACATATCACATTACAATACATATCACATTACAATACATATCACATTACAATACATATAACATATTACATTAAGACCTGAAGACCTCAACTTTACCCAAGAACATCCCTCTACAGACGGAACTATACCCTTCCTTGACGTTCTCATCCACCCTGACAAATCCGCATCAGTCTACAGAAAACCCACCCACACCAACCTCTACACCAAGTACTCCTCCTGCACCACCAACTCATCTAAGAACGCAGTCATCCGATCACTGACCAGAAGAGCCCACAACATCTGCTCACCCCAACACCTTGACGACGAACTCCAGACAGTACGACACGTTTGCCTCCAGAACGGCTTCCCTCCTCACCGCATCACCACCATCATGGACGAAGTACAACGGAAATTCACCAACCCCTCTCGCCACCAATCCCTAGCCTCATTCAACCGACAGACCCGTGAACATGCCCTTAGTGTTTCTCTTCCTTTCCATCCCTCCCTATCCAAACCCATCTCCAAGATACTCGGACAACACGACATCAAAGTCACCCACTCCTCTGCTACCTCCCTCCGCAACCTCCTCACCAAAACGAAGACCACACCCCCTACTCACCTCACCCCCAACACCATCTACGAAATTTCCTGCTCACAGTGCCCCTCCAAATACGCCGGACAGACCTACAGACCCTTGGTCCACCGCATGAAAGAACACGAACGATGTTACAGACTCAACAACGCCATCGACGAATCCACAGACAGAATCAAATCAGCCCCTGCACATCATGCCCTGACCACCGGCCACACCATCTCCTGGAACAACATCGAAGTCCTCAAATCCCTCACCTCACGCTCCCAACTAGACCTCACAGAACACGCAGCTATACAAATACGACAACCAGCTATGAACAGAACAGACCGCGCACCCAAATGTAGTTCCCTCTGGGACCCCATTCTTCCTAAAATTGCCAAATCCTTAAAGTCCAGACCATCTGGCATTTCCTTCTCAACCTCAACAGAAGACTAAATTTTTATTGACATTGTACTGTAATTTTCACTTTCTCACCCACACCTCCCCCACCCTCCATCCCTGACGCCACTCAATCACATATAAGCATTGTCCACCACATCACATTCAGCTGACGACGATTAACACATGTTTATTGAAAGCTTCTACAAGTTAAATCATCGTATCTCTTATATGTTTTTAACCCAACTCCACTCAGTCATATTACATTAAAATTATACACATTACATTACAATACATATCACATTACAATACATATCACATTACAATACATATTACATTAAAATACACATTACATTACAATACATATCACATTACAATACATATCACATTACAATACATATCACATTACAATACATATAACATATTACATTAAGACCTGAAGACCTCAACTTTACCCAAGAACATCCCTCTACAGACGGAACTATACCCTTCCTTGACGTTCTCATCCACCCTGACAAATCCGCATCAGTCTACAGAAAACCCACCCACACCAACCTCTACACCAAGTACTCCTCCTGCACCACCAACTCATCTAAGAACGCAGTCATCCGATCACTGACCAGAAGAGCCCACAACATCTGCTCACCCCAACACCTTGACGACGAACTCCAGACAGTACGACACGTTTGCCTCCAGAACGGCTTCCCTCCTCACCGCATCACCACCATCATGGACGAAGTACAACGGAAATTCACCAACCCCTCTCGCCACCAATCTCTAGCCTCATTCAACCGACAGACCCGTGAACATGCCCTTAGTGTTTCTCTTCCTTTCCATCCCTCCCTATCCAAACCCATCTCCAAGATACTCGGACAACACGACATCAAAGTCACCCACTCCTCTGCTACCTCCCTCCGCAACCTCCTCACCAAAACGAAGACCACACCCCCTACTCACCTCACCCCCAACACCATCTACGAAATTTCCTGCTCACAGTGCCCCTCCAAATACGCCGGACAGACCTACAGACCCTTGGTCCACCGCATGAAAGAACACGAACGATGTTACAGACTCAACAACGCCATCGACGAATCCACAGACAGAATCAAATCAGCCCCTGCACATCATGCCCTGACCACCGGCCACACCATCTCCTGGAACAACATCGAAGTCCTCAAATCCCTCACCTCACGCTCCCAACTAGACCTCACAGAACACGCAGCTATACAAATACGACAACCAGCTATGAACAGAACAGACCGCGCACCCAAATGTAGTTCCCTCTGGGACCCCATTCTTCCTAAAATTGCCAAATCCTTAAAGTCCAGACCATCTGGCATTTCCTTCTCAACCTCAACAGAAGACTAAATTTTTATTGACATTGTACTGTAATTTTCACTTTCTCACCCACACCTCCCCCACCCTCCATCCCTGACGCCACTCAATCACATATAAGCATTGTCCACCACATCACATTCAGCTGACGACGATTAACACATGTTTATTGAAAGCTTCTACAAGTTAAATCATCGTATCTCTTATATGTTTTTAACCCAACTCCACTCAGTCATATTACATTAAAATTATACACATTACATTACAATACATATCACATTACAATACATATCACATTACAATACATATCACATTACAATACATATTACATTAAAATACACATTACATTACAATACATATCACATTACAATACATATCACATTACAATACATATCACATTACAATACATATAACATATTACATTAAAATTATACACATTACATTACAATACATATCACATTACAATACATATCACATTACAATACATATCACATTACAATACATATTACATTAAAATATACATTACATTCTTTACATGCCTTTGAATGAACATGTTTCGCTCTTAATCATGTTAATTTAATCAATACAATTTATTTTAATCAATATGTAGGATTGAATAATAAAAAGCTTGATTATTTCTAAGAATGGATAAAACTTTCTCACTTTCAGAAAGATATGGAGTACATAGCTCAACACCCTGACCTCTTCAATTACACCATAGTAAACGACAATCTGGACACTGCTTACAGCGAGCTCCAGACTGCTTTAAAACCTTTCGTGGAGTCTAATTAATTAATTAATTAATTAATGACAGTGTATGTTACTTTATAATTATGCTTAATCGTTTAGATTATGTTAATTGCCCCAGTGTGACGTCATTGTCTGGTCTCATGTTTCTGTGATTACTGCTTTGTTTGCTGTTTAGTGTTTACTTCGTACAATGCATTTGTCATGCAGTTAATACCCAACAATTCATCAAAACAGATCTAGCCTTTTTTGTGATCGATCTATTTATTGATTTATAGTAGTAGTATTATATGGATCAAATTTCTGTTAAAATTATTGATGAGACAAGATTTTGGTCTCATTATATTTACGACAACATTATATATACATTATAATATATACATTATATATATACAGGGTGGCCCAGAAGTAACTCGCGTAACTCTTCTTAGAAATGCACAGAAATTTCAGAGATTATAGATATGGGTCAAACTTAGATTTCCTGAAAGTTTCGTCAAATTTGATTAATTACAGTGGGTGTGGCACGCCACTCCCTCCTTTTCGCTATTGTCACCATAAAGTGAGAACGCTTTCAGCTAAGAACTTCAGAGTTTCTAGACACATTGGTTTGATAATTGAAGTGCTTTCCCAAAATTTCAAATTGGTTGTTCACAATTTAACCGAGTTATGACCCTTTTAAGATATTGCAGATACGTGATCTCGGCACTTAATCAGTGATTTTGTCAACCAGTAAGTAATCTCATCGGGAGCTATTCGCTAGCGAGCAACAATGAGCCTCATTAGGCGGTAACGAGCATGTTTGGTGGATGACGATCTGATCACTTTGAGTAAATACTGATAGTGATGTTCCTTAAAACCGAAGAAATTCGCGTTATAGCGCTTCGGTTGCTGTCCTATAAGCAGTCTCCAACCAATCAGGCCATTGATTGAGTGAAGATATCACTGGTTAAGTGCTGGACCACGTATCTGCAAGATCTTAAAAAGGTCATAGTTATTAAAGGGTTGCGTCTTGGCAGTTACTTCTGGGCCACCATCATTTTTTTATTAAATACTTTTCAAACTTTTCAGAGTAGCGTAGTTGGTTGATCATCGGATTTGTAATCGTAAGATTGCGAGTTCGAATCCCACTGCCTGCCTAGTCGTGGGGTGAGCGTCGTTGACGCTCTGCTAAGGATCCCGAGTGGTCTATGTAGCCCCACGGTTCACTCAGCCGAATGCTCGAGAAATCGGGTGTGAGGGTTAAATGAGGAGCTGTGCTTGATCAACACAGCGAAGCCTCGGGCGAAGAAAGTGTGGCATAGTGCCTTAACCGTTGCTGGCCTTAGGAACGATCCTTCGGCTTCTTGTAAAGCTCTTCCTTGAAAGTGCTGGTTTACATTGTAATGCAGGTAATGCCGAAGTAAAATAACAAAGGTGGTCGACTCATTCGATGGCCTTGTTGCGTCGCAACGAATCCTCATAAGATAAGAAGATAAGGAGTACAGCAATTATCTCTATTATAATTCAAAGAATTATGTAGAAAAATAATGTACGACCGCCCACGTGCAAATCAAACGAAAAATATGAATTTGCGTAATAACCATGGTAACGAGGGTTATTACACGCACGTGCACGTGCAATGATTGTTTTAACGTCATTTTGATCGGTTTTGTTGATATTACGCTGTGTTTAGTACGAGCAACATAATTGGCTGTATCTTCGGTTGTGTAGGATATTGTTTGACGCGATTTAAACTCACTAACAAAAAATACTATTAGCTTCATCCCTGTGACCATGGGTTTTCTAGTAACGTATAAAATAAACTCGAATAAATTATTTCCCTCGTCTGTAACATCTGACGCGTAAAATGTGCCTGCAATTACATGCCCCGTTAAGAGAACAAAAACGTGAAACGAAAGTGTGAAAAAATGAATGTGTGGTGAAAAATTTGAAACGGTTCAAATTGCGTCAGACGAGGCTGATACACTGCTCTTATTAGGGCTGACAATGTTCCTTATAAAATGAACTCTGTTAGGCTCTGCTTTCCTCTTCTCTTTCAATTCCTCCCAGAGCTTCTTGAAAGCTCTCCTTTCTTCCACTGATCTGTCTGGGCAAATGTAGATACTTTTATAGCCCTCTTTTGTGCGTAGAAGTTTATCTTTTCTCAGCACCTGAGCAGTCATATCAGAGCTATAATTCAGAGATAGCTTAGTAGGCCGTGATGTGCCAACTCTACAACAGTCATATATATATATATATATGGACACGTTCATTGAAGTTTGAGGATATTGGTAAATATTAGTGACCCTACTAAATGGCACGATGATGTAAAATGTGTCACACTATAAAACTATATAAACCCTCAATGGTTAGGATAATCGTTTCATCCTCTAGATAAACTTTGTCGCATAACGATATCTTTATCAGACGATAAGATATCGCTTAAATGCGGCCGGCAGTGAGTTGTAAACTTTGTCACACTATAAAAATGTGACAGAGTTTATATGGACCCCTTGTTGCCGTGTTTGACCAAATTTTCGAATTTCAAATAATAGGATAGTTGCATATGACTATTATCTACATATTTAGCGACTTTTTTCGTTAAATGGTAGCACCATGTAAACTCCGTTACACATTTAAGAAATTTATATGAGGGATGTTTATGACATCCTGACAAGAAATGCCGAATAGTCTAGCATTATTTTGTGAGCTGAATGTGTTTGGAATTGTTCACATATTTCATTGTTATAGGCAAATACAAATACAAGAAGGCAGAAATAGGTAAATTTAGTCACATAAATTTGTATGATATCTCAACATGTGTGAAATCGAGTAAATATTAGTATACCAACTTAAACACCCTATATTACGTACTATGGATCAATTAACAATATTTCAACCATACGCCGGTCACATAAATTATTATATGGCAGTGATATGTTAACATTGGCAAAATTTCAACACCTGAACAGGGTAAAAATTTGTAAATTTCGTCACAAAAAAATATTATAACTTTATTTGCTCCGTGTTAGCAAAATAACTAATTTATCGACATAGTGATGGTGATAAAGTAACATTATATACTAATTGAGGTATGATTCTTCAAAATAGGGGCAAGAAATGTAAATTTCGTCACATCAGCCATAGCATTAGTTAGATAGATTTTCTTTCATATCAACTGCCCTTATTATAGCTAGAATGGATTTATACAGGAAATATAGAAACCCATGCCCATTTTTCATCACATTGAAATTATACTGTTGGGGCAGGAAAAGTAAATTTCGTCACATTTCAGTAAATTAGTGATATCAAACTCAGCATTGTTAAACTTGGGTTCTGATTTGCTAAAAATAACCAACCAATAATTCCTGGAAGAAAATTGAATTTTAACTGAGGTATGGTTCTTTAAAATAGGGGCAAGAAATGTAAATTTCGTCACATACGTAATTTTAAAATTTAGATAGATTTTATTTCCTACCAATAGTCCTTATTATAGTCGGAATGGATTTATACAAGAAATGTAGAAACCCATGCCAATTTTTCATCACATTGAATCTATACTGTTGGGGCAGGAAAAGTGAATTTCGTCACATTTCAGTAACTTAGTAAAATTAAACTCAGCATTGTTAAACTTGAGTTCTAATTTGCTGAACAATAACCAACCAATAATTCCTGGAAGAAAATTGAATTTTAACCGAGGTATGGTTCTTCAAAATAGGGGCAAGAAATGTAAATTTCGTCACATACGTCATTTTAAAATTTAGATAGATTTTCTTTCATATCAATAGTCCTTATTATAGTTAGAATGGATTTATACAGGAAATATAGAAACCCATGCCAATTTTTCATCACATTGAAATTATACTGTTGGGGCAGGAAAAGTAAATTTCGTCACATTTCAGTAACTTAGTAAAATTAAACTCAGCATTGTTAAACTTGAGTTCTATTTTGCTAAACAATAACCAACCAATAATTCCTGAATTCTAACCGAGGTATGGTTCTTCAAAATAGGGTCAAGAAATGTAAATTTCGTCACATACGAGTACGTCATTGTAAAATTTAGATAAAATTTCTTTCACGTGAACAGTCCTAATTACAGTCCGAAATGATTAATACAGAGATACAGGAAATATAAAAACCCCGGCCCATTTTATAATGTATGTAATATGTTAATCACAGACTATTTCATTCTATAATCATTGTTTCCAAATTTAACCTATTTATGATGTCTTATCATTTCGTGACGATGTGTACATCAACTGCCCTATACTTGAATCAACTGTATCCGTGTATCGTCCTTATATAGAGTTTTCCCGCAAAATTTAACTTATTTACGATGCCGTATCATTTTGTGACGATGTTTACATCAACTGCCCTATACTTGAATCAACTGTATCCGTGTATCGTCCTTATATAGAGTTTTCCCGCAAAATGTAACCTATTTACGATGTCGTATCATTTTGTGACGATGTTTACAACAACTGCCCTATACTTAAATAAACTGTATCCGTGTATCGTCCTTATATAGATTTTCCCCGCAAAATGTAACCTATTTACGATGTCGTATCATTTTGTGACGATGTTTACATCAACTGCCCTATACTTGAATCAACTGTATCCGTGTATCGTCCTTATATAAAGTTTTCCCGCCTTCCAAACCAAAATCAGATATAAATGATTTCGGAAATTCACCCAGAATTTCAAATTCCATATAATGTGACAGAATTTACATCATTTCCCAATAACCAAGTGCATGTATTAGCTAACTTTTCAAAACAACATATTTTAGGGCTATGATTGGCAGAAGAACCATCAAATAATGAGTTGAAAGGGTTTTGAGGACACCTCACAGTAGAAAAGAGGTCTCGTATTCTGAGTGTGACAAAGTTTACGAAATATTGCCTTAAAGCTGTTCGATCCGTGCCCTTTAACCAATGTTGTATCATAATTGTTAGATTGACCTAATCTACTATATTTCAGACCAAGGAATGATAATTGGGCAGCTATGGTAAACAATGTCACAAAAATGTGACATTTTTTACATTATAGTGCCTAAAAGCAATACATTTTATTTCTGAGCAGTGCATATGGGAGTATGGGTCACGTGGCTAATGTTCAGAACTTATGAACACGCTAGATTAATAGATGCTAAAATTAAGCCACTATCGTCGAAAACGCTATTTTAGAAATTTACCAATATCCTCAAACTTCAATGAACGTGTCCATATATTATATACAGTCACGTAATGAAGGTTTCTCATTTATCTCACCAACAACTTCAGCAACTTTGTTTTGTAGCTTCTCGCCGTCGGATTCACTAGATTACGACGTTCCTGCTTCTTTCGTCCTTTTCAGCTATTGTCTTAACTGCAGTACAGATCTTCTTTGGCGTAAGAGCAGCTGCACAAGTCTTCTTCAGGGCAGAAAAATATGATTCCATCTTTGTCTGCACAGTTGTTTGGACAGACTTGAGTTCTTCGTCATTCTTTTTAATGAGCTTCTTCTGCAAATCGATGACAGTTTTCTGCTCCGCGTGACAGTTTTCTGCTCCGCGATTAATGAAATGTTTTGTTTATCTACTCTCTCCGCAGCCATTTGCAAATGAGAGGCTGCATAATGATTAAGAATAAAACAAACAGTTTGCAGCCAATTACACAGTTTTTCTTTCGAAACTGATCGCTGTTTAGGTTTTTCAATACCAGATCTCCGTATTCCTTAACATCCAGTTCGTGGCACATTTCATTAAAAACACTGTTTGTAGCTCTCGCTACCTGATCTGCATGTCTGGCATTAAAAGGATCTTCACAATCGGGGCCATCGACTAAATGCTTCGTATGTTCATGGTATGAGTGCTGCATATTGTACGAGTATGTATGTACATCGTGTATATTTCAATGTACAGTTCTTGTATAATTATTAATTATACAGGCTACACAACGATCACACTAAAAGACGAGCACTTCTTATCGCAAGTTATAATAACCAAAGTGAAAAGTTCATATCATGGTAATTTGTTGTACATTCCGTGCAATAATCTGGCTAAAATTGCTTCACAATATATCTTAACATTTTTATAATTTTTCTTTTTCCACTTTTTTCTCACCGTTATTCACCACCTTTCCCAATTCTCATTAAGTGCGATCAATTCATTAGTACATACATTAATTAAATTATTAGATAAAAGTTCTAAACAAGGGATAGTTAAAAATAACGCCCAAGTCATACATATTATAATTTATAATTTATTATAATAATTATTACTTAATGAACCACCCCACTTAAAAATTAATCTGAAAATGTATCTCACAACATAACCCTGTGGGGAGATAGTACTTTAAATGTACTGACTCTATTGTCCTCCAGTTTTCCATTAACTTAATACAACACTCTATTTTATCGAAGTATGTACATTGTACATGATTGAGCAATTATATTTTGTCTCGGAAGTAATCAAGATACAGGAGTAATAAGTTCTATAGAAGTATGTAATATGTATATTGGGGGGGGGTGTCACGTCCGTCTATGTCTGCTTGTCTCATAGAATCCAAAAAGGACAGGACATAGGCGGACATAGGCGGACATAGGCGGACATAGACGGACATAGAAGGACATAGGCGGACATAGAAGGACATAGAAGGACATAGAAGGACATAGGCGGACATTAATGGACACCTAAATTGCTAAATAAAATGTTCAATTTTTGCTGTTATAGGGGGATCATGTTTTTTGTCCGTTCGGTACCCTATATTTTCAAAACGGACAAAAAATAGAGCGGACATAAACGGACAAAAATGGACAAAAACGGACAAAAATGGAAATAACATTTAGATGCTTCCTCCTCCTACTCTTCCTCCTCCTCCCCCTGGGTCTTCCTGATCTTCCTCAGTCCTCTTCCTCCTCCCCTCCTCAGTCCTCCTCCTACTCCTCCTCCTCGTCCACAGTCCTCCTCATCAGTCCTCAACAGTCCTTCTCCTCCCCAGTCCTCCTCCTCCTCCTGAGTCCTCCTCCTGGGTCCTCCTCCTGGGTCCTCCTCCTCCTCTTAATCCTCCTCCTCTTCCTCCTCAGTCCTCAGTCCTCCTCAGTCCTCCTCCTCATCCTTCTCCTCAGTCCTCCATCTTCCTCCTCAGTCCTCCCCCAGTCCCCCTCCTCCTCCTCCTATTCAGTCCTCCTCCTCCTCCTCCTCCTTCTCAGTCCTCCTCAGTCCTCCTCCTCCTCCTGAGTCCTCCTCCTCCTCCTCCTCTTCCCTCTCAGTCATCCTCCTCAGCCATCCTCCTCAGTCCTCCTCAGTCCTCCTCCTCAGTCCTCCTCCTCCTGGGTCCTCCTCCTCCTCTTCATCCTCCTCCTCTTCCTCCTCGGTCCTCAGTCCTCCTCCTCCTGGGTCCTCCTTCTCATCGTTCCTCCTCCTCCCCAGTCCTCTCCCAGTCCCCCTCCTTGTCCTCCTCCTATTCAGTCCTCCTCTTCCTCCTCCTCCTCAGTTCTCCTCAGTCCTCCTTCTCATTTCTCCTAAGTCCTCCTCCTGAGTCCTCCTCCTCTTCCTTCTGAGTCCTCCTCTTGAGTCCTCCTCCTCCTCCCTCTCAGTCATCCTCCTCAGTCATCCTCCTCAGCCATCCTCCCCAGCCATCCTCCCCAGCCATCCTCCTCAGCCATCCTCCTCAGTACTCCTCAGTCCTCCTCCTTCTCAGTCATCGTCAGTCCTCCTCCTCAGTCCTCCTCAGTCATCCTCCTCCTCCTGGGTCCTCCTCCTCCTCCTGGGTCCTCCTGGGTCTTCCTGATCCTCCCCAGTCCTCTTCCTCCTCCCCTCCTCAGTCCTCCTCCTACTCCTCCTCCTCGTCCTCAGTCCTCCTCATCAGTCCTCAACAGTTCTCCTCCTCCCCAGTCCTCCTCCTCCTCCTGGGGCCTTTTCCTGGGTCCTCCTCCTGGGTCCTCCTCCTCCTGGGTCCTCCTCCTGGGTCCTCCTTCTCCTCCTCAGTCCTCTTCCTCCTCTTCCTCCTCCTCCTCCCTCTCAGTCATCCTCCTCAGCCATCCTCCTCAGCCATCCTCCTCAGTCCTCCTCCTTCTCAGTCCTCCTCAGTCCTCCTCAGTCCTCCTCCTGAGTCCTCCTCCTCCTCAGTCATCCTCCTCAGTTCTCCTCCTCCTCCTCCTAGGTCCTCCTTCTGGGTCCTCCTCCTCCTGGGTCTTCCTGATCCTTCTCCTCCCTCTCAGTCATCCTCCTCAGTCATCCTCCTCAGTCATCCTCCTCAGCCATCCTCCTCAGCCATCCTTCTCAGCCATCCTCCTCAGTACTCTTCAGTACTCTTCAGTACTCTTCAGTACTCTTCAGTCCTCAAAAATTTTGCCGCTTATGTCCACCAATGTCCGCTAATGTCCACCAATGTCCATCCAAGTCCGCCAATGTCCGTCCGGGTCCGCCAATGTCCGTCCGAGTCCGCCAATGTCCGTCCGAGTCCGCCAATGTCCGTCCGAGTCCGCCAATGTCCGTCCGTGTCCGCCAATGTCCCAAAAAACACGTCCGTTGTCTCATAGAATCCAAAAAGG
Organism: Bolinopsis microptera; assembly: GCF_026151205.1. Classification (NCBI taxonomy): domain Eukaryota; kingdom Metazoa; phylum Ctenophora; class Tentaculata; order Lobata; family Bolinopsidae; genus Bolinopsis; species Bolinopsis microptera. The sequence goes on along the minus strand of NC_087081.1, from coordinate 18,124,267 downwards.
ACAGGACATAGACGGACATAGACGGACATGACACCCCCCCCCCCCCCCCCCCTATATTCTATTTATTTTAATATTTATATTATATATTGCTGCGCCCTAACGATGTCTATTCATTTCTTATATAACAACCAATATACTATGATGATATCAATTATCAGATATCATGTTAAATTCACAAAAAACAAAATCGCATACACATTTCAAGGAAACGTCTTCAGAAAAACATTTAATCCGTAGGGATTAATGGTTGTCGTGTATGTAGCGCGCTGGCGACTTATGTCTCTGAAATCATTTTTATGCGCAACACGTTCATATAAAATACGCGCGGGCGTAATCCTGCAGTCAGTGGGGTGGGTGGTGGGGGGGGGGGTAATCCTGCACAGTCAGTGTCGGGGGGGGGGGGGGGCTCATCCTAAATGTTCATTATTTGTAAAACGAGGAATCAGTTGACCAAAAATGTAAAACCCAATTTTGGAGGGGGTCCCGGTATTATATTAATTAACGGAACATTCGTGGAACATTGTTGAAACGTTTGGACAAAATGGGGACATGCGTTTATCTGACCTTAATAAACCACGAATGGTGCCAAAAATAGTTGTAAATGATGCATATAGTTATAATCTATGCCTATGGGCCTTCGAAATTCGCACACAATGACCTAGATTCATGGACTGAATAAAAATGAACATTTTCCTCAAATTACTCAGAGTGGTCGGAAGGAGTTTGTGTTGGTCCTAGGACCACTCAAACCGAGTTTGGGAATCTTTGCATGTCTAGAAGCGATGTAAGGGTGGTTCCAATTTTGTCCCAATAATCCTCGATCCAGAAAATCTGGATATACGCAGGAGAATTATTGGGGGAAATTGCTTCATGGTTGTGCCAATCTCGGCCAGCTCATCTGCTTTTACATTTCCCCACAATCCGATGTGTGCTGACTGCTGCATGTTTAAGTGGATCCGAGAGCATTAAGGGAGTCGTAACTGTAGTAGTTCTGGGGTGAGTGTGTATGTGTGTAATTTCCTTTGATATATATATTAAAGTTGTAGCGCGATGCGTTACTGTGCCGCGCCGAGCTGCGATGAATTGACATCGTCAATTAAATATTGAAGTAACATTCCTATTATGTATTACATATTAAATGTTTTATAGTTGTGAGGTAATTCGGAATCAGTGTCTGAAAGTGAAGATATAATAACATTGAGTTTACTTGGTTTCAACTGCCCTTTTAGTTTTAGAAAAACCATACCTGGGGACCTCAGGCTATCAGTATCATGTTCATTTGTAGCGCGATGCGTTACTCAATGAGGCTTCTCACAGTCATTATTTAATCGACAAATGCTGATTCAAAATCACCTTACTGCATACTGGGCCGCACTCAGCCTGTCATTCCGCCTAATCTCTATTGAACATGATTCCCTGAGAAGATAATGATGTATAAAAAAAATAGTTGTAGGTTTATAACCTACCAAGACGCGCGCCGAGTCGGAAGCTCTTCGTACGATCACAATCGTACACGGATATCCAATATGGAATACTAATAGCTCCAAATCTAATCACACCCGGCCATTTAGTAATTAATTAATTTGGGCATTTGGTGATTTTATATTAATTTTGGCAGATGGGTCCAAGTTACTGCGGACATAGTTCACTATGTGTTTACCGTGTTTGGGTGCCCATCATATTTTACAGATGGGGGCGATATTTTGAACGATTCTATTTTATATTCATTTATTGCTGTACTCTGTAAAATTTGAAAAGTATATTTTAATAAAAAAGATAAGAAGAAAAAACTATTTTAACTTTTGTCAACTATATACAACTATATATAATACGGATACCCAACTTTTATTTTGGGTGTTGATAAAATTAAAAAGAAAATGATAAATAATTATTTTAAAATTGTATTTTGGATCGTCTACATACTGTGAAACCCCGATTTACCCGATTTATCCGATTTACCGGGCGCGGGTAATTTTCCATTCCCTCGAATTTTTTCAGATTTACTCAATTTCAAACATTTTCTCGAATAATATGTAATATCATTTTGATTTTTTTTGAACAGTTTGGTCGGAATTTTTTGACAAGTTGAGTTTTCTGTACTAGGGTTCGAGCGTGCTAAATCATTGACGGATGTTACTCGTCTACATTTCTTCGAAGTAGCGCGCGCCGCTTTCTTCTCGAAATGTTGGCCCGATGGCAAGTGCTACGAAGTTGGAAGTAGCGCACGCCGGGCCAGATCATTAACAATGGTCAAGCTAAATCACTCTACAGTCGATTTTCGAGATTGCTCTTAAAGGGCCCCCGACAGTTGAAACCAACTCGAATCGATGTATTTTCGGACGCTGATTCAATACAACATAGCCATAGGGTTAAAATGCTCCCTGCCTGGCGCTATATTGGCGAAAAACTGTCTCGATCACGTGATATGACCGTATAAGGAAGTTAGTCTAATTTCTCTGTAAGCCGTGATTATTTAATAGATTTTAGGTAGTATTGTGTAATATCGGTGCTAGGGAGTTATAATAGTGCAGTGGAAGTGGAACATCAAGTTCTGGTCTGTGTCAAAGGTTCGGTGGATCTGCACCTGTGTGAGTGCTAAATGTATCACCTCAGGAAGGAGGGGCTGTAAAAGAGCGGTTCTGACTGTGTCTGGTAGAGTGATAAATATATCACTTCAGATTGTTACTGTTAGACAATGGTGGTCTTTGTTGTAGATTTTGAATTCGCACCTTGAAGGAAGGGGCTTAGGTCACGTGGGTTTTAAGCAGGTGGATTATTGTCTGGACAAGTTTCGGTTGGAAAATCCGACAGGGGCATGAAGTCACGGACAGGACATTATATAAGGTCCGGTGAAACTGAAATGGTCCTAGAGGGAGATTGAGTTTGCCCTATTCGATAGAGGGTCATGATTGATGCCGGACTATAAAAGACCAGGACCAGTTATGGTTGGATCCTGGTGAGCACGGATGGGGCGTGTCGTTATAGGGAGAATCAGCGATGGTTGATTTGGGTCATCTAGATTAGATTAGGGTATAGTACAGGGAGAGTCAACGAAGGTTGATTGTTGATTCGGTTGGATCCTGGATACCTAGGATGGGGCCTGTCGTTACGGGGGAATCAACAAATGGTTGATTCAGGTCATCTAGATTAGGTTGAGGATAAGTTAAGGTACGGTCAACGCGAGTTGGCCATACTATGTGGTATTAGGTTGTCATACGTTGTATGACCCGCCGCGCACGAGTGCGCGGCTCCCCCTGTATCTACTCACTATAGTGAAGCGACCGTGGGGGTCACCACGTGATACAAGTATTAGGATAAGATCTGTATTTTATATTAGAGCATTAGATCTTTGGGCGTTTTTGGGCGATATGAGTCTGGTTAATTAGGATTTGAAGTAGAAGTTTGTCGGATTATTCATTGTGTTGTTTTATAGTTTAATATTTTGTAAACATCGTTATCACTTTCATTTTCGTTGTTCGTAACCTAAATTACTACAAATAATCTACGAATCTAAAGCAAGTAGTGACTGCACTTACATCTTGTTAGGGTTAGGGTTTCAGTATATTGTTTCCCTGGGGACCTCAGGCTATTATGTTCATAAACAATAGAGATTCGGCGGAATGACAGGCTGAGCGCGGCCCAGTAATATATTGTATATGCTTTTGTTAAGGATCGGGTTAGCCTTAGGGTTAGGGTTGGGATCAAATTAAAAAGGGTTAGGGTTTTGAATAGTCGTTCAGGGCCAGCTAGAGAACGGGTTGAAGAAGACACGTGACAGTCGAGTGTAGAATGATTAATCGTCATCCTCTGGCGCAATATGATGCACCATATAATATATATAACCTCATATTTCAAGAACAGAGGCAAATATCAAAATTCTGTACAATAGAATTTCACCTAACCATGTGCTTTCGCGCCACTGCGGCCGTGAGGCGGGCGCGCGCTACTGCAAGCGCAAGGGCTCTGGATAGAGCAACAATAGAATTATGTGAAACAGTCTAAGCTAAGTAGTATAGGGGGTGCACGATAAAAATAAACTTCCTCGGATTTTAAAAATTTGTGTACCACTGTTTTCTAGAGACTGTGAGAATTTTCGCAATACCAAATTTGTCATACCTTTTTGGAAAGATCAGTGAGTTTCGCCTAGGTGCCATATTTGATGGTGCGCGGCTTTTGGAGTAAAATAGCTGTAAAAGTCGCGTAATTTGACCAAATTCGTTGATTTTTGTCGTATTATTCGGATATATCTTCAGTTCCTTGAATGAGATCATTTTAAAAATTGGCGACGACCTTCCAATAAGGCTTTCACAACTGTCCGAAAAATTTGGTGGATATCGGAGTTGATATAGTGATCAAAATGGGGCAAAATACGCTGCTTTTAGATATAACATAATGTCTGATGCAGATGGTTGGATATGCTTTAAATTTTTCGGACACCTAAATTAAAGGATATTCAATATCTATTTGTTTGAAGAAAATTGTGCTGGCCGAAATTAGCGCTAAAAAACCATCCTACAGTCGGCACGCGCGGCTCACTGTCGATGGCGCACTACCTAGTCTAAGGAACACTTGTACCAAGTTTCAGGTCCTGGGTGTGGCCAGTCTTTTCCAAAAGTTGAGCTCTATTTAGAAAGAAGATATTAAATTAAAAGTTAAAGTTAAAGTTTTCCATATAAATGTAATTACAGGTAAACCTCAAATTTTGGCGCGCAATATTTCAGCAACGTAAGGTCAGATTTTTATGTAGTTTTTTTCTACTTGTTCATTCATCTCCAGCAGCTCTGATCAAACATGTGAAAACTGGAAAAACGATTTTTACCCCCCCCCCCCCCCCCCGGCCTTAACAATAACAGGTCGTGATTGCACGAAGATACCCCTCCCCATAGGCTGGTTAACGTAATATGTAAACGATCCCTTGCTTAAATATCATATATTTAAAGTTATACATCAAATTAGATTTTAATATATGAATATCATTGATGGGAATCGTTGAAAGTTCATTAACTCGTACCAGCGAGTTTTTACGAGAACCAAACTTTAAAAGATGTCCCCAGTTTCCATATCTTGATGTTGAAGCAATAAAGAAATTTTTCTCAGAGAATGTCGCACAAAATGGAGTTTCTATTCATCCGGAAATCATCCGCCGACTCCTGGAAATATAAATCATTTACGTCAAATTTTATACATTTTAATCTTTATGTAATATCCGGATTGGAACAATATTTATTATAACTATTTCCGGTAATTATATGCACTAAAACTCGTGGACACTGAGAGCTGATAATTTGCAAATTTTTCCCGCAAAAAACCGAATATTGCAAGTCACCTCAGACTGGCTGGCGGGAAGTTTCAAAACAAATAACAGTGGCGCACTATTATATACTAGCAGGAACACCGTGCCCGCGGGCACCGTTTGGCAGTTCGGGTCCGGGACCCCCTTTCAAAAGTTCGGTCACTGGTCCTTGTTTGTTGGTCAACTGCCACTCGAAATCAAGTTTCACAAAAAAATACCCATTGGTCATTGAGAATCAATAAAAATAACTGCAACATAGATCCCCTTCCAAGCAGCGATTATCATTCTCGTTCTGATGTTATAAGGATCATGGGTCTTGTGTCTGATGGGTTAGGTAACTCCAGTCCACCTGTTACAGCTACGGATTTATACCTGAAATATAAACATAACATTTACGTATGAAATATTGTTTCTGTCTGGTTCCTAATGAACCGTTACAAGAATAACTTTAATATAACCATGGCAAATCAGTTACAAAATATATCTGTAAAAGGAAAACAATATTTCTTACCTGGTTATGTTCCCGAGGAACTCCCCTCAGCTGTCTCACTTGTCTGTACTCTAGCTCTCACCTTCCTGGCTGTTGCACTCTATCAGGTCCCTTCTGCAGATCGTCTCAGCTCCAATCTAAGCTCCCGACTCGGGAAAACCATACTACATAACCCGACATGGGAAAATATCCCCCTCACACACCAAACGATGAGTTTACCAATCAGTCAGGATGAGTAAAGCAAACTGTACACTCGCTTACCCTTCTACAACACGCTATCAGATGTCTCTTAAAAATTCCGAACAAACCACTTCTGACACCCGGGCACTGTTGACCAGATTCTTTATCTCTCTGAGTTCCAAATTGATGAGAGGTAGTTTTATAGACTCGAACACACCTGGCATTTGCCCGCATCCATCAAGGCAAGCCTAGTTGAGCATCAATACATTCTAAAGATATAATCAATCATCTCCTGTTTAAACTGATGAACAACAGGGGCTGGTAACATACGGAACACCATTCGTGGGCATTCACTGTCAAAAGTTGCCGTAATGGATATGGTAGCCCAGCACCCCAAATACCTTGGAAACCTCCGCAAGGGCATTATCATAAATAGACACAAAACTTCAAGTCCGTAGAAGGACCGAAATGACAAGGCGCTCTGTCATAACGACATAGATAAAAAAACTGACAATCGGTTGTTTCAAGATTTCGATAATACAATCAACGGATCAAAAGTCGAATAAGCAAATAGTTAATGTTAGCTGTACAATTCTTGTTTTTATATAGCGATCACTACCTCTATCAAGGCACCGGATATCCCGTCTCCTTAGACATTAGTTAACAACCTGCACAGGATGTTAATTGAGATGTTAATTGAATCCGGATCGACTAGTCAGACTTGCCTATCATGTCTTCATGCATTAGTTTCCGACCAGAGTCCCGAAACTCATTACAATTAGTTGACTATCAAACCTGATTGGCTTGTCCAGACTGCCAGTTCATAACTTCCTACGAAACTTTTTACATATCTAGAGCACAACACAAACTTTCTTAGGAATATAGTACACACAGCTAGGGTTGGCTAGGGTTACTAGCACCCAATAGCTCACTATTCACCCAGCTACCGAGGGTTATCCGGAAACCAAATTAGCCCTTTTTACACGACAATTTCTATGTCAGATTTTCAAATCACCCTATTTCCGGCCTGAAATCCATTGAGCACGAGCTGTGCGATAGAGGACATAGTCAATACCGAAAATATTTTAGTTCGGTTTTCGAAGTCCGCACCACCCTTCGATATAACGATTTTGGACTCGTGGGTTCCCTTTGTAATGCGATCTCGGAAGGCAGGCCTCCCCTACCGCATACGAGCTCGAAGCGGAGCACTGCTTCAGAGGTACGTATCGAGAAGAATCGGACCAAAATTTTCAAGTCATAAATTTCGAAAGTTTTCTTGGAAACTAAATTTGTACATATTTTCATGCACCCTGATCATTATGGAGGCAGAAAATATTTTTTTTTCGGTTTTCGAAGTTTCGACATACGATTTTTGGACTCGAGGGTTCCCCTTTTGTAATGCGATCTCGAAGCGAGTAGGCCACCCGTCGCAATACGAGCACGGAAGCGGTAGCTCTGCGTTTTCCCAGAGGTACGTATCTGAGAATGACTCGGACCGAAAATTTTCTAAGTCAAAAATTTTTCAAAGTTTTCTTGGGAAACACCTTTTGTTCATGTTTCCATGCGTACCCTGATCAATACTGACCGAAAAAAATATTTGGTTTCGGTTTTCGAAGTTCGATATAATCGATTTTTGACTCGAGGGTTTTCCCCTCTGTAATGCGATCTCGGAAGTGCAGGCCTCCCCTTCGCCCATACGAGCTCGGAAGCGGAGCTCTGCTTTTCCGAGTACGTATCGAGAATTGACTCGGACCGAAAATTTTTCTAAGTCAAAAATGTCAAAGTTTTTTGGGAAACTACATACGAGGTACTTTTATTCATGTTTTCATGCTAACCAAGGATGATTTTGTCGCAGCAAACGTAACGAATCGCGATACTATACACGCTGCGAAATTCAAAAAATATTTAGAATTTGCCCCCCCCCCCCCCCCCCCCCCCCCCCCATGAAGAAAAGTCATTCCCTACACCCCTGTTTGAATGTCTTTGTTTCTATATCTATACCCTATATCCGCCTGAAATCCATTGTGCACGAGCTGTGCGATAAGACAGAGCCATACAACGTTAAAGCCTATTAATAACATAACCTATTAAGGCGATTAAGATATAAAATTGGGGCTCATTTGTCGCAAGCTCCGGCCCCATTAGGTGGGATGCAACCCAAACTACCAAGCTCAAGCGAAAGTTATATTGTTAAAATTTCGGTTTTAGACTACAGCAACTGGTCGATCTGTTAGCAACGATCACCCTGGATGGTAACACACAAAACCTTAATTGCCTGTCAGTGCTATATCACTGGGGGTTCGGATGCTGTGGGCGGCAAGAGTATGCGATTGCTGGGTATGCTTGGTGATGCTGTCCTTGTGGCAGGTCACTGTGTGTCACCTACGGTTCACCATTTTGTCCAAGTCTTCGGTTGCCCTGTGTAATCGAGCAATTGCTTGGGTGATCTTGTCTCTGACATGATCACTTTACGATAATTTTGATTCCTTCCTTATGGCTCAGAGCTCTGCATGCTTTAACTTTACGTAACGACCTAACCAGCCAGCTGCTGGTGTCTGACGAGCGCTTACTTCTTGATGTCGGTTGCTGCCTCTGATCGGGTGCGAAGGTCCGGCAAACCATCCACCTATACACACCGCTACAGAAACGCTACAGAGTCATTCAATAGTAGTATACGTGGAGGCGCAGGTTGAGTGATGTACGGCGACCTAGCAAAGCCGAAAGGACCCTAGTAGCTTGAAGTCTGCTTGCAACATCCGTAAGAGCCGAACGTAAAACCAGCTAAAATCAGAATTCCTTCATCGATTTGTCATTTTGTAAACAACAGTCAAGTCTGTCTAATCCTGTAAATATTGTAAAGGAATCCTCTCTGTATCCATTACATGGAAGTTTACTCTCTTGGGCCAGTATTTCCAGTAAGATGTATCAATTAGGAGAAAGGTTTTGATGATTATGGACAGAGCTCCTTGGCTAACTGCAACACATATGGCTGGATCATGACACAGACTTTGGACAATGGGCTGTTTTGGTTTATTCTGGCAGGAGCGATGGAGTACTGAGAGAAGGAGTTGGTGTGTTTCTTTCCAAAAAGATGAAGATACTCTCATATCGTACACCCCTTATCAGACGGGTTATGACTGCCCGTTTACATAGCCAACACATCAACATTAGTGTTACAGTTGTGTATGCTCCAACTGAGATGCAGAGATCAGTTAAAAGACTCATTCTACCAGGAATTGAATGATGTTCAATCTGGACTCCTGCACATGAGATAAAGATAGTTTTAGGAGATTTTTAATGCTCGTGTTGGAAGGGATACTGATGCTCACCCTGGTGTTATAGGAAAACACTCATATCCACACAGAACCAATTATAACGGAAAAACGGTTGCTAGATTTCGGTACTATGCACCAGCTGACGATCGAGGCACACTCTTTGAACACAAAGAAATCCACAAAGACACATGGAATCCCCAAATGGTAACACGTCCTCAACATTGACCATATTGTATGTTCGACAATGGCGCCATTCTTTGCTTGATGTCAGGAGCATGAGCAGAGCAGATATCAATACTACTCACTATCTGGAAGAGGATATGTATCCTATCAACTAAGTGTCCACAGAAAGAAAGAAAGCGTGTAAGACAAGCCTGCTTAGAGCACCTGCCGTGATAGATCTAAGAGCCAGATATAGTAACAGAATAGAGAAGAGACCTATAAAACAAACGAACAGGAGCATAGGAAACCATCCTTAGACAGAACATTGAAGAAACTGAGAGATATATAACTGATGTTTCATTTGAAGTTCTTGGTGGAAAGGGGCCGAAAAGAGAAACGAACATCTTCTCAAGGGATCCTAAAAATCTCCTAAAAGAACGAGGGGAGATTAAAAAGAAACCCATAACTTCTGAGAACCGTACTAAGGTACTAGCGGATTAACGGCCTTGTTTAGGAAGAACGGTAAAACGGAGATGATAATGCTTGGGCCTGTTAGAGTAGCGAGGAATAGAATATGCTGCCAAGCAGGGGTCAACAAGAGATGTTTGGCGCAGAAAATAAAATCCTTACAAACAAGAGATTAAACAGATTCTGCGGCAGTGCGGATAAGAATGGGCGCAACTTCATATCAGATCCCGAAGCTCAGTCACATCGCTTGGCCGAATATTTTGAAGAACACTTGACGCCAGCATCAAAAGCGGTGGATTTTTCCTCTATATTGGATCAGGAGGATGAAAAGTGTACCCTTTCTTTTGAATACCTTAGTAATGATGATGAACCACCGGCCCTTGTTTGAAAATTGGAGGAAGCTATCAAGAAGTTGAAGAACGACAAGAGTGCTGGAATGATGAAATTTCCAAATGAGCATTTAAAGTACGGTTCTTCTGGACGCTGCCTAGGTTAAAGGGAATCTTTGAAACTGTGTGGAAAGGTGAGGAATTCCTAATGAATGGAGAAAAGAATAATCACCAGCATCCCCAAAGAAAGGGACCTCACATATTGCAACAATAACAGAGGTAATAACGTTAAGCTCAACTGTATCAAAAAAAAAGTTTATTACCCAAATTGTGTTGTTAAAAAAGACGAGTAAGGGGCTTGAAAAAATTGCTCAAGGAGAAACAGTGGTGGTTTTCCCGGAAAACCGGTTTTCTGTATAATCAGGCTTACTCCACATCATTGTATAATAACACAATTGAATAGAATTCCACGTCCCTTTTTTACATAACATTATTGATTTTAAAAGAGAAGCGGGGCTTTTGATTCACTCAATCGTGGACTTTGATTTGTAAAGCTTTTGAACAATAAGGGTCTTCTTTTTTCCGTTCCCCAAAATATAACAATGTTTTCAACGAAGCGTTACTCTTTAGGACAACTGAAGGGCAGTTTCGTGTCCATGGAGAATTGACAAGAAATGGTTTGATGTCGATTCGGGGACTGGACAGAGGTGATTGCAAGGGGCCCCCCCCCCCATTTTTAATCTTTACATAACTGGGGATTAGAACTTGCAGAATTTTTTCATGTACGCTGTACACTGTAGTTAGTAAATCAAATCAAACTTTTTCGATCAGCCGCGCGCTGAACCAGTGTTGCACTAGTCAAAAATTGTGTATATTTTGTTCATTTTTGAGTGTAAATTAATTTATTAATTTATCACAAATTATTTTATTATAATATAACCACTTATGTGAAATGGTTATTTTGACTTTAAATATTTGAACTAAATATGAATTGATTGTGGGTATAAAATAAAATTTGTTTTACTAAAAAATTTGTTTTACTAGAGTGATTAATCATCATCCTAATGATATAGTGTTAATTGTAAAGTTTCTGTCGCAACAAGACTGAAGTTTTTAGTAACAACACTTCATTCCTCCCAACAATTTGTTTTTCAATTAAACAAAAATTTCAGATAAACAAAAATTTCAATTCTATGCCATTTATTGCCGGATTGGAGTATTGTTTCTGAGTTGCATGGTTGCAATGTATACCGGGAATATGTATACCATTCCCGCCATTTTGCTCCAGACTAGATACATACTTCTTCTTACCATTCTGACCTATGGATGTGAGATATGGAACGCGACTCAAGTGCAGACAAGAAGATTGGAGTCTTTCCATCAGTACTGCTTACGCAAAATCCTGAGAGTGAAGTGGTTCCATCGAGTAAGTAATGAGGATGTTTTTAGAAGGGCATCAATAACTGCTCTTGCTGACATAATAACAACAGAACGGCTGTGTTGGTTTGGACATGTCAGTAGAATGCCTGAAGATCGGCTGCCCAACTATCTACTTGAATTGAAACCCAAGCATGGGAAGAGATCAAGAGGCAGGCCTAGGAAGAGCTTAAATGATTATTTATTGAGGATGCTGAGCAGAGATTGGATCGGAATGGACTCATGATTGATTGTATGAGAAGATTAGCTGCAGATCGAAAGGGATGGAGAAATGTTACCCGCCGAAGTTGTATAATACAAAGTAATGACACAGTCGAAGCAGACTAATCCTTTTGGGTGGAGATCTAGTCATGTAACATGTATGTAGATACATACCTACACACTTCACATCATGCACCTTTTCACCGTTGTAGCATTCCATGCTCATGTATCATGTTTAGTATATATATTTAGTCTTGTAGTAGTTTTAGGACTGTAGTAAGTGTAAAGTGTAAACCTAACATTAACAAGAGAGATGAGTTAGAAACCATTAAACGTTTTTCAGTTACAAGTACATAATAACAGGGTGTAACATATTTTATACTTTACAGACAGGGGATCGCCTACACATGTAGTGATATTCAGTGATATTTATAGGTTTTGTTTACTTTCTCAGTACAGGGACCACCTCTCACACACACACACTTCTGCCTTGCATTCGACACACTAACCCTTAGCCTCAATCAAACCATATTTGGCTCCCACGTTTCGCACTTCTCATTGGTCAATACCATTCCCGCCATTTTTTCTCCACACACTTCACATCATGCACCTGTTCCCCCTTGTAGCATTCCATGCTTATGTATCATGTGTAGTATATTTAGTCTTGTAGTAGTTTTAGGACTGTACAGTAATTACTATAAAAGTTTGTCGTCGTATGAACTAATCAATTTTGTTATGAATTTTTGTTATGACTTTTTTTGTATCGCATTTTTGGATAAAGTTGATTGACAAATTTAAAAAAATAAATTGATGTACACAAATTTTGCCTCAGATATATGTTTTTAACGTTTTTAATTTTTAAAAGAAATAATTTGAGATCATGAATACGATGTTGTAACATTGAAACGTTGAGTAAATTCCTTTCCTGATAAGAGCATTTTTCCTTGTCGCATCAAACAGGATCAATATAATTTTACACAGAATACATTGCAACCATGCGACTCATAAAGGGATAAACAATACCTACTCCAATCCGGATTTTACACTGCAGTATTCATTTATGAATTATGTTATAAATCAAGAGGCTTGCATATAATGAACATATTATGTTCGGTATTCATAGTACATGTCATAGTTTCATGGAATGAATAAATTAAAAGTTGAATTTTGGTCATTACATTTTGGCTAAATTTGTGCCAATGAAAAATTGTTGGAATTTTCACAAATCATGCAGTAGTTAAACTTATTTACTAATCACTCCTAAAATTAGCGTTTTTGAGTATATGTTGTGCATGAGTCGGCCATTGCGAACAATTTGCTGACCTTTTGAAGTTTGACCTTTACTTTTACTCAGTCCTCCTTCTCCTTCTTTTCTAAAGAAACAGTAATTATGAAAAATTGCCCTTTGGTAAGACACAAATATGCTGCTGGCCAGGCCCATTAAGAGAGCTGCCCGATAAAGTAGATCATTCTCCAATTTTATTAGGTGTTTCTGGACACAAAGTGAGTCATCTCACTTCGAAAACCGAAAAAATATTTTCGGCTAATAATGATCAGGGTAGCATGAAACATGAACAAAAGTAGTTTCCAGAAAAACTAATAATGTCCCAAAAAACAAGTCCGTTGTCTCATAGAATCCTAAAAGGACAGGACATACACGGACATTGGCGGACATGTCATCCCCCCCCCCCCCCCCTGAGTAGCAGTAGGATTTGTAACCTTGATTTGTGGGAAGAGACTGAGTAACAGTAGGTGTTGTAGTTTAGTACTTACTCTTCTACTATTCAATACACTTAAACTATTATAGTACCTACAGTAGGTGTTGTAGTTTAGTACTTACTCTTCTACTATTCAATACACTTAAACTATTATAGTACCTACAATAGGTGTTGTAGTTTAGTACTTACTCTTCTACTATTCAATACACTTAAACTATTATAGTACCTACAGTAGGTGTTGTAGTTTAGTACTTACTCTTCTACTATTCAATACACTTAAACTATTATAGTACCTACAGTAGGTGTTGTAGTTTAGTACTTACTCTTCTACTATTCAATACACTTAAACTATTATAGTACCTACAATAGGTGTTGTAGTTTAGTACTTACTCTTCTACTATTCAATACACTTAAACTATTATAGTACCTACAGTAGGTGTTGTAGTTTAGTACTTACTCTTCTACTATTCAATACACTTAAACTATTATAGTACCTACAATAGGTGTTGTAGTTTAGTACTTACTCTTCTACTATTCAATACACTTAAACTATTATAGTACCTACAATAGGTGTTGTAGTTTAGTACTTACTCTTCTACTATTCAATACACTTAAACTATTATAGTACCTACAATAGGTGTTGTAGTTTAGTACTTACTCTTCTACTATTCAATACACTTAAACTATTATAGTACCTACAATAGGTGTTGTAGTTTAGTACTTACTCTTCTACTATTCAATACACTTAAACTATTATAGTACCTACAATAGGTGTTGTAGTTTAGTACTTACTCTTCTACTATTCAATACACTTAAACTATTATAGTACCTACAATACCTATATATATTATTATTGTATCTACAGTACCTATATATATTATTATAGTATCTACAGTACCTAAGCTATGTATTATAGTACTGTATTGGATATTGATAATATTCACTGATAATTGATAATACCTACAGTAAAACTCCGATTTACCACAAAGGCGTTATTAGTGTTGTGCTAGTGTTGGAATTCCCCAATCGAATCAAACGAATGGAACCGGAACCTATATTTCAAACTACACGAGAAAACCTTATTCAATTTCCTCCTGCTCTGATATTTCGTTTATTTTGATCCTCGTATACGTTTATTTACTTACTTATTTCTCGTGTCTATATAATGCTCCTACATTCACGTGCAATATTTAAACAGTGATGTCATGCTTGACACTTTCTGAATGTTTCTTAGATAATATGCTTGATCATATGATAAGTATGCTTGACAATTATTGAGTGTTCCACAGTTTGAGAACGTTTTCCACGTCACGATGACGTTTGTAGTTGTGGTGAACATTAAATTGTCAATATCATGCAATAAAAACTTCACAGTAACATGACAGTAACATGATTACTTAAGTCGGACCTATTCGGGAGTTCTGGTGAACTAAATTGTAAATTGTAACGACGTCACGTGGTCAACCATTTCAGGTTAACTACATAGCATTCATGGAACATATGTTTGGAATGCACTCGTTTGCAATTAGAAAATTTCGACGGGGAAATTACGATGCTTGACTGCAGTTGAGTGTCTAAATTAAATAAATAGACACTGAGTGTTTTTGTTAATAAAAATATTATTAATTTCCCCCCCCCCTCCCCCATAATATTACCGACTAAAGTATTAAACATCTTTCAGATACTGATCATATCTGTTCATCAGTCAGGTTGGTGGCAGCTTCAATGCAGTCATGGTTTATATGGCTCGTGAGGCAAAACGACAATCAGAATACGTTTTTCCTCGATACTTGATCGTCTCCAGTAGCGCTATCACATCAACAATGATTAAAATTGACCTTGGACCCCCCCCCCCCCACCCCTCTAGCTCTCTGGCTTTAAGTTATACCAATGATAATCATATTTTGAAAATTAACAATGTAACTTTAATCTAAGTATGGCTATGATGTTAGAAAACTGCCACTCATCTCTGAAAAATCATGGAGCAATGAATAAAAGACAGGTGAATAAATTGTTATGTTGATATTATATTAATCAATGATATGTCAACTAATCAGGGGTGCACCCCTGATTAGTTGACAGGTGCACCCTGATTAGTTGACAGGTGCACCCTGATTAGTTGACAGGTGCACCCTGATTAGTTGACAGGTGCACCCTGATTAGTTGACAGGTGCACCCTGATTAGTTGACAGGTGCACCCTGATTAGTTGACAGGTGCACCCTGATTAGTTGACAGGTGCACCCTGATTAGTTGACAGGTGCACCCTGATTAGTTGACAGGTGCACCCCTGATTAGTTGACAGGTGCACCCTGATTAGTTGACAGGTGCACCCTGATTAGTTGACAGGTGCACCCTGATTAGTTGACAGGTGCACCCTGATTAGTTGACAGGTGCACCCTGATTAGTTGACAGGTGCACCCTGATTAGTTGACAGGTGCACCCTGATTAGTTGACAGGTGCACCCCTGATTAGTTGACAGGTGCACCCTGATTAGTTGACAGGTGCACCCTGATTAGTTGACAGGTGCACCCTGATTAGTTGACAGGTGCACCCTGATTAGTTGACAGGTGCACCCTGATTAGTTGACAGGTGCACCCTGATTAGTTGACAGGTGCACCCTGATTAGTTGACAGGTGCACCCTGATTAGTTGACAGGTGCACCCCTGATTAGTTGACAGGTGCACCCTGATTAGTTGACAGGTGCACCCTGATTAGTTGACAGGTGCACCCTGATTAGTTGACAGGTGCACCCCTGATTAGTTGACAGGTGCACCCCTGATTAGTTGACAGGTGCACCCCTGATTAGTTGACAGGTGCACCCTGATTAGTTGACAGGTGCACCCCTGATTAATTGACAGGTGCACCCCTGATTAGTTGACAGGTGCACCCCTGATTAGTTGACAGGTGCACCCTGATTAGTTGACAGGTGCACCCCTGATTAATTGACAGGTGCACCCTGATTAGTTGACAGGTGCACCCTGATTAGTTGACAGGTGCACCCTGATTAGTTGACAGGTGCACCCCTGATTAGTTGACAGGTGCACCCCTGATTAGTTGACAGGTGCACCCCTGATTAGTTGACAGGTGCACCCTGATTAGTTGACAGGTGCACCCCTGATTAATTGACAGGTGCACCCTGATTAGTTGACAGGTGCACCCTGATTAGTTGACAGGTGCACCCTGATTAGTTGACAGGTGCACCCTGATTAGTTGACAGGTGCACCCTGATTAGTTGACAGGTGCACCCTGATTAGTTGACAGGTGCACCCTGATTAGTTGACAGGTGCACCCTGATTAGTTGACAGGTGCACCCTTATTAGTTGACAGGTGCACCCTTATTAGTTGACAGGTGCACCCTTATTAGTTGACAGGTGCACCCTTATTAGTTGACAGGTGCACCCTTATTAGTTGACAGGTGCACCCTGATTAGTTGACAGGTGCACCCTGATTAGTTGACAGGTGCACCCCTGATTAGTTGACAGGTGCACCCTGATTAGTTGACAGGTGCACCCTGATTAGTTGACAGGTGCACCCTGATTAGTTGACAGGTGCACCCTGATTAGTTGACAGGTGCACCCTGATTAGTTGACAGGTGCACCCTGATTAGTTGACAGGTGCACCCTGATTAGTTGACAGGTGCACCCTGATTAGTTGACAGGTGCACCCTGATCAGTTGACAGGTGCACCCTGATGAGTTGACAGGTGCACCCTGATTAGTTGACAGGTGCACCCTGATTAGTTGACAGGTGCACCCTGATTAGTTGACAGGTGCACCCTGATCAGTTGACAGGTGCACCCTGATTAGTTGACAGGTGCACCCTGATTAGTTGACAGGTGCACCCTGATTAGTTGACAGGTGCAACCTGTTTAGTTGACAGGTGCACCCTGATTAGTTGACAGGTGCACCCTGATTAGTTGACAGGTGCACCCTGATTAGTTGACAGGTGCACCCTGATTAGTTGACAGGTGCACCCTGATTAGTTGACAGGTGCACCCTGATTAGTTGACAGGTGCACCCTGATCAGTTGACAGGTGCACCCTGATTAGTTGACAGGTGCACCCTGATCAGTTGACAGGTGCACCCTGATTAGTTGACAGGTGCACCCTGATTAGTTGACAGGTGCACCCTGATTAGTTGACAGGTGCACCCTGATTAGTTGACAGGTGCACCCTGATTAGTTGACAGGTGCACCCTGATTAGTTGACAGGTGCACCCTGATTAGTTGACAGGTGCACCCTGATTAGTTGACAGGTGCACCCTGATTAGTTGACAGGTGCACCCTGATTAGTTGACAGGTGCACCCTGATTAGTTGACAGGTGCACCCTGATCAGTTGACAGGTGCACCCTGATTAGTTGACAGGTGCACCCTGATTAGTTGACAGGTGCAACCTGTTTAGTTGACAGGTGCACCCTGATTAGTTGACAGGTGCACCCTGATTAGTTGACAGGTGCACCCTGATTAGTTGACAGGTGCACCCTGATTAGTTGACAGGTGCACCCTGATTAGTTGACAGGTGCACCCTGATTAGTTGACAGGTGCACCCTGATTAGTTGACAGGTGCACCCTGATTAGTTGACAGGTGCACCCTGATCAGTTGACAGGTGCACCCTGATTAGTTGACAGGTGCACCCTGATTAGTTGACAGGTGCAACCTGTTTAGTTGACAGGTGCACCCTGATTAGTTGACAGGTGCACCCTGATTAGTTGACAGGTGCACCCTGATTAGTTGACAGGTGCACCCTGATTAGTTGACAGGTGCAACCTGTTTAGTTGACAGGTGCACCCTGATTAGTTGACAGGTGCACCCTGATTAGTTGACAGGTGCACCCTGATCAGTTGACAGGTGCACCCTGATTAGTTGACAGGTGCACCCTGATCAGTTGACAGGTGCACCCTGATTAGTTGACAGGTGCACCCTGATCAGTTGACAGGTGCACCCTGATTAGTTGACAGGTGCACCCTGATTAGTTGACAGGTGCAACCTGTTTAGTTGACAGGTGCACCCTGATTAGTTGACAGGTGCACCCTGATTAGTTGACAGGTGCACCCTGATTAGTTGACAGGTGCAACCTGTTTAGTTGACAGGTGCACCCTGATTAGTTGACAGGTGCACCCTGATTAGTTGACAGGTGCACCCTGATTAGTTGACAGGTGCACCCTGATTAGTTGACAGGTGCACCCTGATTAGTTGACAGGTGCACCCTGATTAGTTGACAGGTGCACCCTGATCAGTTGACAGGTGCACCCTGATTAGTTGACAGGTGCACCCTGATCAGTTGACAGGTGCACCCTGATTAGTTGACAGGTGCACCCTGATTAGTTGACAGGTGCACCCTGATTAGTTGACAGGTGCACCCTGATTAGTTGACAGGTGCACCCTGATTAGTTGACAGGTGCACCCTGATTAGTTGACAGGTGCACCCTGATTAGTTGACAGGTGCACCCTGATTAGTTGACAGGTGCACCCTGATTAGTTGACAGGTGCACCCTGATTAGTTGACAGGTGCACCCTGATTAGTTGACAGGTGCACCCTGATTAGTTGACAGGTGCACCCTGATCAGTTGACAGGTGCACCCTGATGAGTTGACAGGTGCACCCTGATTAGTTGACAGGTGCACCCTGATTAGTTGACAGGTGCACCCTGATTAGTTGACAGGTGCACCCTGATTAGTTGACAGGTGCACCCTGATTAGTTGACAGGTGCACCCTGATTAGTTGACAGGTGCACCCTGATTAGTTGACAGGTGCACCCTGATTAGTTGACAGGTGCACCCTGATCAGTTGACAGGTTGACCAACACCCCTCAACAACTCTCCGAAAACACTCTCTCATTAGAACAGAATACCAAGGTTAGGGGGTGCACTACCTACCAAGGTTAATTAATAACTCGCCATCCATCCGTAAGCCTTTCCATTTTCGATATGAAGGAAACTATGGAAATTGTAACTTGGTGAAACTTATAATAGTGACATAGTAGTAGTACTTATTGTGCGACGTGCGTTTCAGAACTCTCTCCATTTTCACTATAACATAAGGAGAGTGAGTTCACACCACGTGACGTCACATCATTCAGGCGATGGAGTTACAGCACCTCAGTTCTCCATCAGAAGTGTAAACAAAGTGCTGTCCGGAGGAAAGAGGACCGACAGGAGAAAACTTTCTGATGATTTTGTGGTTCGATTTTTGTGCTCTTTTCTCTTAGAATATTAATTGCTTATCGCTTCCTTATTATCAATTTGGCTTTTTGAATTTTTGGTGAAATAATCGCAAAAACAATTCTGAAATTCACCTTTTAGTTTGGTCTGTTCTTATCGGTCAATAAAATGTTCAAACAAACCAGATAAGACGGCAGGATTCAGAAAGGCAAAGTAATCTGCTGTCCAGTTTGTCAATGGAATACATCAACTCTTCTAACGTCCTCTGCTGTGTTAGGGACTCGAATGAACTCTTACAGGCTAAACTGGTATGTGGTGGTGTAAAGGTGGTGGTAAATGTGGTGGTAAAGGTGGTGTGCCGTCACATGATTACTCAAATTGAAAATCTTGGGCTCAGCTATTTTTGTCGTCAATTCGTTGCTAATTTTTCTATTTTCTTTATATTGTAATTACTCGTCAGGCAAGTTCCAGCTCTAGATTAGTTGAGAGGATAAACGACCAAGCGGAAGTGCTTTACAATGATATCCAGCACCCAAAAGCTTTCAAACATCCTACAAACAATATCTCACAGATTAAGGTAGGATTGGGCCACTCTTGTCTGACATCCTACAAACAATATCTCACAGATTAAGGTAGGATTGGGCCACTCTTGTCTGACATCCTACAAACAATATCTCACAGATTAAGGTAGGATTGGGCCACTCTTTCAAACATCCTACAAACAATATCTCACAGATTAAGGTAGGATTGGGCCACTCTTGTCTGACAGCGACTCCGAAGCTAGGTTTTTTGGACAATGGTTTATGTTGGATCCTGATTTAAAACTTTTACAAATAGTACATATACAATACAGCAATGAGAATTTTTTTTAAACGACATCATGAGGCATTATCTTGGGTGAAAGTTGTAGACCATATTGTATAAATACTAAAAGCATGGGTATCCTACTATATTATTGTGTAAATACTAAAAGCATGGGTATCCTACTATACGATTTTCTTGAAACTTTCCATAAAGTATGATGGTTATAGGACGGATCATCTGTTTAACTGTAAGTTTGGGCGAATTTCTTTATGCCAATTTGAGATATCACCTTAAACACAAAAAATATCTCCAAATCAGTGGTTTACAGTGGTACCAAGGCATATATCATAATATCATATCACACTCCTATTATCCCTCCCAAGTCGCCAGACTCCCTCATGCGTTGTCACACTCCCTCATGCGTTGTCACACTCCCTCATGCGTTGTCACACTCCCTCATGCGTTGTCACACTCCCTCATGCGTTGTCACACTCCCTCATGCGTTGTCACACTCTCTCATGCGTTGTCACACTCTCTCATGCGTTGTCACACTCTCTCATGCGTTGTCACACTCCCTCATGCGTTGTCACACTCTCTCATGCGTTGTCACACTCTCTCATGCGTTGTCACACTCTCTCATGCGTTGTCACACTCCCTCATGCGTTGTCACACTCTCTCATGCGTTGTCACACTCCCTCATGCGTTGTCACACTCTCTCATGCGTTGTCACACTCCCTCATGCGTTGTCACACTCTCTCATGCGTTGTCACACTCTCTCATGCGTTGTCACACTCTCTCATGCGTTGTCACACTCTCTCATGCGTTGTCACACTCTCTCATGCGTTGTCACACTCTCTCATGCGTTGTCACACTCTCTCATGCGTTGTCACACTCTCTCATGCGTTGTCACACTCTCTCATGCGTTGTCACACTCCCTCATGCGTTGTCACACTCCCTCATGCGTTGTCACACTCTCTCATGCGTTGTCACACTCCCTCATGCGTTGTCACACTTTCAGGTAAAGCCCAGTAAGAAGAATAAGACCAGTTACACGGAGATGTATTTGGCTAAACAGCAGCAATTGGATAAGCAACTTGACAGAAAGAAGTGTGCCAATATTTCAAAGCAGAGGTGTGAGAATGAAAGACAGTTCATCAGTCCAGAAATTAGAAATTATCACGGTCAGTATTAGTCAGATCATGTTGTTTCTTATTGCTGTTCGATTTAACAGTTTTCATAATATCTACAGTTTAAATTTAACCATATTTCCCCGGGAAAGACTTAATAAAACGAAATATTGAAACCAATTCTTGCTCTCAAATTAAGTTGAAATCTCGCGTTTTTTAGCTAGGTCATTTTATTCGAGCTTTTCATTTACAATTAAAACAAGTCCTTTGTATTTTGAAGCCAAGCTGTGAACTGGCTTCACCTGGTTAAAGCACTTCCATTACATAGTACTCAATAAACGTAGTAAATTGTAGTTTACAAAAATTAAGTCGAAGTTGTGAAAATAGTAAAATCTGGGCAAATTTTAGATATTTTTTGCCAAAACCTAAATTTTTTGCCAAAAACTAAATTTCAAAAGATGTTCGGGGTAAGGACAAAAGGAAATTGCGGCATGTGCGGAATCGCGATTTTTCATCTTTGCCGCGACAAATCGCGGTTTTTCAGATCCTGGCCTCGCGACAAATTGCGCATTTTCCTTTAAATCCAAATTCGCGTATTTTCCTTCAAATCTGCAGGCCAAATATCACGTTTTCTATAAGTATATGAAACCAATCACATCCACAGCCTTCCGAATGTAGGTACGAACTTCGAAAACCGAAAAAATATTTTCGGCTCATAATGATCAGGGTAGCATGAAATATGAACAAAAGTAGTTTCCAGAAAAATTTTTAGAAACCTAAATTAAAAAGTTGGCCCTTGTTGCCCAAATTTTATGTGGGGGGGGGGGCGCTTCCTACACCCCTGGGACTCATGATCCGCGGATTACATTAAATCAATTCCCTCTGTAACGTCCTCAATAAATGTGTTTAATTGTGACGATAGTTTACTTGAACTCTTTAATAGCTTATAAATTATATTTTATATATCGTTGTGGTTTTTTCTAAAGGACGAATGTCAAATTTTACTATGGCTTAAAACAAAGGTCTAATAGTAGAGGTCTATAACATCCCAATCAGTTTGAAGCTCTATCGTGCTTAGTTTAGATTTTCAAAGGGCGAATGTTATACATTGGGAGTTTGATAATAGTGGTCGAATATATAACGTACTGTATGCTCGTATGCTGCAAACATTCGTCGTGTTTTTTTTGGAAGGGCGAATGTCACACAAAAAAGTCATTCTTTAAACTTGATCGGCCATTCGAAATTTTTTGACGATATACTTCTTCTCCGGGATCAAGGTGTATACACAAGTGCTTTAGCCTTCCGGGTGGATATAGATATACAGTAGTTACTGGTTACACTGAGATATACAGCACGCCCGAGTAACTGTATATTATATAGATATACAGTAGTTACTGGTTACACTGAGATATACAGTATATTATATAGATATACAGTTACTATGGTTACTACGCCCGAGTAACTATATATTATATCCACGATCGGGAGCTTTTCTTTGAAAAATAACTTTTTTCTTACTAAACCTCACTTCAATATTATAATTAAACCTCTGACTATGGTGCATTACCAGTACTCTTTTTCTCAGGAGAGGAGGGAACAGAAAGTAAAATATCTACATACCCGCACACTTTACCCAGTGCAATGTGCACTATCTCTGGCGGAGGAGAGTTCCCGGCACTATACGGAGGTTACTCTGCCTTACCCCCCATCCATACCACGCAGGAACCAGGTAACTATACGGAGGTTACTCTGCCTTACCCCCCATCCATACCACGCAGGAGCCAGGTAACTATACGGAGGTTACTCTGCCTTACCCCCCATCCATACCACGTAGGAACCAGGTAACTATACGGAGGTTACTCTGCCTTACCCCCCATCCATACCACGCAGGAACCCGGTAAGCTCACCAGCTTTCCAATCTTGCTGCATCGGCCGTGTTGCCGAACTGATCGGACTGAGCCTCCATATGCATCAGTAGCTTAAGAGATGAATTAGTTTGAACGAGAATTTCAGAGAGGAAATCACTGGTGTTGTCGTGTCGTATGTGAACAAACCCTCCTCTCTTGCAGTTCAATGCGTGGCATGCTTCGAGAAAAAGGAATGCATATTGTAGTCTCTTGGTAAAATTTCAGGGAATTTACTTTCAGGGTTGAAATATTCTAGCCATAAATCCAGCAAGATTTTGTTGTGCTAATTTAGGGAACAAATTCCCAGAAATTTTGAAAATACGCTTTTAGCAGTGTTATAGTATAGTGTACATAGACTATAGAGTATAGATTTCAAATAGGGTGCAAGGAAAGAGGACCTAGAATATAGATTTCAAATAGGGTGCAAGGAAAGAGGACCTAGAGTATAGATCTCAAATAGGGTGCAAGGAAAGAGGACCTAGAGTATAGATCTCAAATAGGGTGCAAGGAAAGAGGACCTAGAGTATAGATTTCAAATAGGGTACAAGGAAAGAGGACCTAGAGTATAGATTTCAAATAGGGTGCAAGGAAAGAGGACCTAGAATATAAATTTCAAATAGGGTGCAAGGAAAGAGGACCTAGAATATAGATTTCAAATAGGGTGCAAGGAAAGAGGACCTAGAATATAGATTTCAAATAGGGTGCAAGGAAAGATGACCTAGAATATAGATTTCAAATAGGGTGCAAGGAAAGAGGACCTAGAGTATAGATTTCAAATAGGGTACAAGGAAAGAGGACCTAGAGTATAGATTTCAAATAGGGTGCAAGGAAAGAGGACCTAGAATATAGATTTCAAATAGGGTGCAAGGAAAGAGGACCTAGAATATAGATTTCAAATAGGGTGCAAGGAAAGAGGACCTACAATATAGATTTCAAATAGGGTGCAAGGAAAGAGGACCTAGTGTATAGATCTCAAATAGGGTACAAGGAAAGAGGACCTAGAGTATAGATTTCAAATAGGGTGCAAGGAAAGAGGACCTGGAGTATAGATCTCAAATAGGGTGCAAGTAGAGAGGACCTAGAGTATAGATCTCAAATAGGGTGCAAGGAAGGAGGACCTGGAAACTTTGTTGGAAAAATGTTTTGATGAATGAATTTTAGCAATGATGAATGTAAATTTAGACTACAAGGGGCGATTATTGTGCAGTTAAACTATGCAGACAGTCTAAATTAACTACAGTTTTGGTAATCTTGTTTTGCTCTTATGAGTGGGTCAATCATTTATTTTTAATTGTAGTTGACGAAATGAGAGTCTCCACTCAGTGTGTTAAAACATAATTCTTTGTCGACGTTTCGGCTACATGCCTTTGTCATAAACA
Source organism: Bolinopsis microptera (assembly GCF_026151205.1). Taxonomy (NCBI): domain Eukaryota; kingdom Metazoa; phylum Ctenophora; class Tentaculata; order Lobata; family Bolinopsidae; genus Bolinopsis; species Bolinopsis microptera. Next base: position 18,099,337 of record NC_087081.1, on the reverse strand, counting down.
GGACGTACTGAAAACTTACATAGCTGCAAAGATACAATGTTAAAATAATCTATTAAAATAATCTATTAATACTACGAAATATAACAACAACAAATAACATCTTGAAACACAACAACAATCACAAATTTATCCAAAAGAAACATAAAATATAACGGCTAAAAGAATCCAAACCGCAACAAGCCGTGAACAATTCTTCATAATATTACAAACATTTTACCAAGATAGCTCCTTCATAAAACTGATTAATCAAAAATTATCTAGGTTTATAAGTTCAATATTACATTAACTTCCAAGTATATTTTATCCAATCACCTTCATTTACGGACTCAGACAATTGAGTATTTATTTCTGGGTTTTCACGTTTTATTAGAACCGACTGCCACAATTGACGTGAATATAAATTTCAAATAGGGTGCAAGGAAAGAGGACCTAGAATATAGATTTCAAATAGGGTGCAAGGAAAGAGGACCTAGAATATAGATTTCAAATAGGGTGCAAGGAAAGAGGACCTAGTGTATAGATCTCAAATAGGGTACAAGGAAAGAGGACCTAGAGTATAGATTTCAAATAGGGTGCAAGGAAAGAGGACCTGGAGTATAGATCTCAAATAGGGTGCAAGTAGAGAGGACCTAGAGTATAGATCTCAAATAGGGTGCAAGGAAGGAGGACCTGGAAACTTTGTTGGAAAAATGTTTTGATGAATGAATTTTAGCAATGATGAATGTAAATTTAGACTACAAGGGGCGATTATTGTGCAGTTAAACTATGCAGACAGTCTAAATTAACTACAGTTTTGGTAATCTTGTTTTGCTCTTATGAGTGGGTCAATCATTTATTTTTAATTGTAGTTGACGAAATGAGAGTCTCCACTCAGTGTGTTAAAACATAATTCTTTGTCGACGTTTCGGCTACATGCCTTTGTCATAAACAGGACGTACTGAAAACTTACATAGCTGCAAAGATACAATGTTAAAATAATCTATTAAAATAATCTATTAATACTACGAAATATAACAACAACAAATAACATCTTGAAACACAACAACAATCACAAATTTATCCAAAAGAAACATAAAATATAACGGCTAAAAGAATCCAAACCGCAACAAGCCGTGAACAATTCTTCATAATATTACAAACATTTTACCAAGATAGCTCCTTCATAAAACTGATTAATCAAAAATTATCTAGGTTTATAAGTTCAATATTACATTAACTTCCAAGTATATTTTATCCAATCACCTTCATTTACGGACTCAGACAATTGAGTATTTATTTCTGGGTTTTCACGTTTTATTAGAACCGACTGCCACAATTGACGGTCCACATAGTCTTTACATCTTTTTCGAACTATAAACCGAAACGGTATGTTTGGCATTGAAATGTCTGCATGCTCCTCTAGGTAGTGCTTCCCCATGGCCGTAGATTTGTTGCCATCCATAGTAAGGGATGGCAACAAATCTACGGCCATGGGGAAGCACTACCTAGAGGAGCATGCAGACATTTCAATGCCAAACATACCGTTTCGGTTTATAGTTCGAAAAAGATGTAAAGACTATGTGGACCGTCAATTGTGGCAGTCGGTTCTAATAAAACGTGAAAACCCAGAAATAAATACTCAATTGTCTGAGTCCGTAAATGAAGGTGATTGGATAAAATATACTTGGAAGTTAATGTAATATTGAACTTATAAACCTAGATAATTTTTGATTAATCAGTTTTATGAAGGAGCTATCTTGGTAAAATGTTTGTAATATTATGAAGAATTGTTCACGGCTTGTTGCGGTTTGGATTCTTTTAGCCGTTATATTTTATGTTTCTTTTGGATAAATTTGTGATTGTTGTTGTGTTTCAAGATGTTATTTGTTGTTGTTATATTTCGTAGTATTAATAGATTATTTTAATAGATTATTTTAACATTGTATCTTTGCAGCTATGTAAGTTTTCAGTACGTCCTGTTTATGACAAAGGCATGTAGCCGAAACGTCGACAAAGAATTATGTTTTAACACACTGAGTGGAGACTCTCATTTCGTCAACTACAATTAAAAATAACTACAGTTTTAACTTTAATACCGATACCTAAAATGCAGATAGTCTATATTATATAATAGTGTATATAATGCTTATATGTGCTGCAGATGCTAAAACATTTTTATTTCAAAATTTAAATGAATTTTACATCAATGTATTACAGTTACGAATTTTACACAAAACCGATGACCAAAATATCTACTATGAGGCAAACAACATGGAATATGAAAGCTAGAGAAATATTCGTGAGACAGTTGGAGTGAAAAACATTATGCTATGTAAAACACTAGTGTAACCCAGGCCTACGGCCGAGTCTTCACTATCACAGTTGAAATGCAAAAGTATAATCCCGCTTATTCGAAAACACGCATTGCACTGTCGCAGTTAAAACGGTGCAAAAGTATAAAATCGCTCAGTCAAAGCATACTTCAATTCAATACTGAGTGCACCTCACGTATCTAATAGTAATACTTGATAGGCAAACTTGCGGTCCACTGCCAAATTACCTAATTATATAGCAAATGTGTTATTGGAGTATGAGGGAGAGATAGAACGAGAGTGGGAGAGAGGGAGAGAACGTGAGACACTTAAGTATCACATTTGGGTCACAAAATCATCAATTAAACCACTTACCACCGGCCGATTTAAAAAAACTTAAGCTCGGTGCAGAAAACTGTAAAAAGTGAAATAAAAAGTTGGCCAGATGTTATCAAGAACAACAGCACCCAGAACAATCAGCAAGAACTGTGTAAGAAGCCGTGAGATCAGTGAATGATGAAGAAGAAAGATCGAGAAACTTGATTATCTACGGCGTTAAGGAGACTAAAGAAGGGGAGTAGGAGGACGCTAAGGAGACTGAAGAAGGGGAGTGGGAGGACGTTAAGAAGACTAAAGAAGGGGAGTAGGAGGACGTTAAGGAGACTAAAGAAGGGGAGTGGGAGGACGTTAAGGAGACTAAAGAAGGGGAGTGGGAGGTGACTAAAGAAGGGGAGTAGCCCGAGTAGGAGGACGTTAAGGAGACTAAAGAGGGGAGTGGGAGTACGTTAAGGAGACTAAAGAAGGGGAGTAGGAGGACACTAAGGAGACTAAAGAAGGGGAGTGGGAGGACGTTAAGGAGACTAAAGAAGGGGAGTGGGAGACGTTAAGGAGACAAAAGAAGGGGAGTGGGAGGAGACTAAAGAAGGGGATGGGAGGACGTTAAGGAGACTAAAGAGGGGGATGGGAGGACGTTAAGGAGACTAAGAAGGGGAGTGTTTACAAGAGTGTATTTGGCAGAGACAGATGCTTTAGATGCCCATTTCAATAAAATCAGAGGAAATGAAGAGTGGCGAGAGTCAGTGCTATTAGGATCAAAGCTCTGTTCAGAAAGAGATATTGTCAACAGACGCAACAAAGCCAATGTTGCCTTCTACACCTACAAGAAAGTCTGGTTGAATAGTTCTGTTCAGATCAGTGAGAGTAGAAAGCTGAAGTTGTACGAAGCTCTTGTCACGCCAGTGTTGTTGTATAACTGTAGCAGCTGGGCTGCTCCTGAAACCGTAATGGCATCTGTCGACATTCTTCAAAGGAAGCATCTGAGACAGATAATCAACACCTATTGGCCTACGGTTATCAGTAACGAGAACTTATATAAGAGATGTAATGTCAGTCCCCTTACTGAAAGGATCAAGAAAGCACGATGGAAGATGCTTGGGCACGTTCTCAGAAGCGGTGATGACACTCCCGCTTTCTTATCTTTTAGATTTGCATGTTTAGGATGTCTTGACTACAAAGGAAGGAGGGGCAGACCTCGTTCAAATTTATTTGATTTATTATTAAAAGACATTATGACGAAGAATATTATTGTGATTGTAAATAAAAGATTTAGTTTAAGTAATTTCAACGATTTAGTGTACAAAGCTCATGATAGACGTTTATGGAGAAGCTATGGGTGAGTCGAGACTACTCGGCCACTCGATTTTATGATTTATTTCCTATTATCTTGTGTTTGCTGTATATAGTTGATTAATAATAATAATAAGATTTTAAGTCAGTGTATCTTGCACCGGATAGGACAAAAGAGCAGAGAAGGATACACAGTGGACTTGTCAAAAAGATGAAAGAACTAAATAAAGCAGGACAATTGCAAAAATCAGAGGCAATAGTTCATTGTTTTAGTGAGATGTAAAGCCTTATAGATACAAGTACACTGAGTGTAATCAGAATTTGTATATGTTTAAATGTTCTTATTCTTTATCTACGTGCCGAATCACTGCCGATACTGTGTAGTTTGTTATACATAGTAATTAGTATGTGTTTAGTGTAAGTTTATTCTATAAACCGTTTTCAATATGTATTATTTACGATGCAGGAGTTTGTGTGGAGTTTAAGGTAGAAGAAAGAACTGTGGCTCATATTTAAAAAAAATATTTATGTCAAGGCATAATACTATATTTAGCTCTATACTATACTATGTTAAGGTCAGCCTTGATCCGTTGCGGGTCTGGTAAGTAGGTGCGGGATAGTTTTCTCGGCACTATACCGAAAAAACCAGCCACGTACCTCTTACCATGCCATACCATACTGATCTAGCTCAGATCAGTGGTCTCCGAAATAATTATTATGATAATTTCCAAACCTCACCCCAACACCTACCTGTAACTATTTCAGCTGTAGAGGAGGAAGTTCTGCCCCCTCCCTCTCCCAAGAAGGCTGGTGAGGGTTATTCAGCTCCAAAACCGCAAGTTACATACAGACCCTATACTTTGAAAGAGTACGGAGCAATGAAGAGAAGTTTTGGTTACAGAACAGGTGGACTAGGACCTGATACCTTAAATACTGCTTATAAATCAAAGGTTAGTTTAGTTACAGAGCAGGTGGACTAGGACCTGATACCTTAAATACTGCTTATAAATCAAAGGTTAGTTTAGTTACAGAGCAGGTGGACTAGGACCTGATACCTTAAATACTGCTTATAAATCAAAGGTTAGTTTAGTTACAGAGCAGGTGGACTAGGACCTGATACCTTAAATACTGCTTATAAATCAAAGGTTAGTTTAGTTACAGAGCAGGTGGACTAGGACCTGATACCTTAAATACTGCTTATAAATCAAAGGTTAGTTTAGTTACAGAGCAGGTGGACTAGGACCTGATACCTTAAATACTGCTTATAAATCAAAGGTTAGTTTAGTTACAGAGCAGGTGGACTAGGACCTGATACCTTAAATACTGCTTATAAATCAAAGGTTAGTTTAGTTACAGAGCAGGTGGACTAGGACCTGATACCTTAAATACTGCTTATAAATCAAAGGTTAGTTTAGTTACAGAGCAGGTGGACTAGGACCTGATACCTTAAATACTGCTTATAAATCAAAGGTTAGTTTAGTTACAGAGCAGGTGGACTAGGACCTGATACCTTAAATACTGCTTATAAATCAAAGGTTAGTTTAGTTACAGAGCAGGTGGACTAGGACCTGATACCTTAAATACTGCTTATAAATCAAAGGTTAGTTTAGTTACAGAGCAGGTGGACTAGGACCTGATACCTTAAATACTGCTTATAAATCAAAGGTTAGTTTAGTTACAGAGCAGGTGGACTAGGACCTGATACCTTAAATACTGCTTATAAATCAAAGGTTAGTTTAGTTACAGAGCAGGTGGACTAGGACCTGATACCTTAAATACTGCTTATAAATCAAAGGTTAGTTTAGTTACAGAGCAGGTGGACTAGGACCTGATACCTTAAATACTGCTTATAAATCAAAGGTTAGTTTAGTTACAGAGCAGGTGGACTAGGACCTGATACCTTAAATACTGCTTATAAATCAAAGGTTAGTTTAGTTACAGAGCAGGTGGACTAGGACCTGATACCTTAAATACTGCTTATAAATCAAAGGTTAGTTTAGTTACAGAGCAGGTGGACTAGGACCTGATACCTTAAATACTGCTTATAAATCAAAGGTTAGTTTAGTTACAGAGCAGGTGGACTAGGACCTGATACCTTAAATACTGCTTATAAATCAAAGGTTAGTTTAGTTACAGAGCAGGTGGACTAGGACCTGATACCTTAAATACTGCTTATAAATCAAAGGTTAGTTTAGTTACAGAGCAGGTGGACTAGGACCTGATACCTTAAATACTGCTTATAAATCAAAGGTTAGTTTAGTTACAGAGCAGGTGGACTAGGACCTGATACCTTAAATACTGCTTATAAATCAAAGGTTAGTTTAGTTACAGAGCAGGTGGACTAGGACCTGATACCTTAAATACTGCTTATAAATCAAAGGTTAGTTTAGTTACAGAGCAGGTGGACTAGGACCTGATACCTTAAATACTGCTTATAAATCAAAGGTTAGTTTAGTTACAGAGCAGGTGGACTAGGACCTGATACCTTAAATACTGCTTATAAATCAAAGGTTAGTTTAGTTACAGAGCAGGTGGACTAGGACCTGATACCTTAAATACTGCTTATAAATCAAAGGTTAGTTTAGTTACAGAGCAGGTGGACTAGGACCTGATACCTTAAATACTGCTTATAAATCAAAGGTTAGTTTAGTTACAGAGCAGGTGGACTAGGACCTGATACCTTAAATACTGCTTATAAATCAAAGGTTAGTTTAGTTACAGAGCAGGTGGACTAGGACCTGATACCTTAAATACTGCTTATAAATCAAAGGTTAGTTTAGTTACAGAGCAGGTGGACTAGGACCTGATACCTTAAATACTGCTTATAAATCAAAGGTTAGTTTAGTTACAGAGCAGGTGGACTAGGACCTGATACCTTAAATACTGCTTATAAATCAAAGGTTAGTTTAGTTACAGAGCAGGTGGACTAGGACCTGATACCTTAAATACTGCTTATAAATCAAAGGTTAGTTTAGTTACAGAGCAGGTGGACTAGGACCTGATACCTTAAATACTGCTTATAAATCAAAGGTTAGTTTAGTTACAGAGCAGGTGGACTAGGACCTGATACCTTAAATACTGCTTATAAATCAAAGGTTAGTTTAGTTACAGAGCAGGTGGACTAGGACCTGATACCTTAAATACTGCTTATAAATCAAAGGTTAGTTTAGTTACAGAGCAGGTGGACTAGGACCTGATACCTTAAATACTGCTTATAAATCAAAGGTTAGTTTAGTTACAGAGCAGGTGGACTAGGACCTGATACCTTAAATACTGCTTATAAATCAAAGGTTAGTTTAGTTACAGAGCAGGTGGACTAGGACCTGATACCTTAAATACTGCTTATAAATCAAAGGTTAGTTTAGTTACAGAGCAGGTGGACTAGGACCTGATACCTTAAATACTGCTTATAAATCAAAGGTTAGTTTAGTTACAGAGCAGGTGGACTAGGACCTGATACCTTAAATACTGCTTATAAATCAAAGGTTAGTTTAGTTACAGAGCAGGTGGACTAGGACCTGATACCTTAAATACTGCTTATAAATCAAAGGTTAGTTTAGTTACAGAGCAGGTGGACTAGGACCTGATACCTTAAATACTGCTTATAAATCAAAGGTTAGTTTAGTTACAGAGCAGGTGGACTAGGACCTGATACCTTAAATACTGCTTATAAATCAAAGGTTAGTTTAGTTACAGAGCAGGTGGACTAGGACCTGATACCTTAAATACTGCTTATAAATCAAAGGTTAGTTTAGTTACAGAGCAGGTGGACTAGGACCTGATACCTTAAATACTGCTTATAAATCAAAGGTTAGTTTAGTTACAGAGCAGGTGGACTAGGACCTGATACCTTAAATACTGCTTATAAATCAAAGGTTAGTTTAGTTACAGAGCAGGTGGACTAGGACCTGATACCTTAAATACTGCTTATAAATCAAAGGTTAGTTTAGTTACAGAGCAGGTGGACTAGGACCTGATACCTTAAATACTGCTTATAAATCAAAGGTTAGTTTAGTTACAGAGCAGGTGGACTAGGACCTGATACCTTAAATACTGCTTATAAATCAAAGGTTAGTTTAGTTACAGAGCAGGTGGACTAGGACCTGATACCTTAAATACTGCTTATAAATCAAAGGTTAGTTTAGTTACAGAGCAGGTGGACTAGGACCTGATACCTTAAATACTGCTTATAAATCAAAGGTTAGTTTAGTTACAGAGCAGGTGGACTAGGACCTGATACCTTAAATACTGCTTATAAATCAAAGGTTAGTTTAGTTACAGAGCAGGTGGACTAGGACCTGATACCTTAAATACTGCTTATAAATCAAAGGTTAGTTTAGTTACAGAGCAGGTGGACTAGGACCTGATACCTTAAATACTGCTTATAAATCAAAGGTTAGTTTAGTTACAGAGCAGGTGGACTAGGACCTGATACCTTAAATACTGCTTATAAATCAAAGGTTAGTTTAGTTACAGAGCAGGTGGACTAGGACCTGATACCTTAAATACTGCTTATAAATCAAAGGTTAGTTTAGTTACAGAGCAGGTGGACTAGGACCTGATACCTTAAATACTGCTTATAAATCAAAGGTTAGTTTAGTTACAGAGCAGGTGGACTAGGACCTGATACCTTAAATACTGCTTATAAATCAAAGGTTAGTTTAGTTACAGAGCAGGTGGACTAGGACCTGATACCTTAAATACTGCTTATAAATCAAAGGTTAGTTTAGTTACAGAGCAGGTGGACTAGGACCTGATACCTTAAATACTGCTTATAAATCAAAGGTTAGTTTAGTTACAGAGCAGGTGGACTAGGACCTGATACCTTAAATACTGCTTATAAATCAAAGGTTAGTTTAGTTACAGAGCAGGTGGACTAGGACCTGATACCTTAAATACTGCTTATAAATCAAAGGTTAGTTTAGTTACAGAGCAGGTGGACTAGGACCTGATACCTTAAATACTGCTTATAAATCAAAGGTTAGTTTAGTTACAGAGCAGGTGGACTAGGACCTGATACCTTAAATACTGCTTATAAATCAAAGGTTAGTTTAGTTACAGAGCAGGTGGACTAGGACCTGATACCTTAAATACTGCTTATAAATCAAAGGTTAGTTTAGTTACAGAGCAGGTGGACTAGGACCTGATACCTTAAATACTGCTTATAAATCAAAGGTTAGTTTAGTTACAGAGCAGGTGGACTAGGACCTGATACCTTAAATACTGCTTATAAATCAAAGGTTAGTTTAGTTACAGAGCAGGTGGACTAGGACCTGATACCTTAAATACTGCTTATAAATCAAAGGTTAGTTTAGTTACAGAGCAGGTGGACTAGGACCTGATACCTTAAATACTGCTTATAAATCAAAGGTTAGTTTAGTTACAGAGCAGGTGGACTAGGACCTGATACCTTAAATACTGCTTATAAATCAAAGGTTAGTTTAGTTACAGAGCAGGTGGACTAGGACCTGATACCTTAAATACTGCTTATAAATCAAAGGTTAGTTTAGTTACAGAGCAGGTGGACTAGGACCTGATACCTTAAATACTGCTTATAAATCAAAGGTTAGTTTAGTTACAGAGCAGGTGGACTAGGACCTGATACCTTAAATACTGCTTATAAATCAAAGGTTAGTTTAGTTACAGAGCAGGTGGACTAGGACCTGATACCTTAAATACTGCTTATAAATCAAAGGTTAGTTTAGTTACAGAGCAGGTGGACTAGGACCTGATACCTTAAATACTGCTTATAAATCAAAGGTTAGTTTAGTTACAGAGCAGGTGGACTAGGACCTGATACCTTAAATACTGCTTATAAATCAAAGGTTAGTTTAGTTACAGAGCAGGTGGACTAGGACCTGATACCTTAAATACTGCTTATAAATCAAAGGTTAGTTTAGTTACAGAGCAGGTGGACTAGGACCTGATACCTTAAATACTGCTTATAAATCAAAGGTTAGTTTAGTTACAGAGCAGGTGGACTAGGACCTGATACCTTAAATACTGCTTATAAATCAAAGGTTAGTTTAGTTACAGAGCAGGTGGACTAGGACCTGATACCTTAAATACTGCTTATAAATCAAAGGTTAGTTTAGTTACAGAGCAGGTGGACTAGGACCTGATACCTTAAATACTGCTTATAAATCAAAGGTTAGTTTAGTTACAGAGCAGGTGGACTAGGACCTGATACCTTAAATACTGCTTATAAATCAAAGGTTAGTTTAGTTACAGAGCAGGTGGACTAGGACCTGATACCTTAAATACTGCTTATAAATCAAAGGTTAGTTTAGTTACAGAGCAGGTGGACTAGGACCTGATACCTTAAATACTGCTTATAAATCAAAGGTTAGTTTAGTTACAGAGCAGGTGGACTAGGACCTGATACCTTAAATACTGCTTATAAATCAAAGGTTAGTTTAGTTACAGAGCAGGTGGACTAGGACCTGATACCTTAAATACTGCTTATAAATCAAAGGTTAGTTTAGTTACAGAGCAGGTGGACTAGGACCTGATACCTTAAATACTGCTTATAAATCAAAGGTTAGTTTAGTTACAGAGCAGGTGGACTAGGACCTGATACCTTAAATACTGCTTATAAATCAAAGGTTAGTTTAGTTACAGAGCAGGTGGACTAGGACCTGATACCTTAAATACTGCTTATAAATCAAAGGTTAGTTTAGTTACAGAGCAGGTGGACTAGGACCTGATACCTTAAATACTGCTTATAAATCAAAGGTTAGTTTAGTTACAGAGCAGGTGGACTAGGACCTGATACCTTAAATACTGCTTATAAATCAAAGGTTAGTTTAGTTACAGAGCAGGTGGACTAGGACCTGATACCTTAAATACTGCTTATAAATCAAAGGTTAGTTTAGTTACAGAGCAGGTGGACTAGGACCTGATACCTTAAATACTGCTTATAAATCAAAGGTTAGTTTAGTTACAGAGCAGGTGGACTAGGACCTGATACCTTAAATACTGCTTATAAATCAAAGGTTAGTTTAGTTACAGAGCAGGTGGACTAGGACCTGATACCTTAAATACTGCTTATAAATCAAAGGTTAGTTTAGTTACAGAGCAGGTGGACTAGGACCTGATACCTTAAATACTGCTTATAAATCAAAGGTTAGTTTAGTTACAGAGCAGGTGGACTAGGACCTGATACCTTAAATACTGCTTATAAATCAAAGGTTAGTTTAGTTACAGAGCAGGTGGACTAGGACCTGATACCTTAAATACTGCTTATAAATCAAAGGTTAGTTTAGTTACAGAGCAGGTGGACTAGGACCTGATACCTTAAATACTGCTTATAAATCAAAGGTTAGTTTAGTTACAGAGCAGGTGGACTAGGACCTGATACCTTAAATACTGCTTATAAATCAAAGGTTAGTTTAGTTACAGAGCAGGTGGACTAGGACCTGATACCTTAAATACTGCTTATAAATCAAAGGTTAGTTTAGTTACAGAGCAGGTGGACTAGGACCTGATACCTTAAATACTGCTTATAAATCAAAGGTTAGTTTAGTTACAGAGCAGGTGGACTAGGACCTGATACCTTAAATACTGCTTATAAATCAAAGGTTAGTTTAGTTACAGAGCAGGTGGACTAGGACCTGATACCTTAAATACTGCTTATAAATCAAAGGTTAGTTTAGTTACAGAGCAGGTGGACTAGGACCTGATACCTTAAATACTGCTTATAAATCAAAGGTTAGTTTAGTTACAGAGCAGGTGGACTAGGACCTGATACCTTAAATACTGCTTATAAATCAAAGGTTAGTTTAGTTACAGAGCAGGTGGACTAGGACCTGATACCTTAAATACTGCTTATAAATCAAAGGTTAGTTTAGTTACAGAGCAGGTGGACTAGGACCTGATACCTTAAATACTGCTTATAAATCAAAGGTTAGTTTAGTTACAGAGCAGGTGGACTAGGACCTGATACCTTAAATACTGCTTATAAATCAAAGGTTAGTTTAGTTACAGAGCAGGTGGACTAGGACCTGATACCTTAAATACTGCTTATAAATCAAAGGTTAGTTTAGTTACAGAGCAGGTGGACTAGGACCTGATACCTTAAATACTGCTTATAAATCAAAGGTTAGTTTAGTTACAGAGCAGGTGGACTAGGACCTGATACCTTAAATACTGCTTATAAATCAAAGGTTAGTTTAGTTACAGAGCAGGTGGACTAGGACCTGATACCTTAAATACTGCTTATAAATCAAAGGTTAGTTTAGTTACAGAGCAGGTGGACTAGGACCTGATACCTTAAATACTGCTTATAAATCAAAGGTTAGTTTAGTTACAGAGCAGGTGGACTAGGACCTGATACCTTAAATACTGCTTATAAATCAAAGGTTAGTTTAGTTACAGAGCAGGTGGACTAGGACCTGATACCTTAAATACTGCTTATAAATCAAAGGTTAGTTTAGTTACAGAGCAGGTGGACTAGGACCTGATACCTTAAATACTGCTTATAAATCAAAGGTTAGTTTAGTTACAGAGCAGGTGGACTAGGACCTGATACCTTAAATACTGCTTATAAATCAAAGGTTAGTTTAGTTACAGAGCAGGTGGACTAGGACCTGATACCTTAAATACTGCTTATAAATCAAAGGTTAGTTTAGTTACAGAGCAGGTGGACTAGGACCTGATACCTTAAATACTGCTTATAAATCAAAGGTTAGTTTAGTTACAGAGCAGGTGGACTAGGACCTGATACCTTAAATACTGCTTATAAATCAAAGGTTAGTTTAGTTACAGAGCAGGTGGACTAGGACCTGATACCTTAAATACTGCTTATAAATCAAAGGTTAGTTTAGTTACAGAGCAGGTGGACTAGGACCTGATACCTTAAATACTGCTTATAAATCAAAGGTTAGTTTAGTTACAGAGCAGGTGGACTAGGACCTGATACCTTAAATACTGCTTATAAATCAAAGGTTAGTTTAGTTACAGAGCAGGTGGACTAGGACCTGATACCTTAAATACTGCTTATAAATCAAAGGTTAGTTTAGTTACAGAGCAGGTGGACTAGGACCTGATACCTTAAATACTGCTTATAAATCAAAGGTTAGTTTAGTTACAGAGCAGGTGGACTAGGACCTGATACCTTAAATACTGCTTATAAATCAAAGGTTAGTTTAGTTACAGAGCAGGTGGACTAGGACCTGATACCTTAAATACTGCTTATAAATCAAAGGTTAGTTTAGTTACAGAGCAGGTGGACTAGGACCTGATACCTTAAATACTGCTTATAAATCAAAGGTTAGTTTAGTTACAGAGCAGGTGGACTAGGACCTGATACCTTAAATACTGCTTATAAATCAAAGGTTAGTTTAGTTACAGAGCAGGTGGACTAGGACCTGATACCTTAAATACTGCTTATAAATCAAAGGTTAGTTTAGTTACAGAGCAGGTGGACTAGGACCTGATACCTTAAATACTGCTTATAAATCAAAGGTTAGTTTAGTTACAGAGCAGGTGGACTAGGACCTGATACCTTAAATACTGCTTATAAATCAAAGGTTAGTTTAGTTACAGAGCAGGTGGACTAGGACCTGATACCTTAAATACTGCTTATAAATCAAAGGTTAGTTTAGTTACAGAGCAGGTGGACTAGGACCTGATACCTTAAATACTGCTTATAAATCAAAGGTTAGTTTAGTTACAGAGCAGGTGGACTAGGACCTGATACCTTAAATACTGCTTATAAATCAAAGGTTAGTTTAGTTACAGAGCAGGTGGACTAGGACCTGATACCTTAAATACTGCTTATAAATCAAAGGTTAGTTTAGTTACAGAGCAGGTGGACTAGGACCTGATACCTTAAATACTGCTTATAAATCAAAGGTTAGTTTAGTTACAGAGCAGGTGGACTAGGACCTGATACCTTAAATACTGCTTATAAATCAAAGGTTAGTTTAGTTACAGAGCAGGTGGACTAGGACCTGATACCTTAAATACTGCTTATAAATCAAAGGTTAGTTTAGTTACAGAGCAGGTGGACTAGGACCTGATACCTTAAATACTGCTTATAAATCAAAGGTTAGTTTAGTTACAGAGCAGGTGGACTAGGACCTGATACCTTAAATACTGCTTATAAATCAAAGGTTAGTTTAGTTACAGAGCAGGTGGACTAGGACCTGATACCTTAAATACTGCTTATAAATCAAAGGTTAGTTTAGTTACAGAGCAGGTGGACTAGGACCTGATACCTTAAATACTGCTTATAAATCAAAGGTTAGTTTAGTTACAGAGCAGGTGGACTAGGACCTGATACCTTAAATACTGCTTATAAATCAAAGGTTAGTTTAGTTACAGAGCAGGTGGACTAGGACCTGATACCTTAAATACTGCTTATAAATCAAAGGTTAGTTTAGTTACAGAGCAGGTGGACTAGGACCTGATACCTTAAATACTGCTTATAAATCAAAGGTTAGTTTAGTTACAGAGCAGGTGGACTAGGACCTGATACCTTAAATACTGCTTATAAATCAAAGGTTAGTTTAGTTACAGAGCAGGTGGACTAGGACCTGATACCTTAAATACTGCTTATAAATCAAAGGTTAGTTTAGTTACAGAGCAGGTGGACTAGGACCTGATACCTTAAATACTGCTTATAAATCAAAGGTTAGTTTAGTTACAGAGCAGGTGGACTAGGACCTGATACCTTAAATACTGCTTATAAATCAAAGGTTAGTTTAGTTACAGAGCAGGTGGACTAGGACCTGATACCTTAAATACTGCTTATAAATCAAAGGTTAGTTTAGTTACAGAGCAGGTGGACTAGGACCTGATACCTTAAATACTGCTTATAAATCAAAGGTTAGTTTAGTTACAGAGCAGGTGGACTAGGACCTGATACCTTAAATACTGCTTATAAATCAAAGGTTAGTTTAGTTACAGAGCAGGTGGACTAGGACCTGATACCTTAAATACTGCTTATAAATCAAAGGTTAGTTTAGTTACAGAGCAGGTGGACTAGGACCTGATACCTTAAATACTGCTTATAAATCAAAGGTTAGTTTAGTTACAGAGCAGGTGGACTAGGACCTGATACCTTAAATACTGCTTATAAATCAAAGGTTAGTTTAGTTACAGAGCAGGTGGACCTAGGACCTGATACCTTAAATACTGCTTATAAATCAAAGGTTAGTTTAGTTACAGAGCAGGTGGACTAGGACCTGATACCTTAAATACTGCTTATAAATCAAAGGTTAGTTTAGTTACAGAGCAGGTGGACTAGGACCTGATACCTTAAATACTGCTTATAAATCAAAGGTTAGTTTAGTTACAGAGCAGGTGGACTAGGACCTGATACCTTAAATACTGCTTATAAATCAAAGGTTAGTTTAGTTACAGAGCAGGTGGACTAGGACCTGATACCTTAAATACTGCTTATAAATCAAAGGTTAGTTTAGTTACAGAGCAGGTGGACTAGGACCTGATACCTTAAATACTGCTTATAAATCAAAGGTTAGTTTAGTTACAGAGCAGGTGGACTAGGACCTGATACCTTAAATACTGCTTATAAATCAAAGGTTAGTTTAGTTACAGAGCAGGTGGACTAGGACCTGATACCTTAAATACTGCTTATAAATCAAAGGTTAGTTTAGTTACAGAGCAGGTGGACTAGGACCTGATACCTTAAATACTGCTTATAAATCAAAGGTTAGTTTAGTTACAGAGCAGGTGGACTAGGACCTGATACCTTAAATACTGCTTATAAATCAAAGGTTAGTTTAGTTACAGAGCAGGTGGACTAGGACCTGATACCTTAAATACTGCTTATAAATCAAAGGTTAGTTTAGTTACAGAGCAGGTGGACTAGGACCTGATACCTTAAATACTGCTTATAAATCAAAGGTTAGTTTAGTTACAGAGCAGGTGGACTAGGACCTGATACCTTAAATACTGCTTATAAATCAAAGGTTAGTTTAGTTACAGAGCAGGTGGACTAGGACCTGATACCTTAAATACTGCTTATAAATCAAAGGTTAGTTTAGTTACAGAGCAGGTGGACTAGGACCTGATACCTTAAATACTGCTTATAAATCAAAGGTTAGTTTAGTTACAGAGCAGGTGGACTAGGACCTGATACCTTAAATACTGCTTATAAATCAAAGGTTAGTTTAGTTACAGAGCAGGTGGACTAGGACCTGATACCTTAAATACTGCTTATAAATCAAAGGTTAGTTTAGTTACAGAGCAGGTGGACTAGGACCTGATACCTTAAATACTGCTTATAAATCAAAGGTTAGTTTAGTTACAGAGCAGGTGGACTAGGACCTGATACCTTAAATACTGCTTATAAATCAAAGGTTAGTTTAGTTACAGAGCAGGTGGACTAGGACCTGATACCTTAAATACTGCTTATAAATCAAAGGTTAGTTTAGTTACAGAGCAGGTGGACTAGGACCTGATACCTTAAATACTGCTTATAAATCAAAGGTTAGTTTAGTTACAGAGCAGGTGGACTAGGACCTGATACCTTAAATACTGCTTATAAATCAAAGGTTAGTTTAGTTACAGAGCAGGTGGACTAGGACCTGATACCTTAAATACTGCTTATAAATCAAAGGTTAGTTTAGTTACAGAGCAGGTGGACTAGGACCTGATACCTTAAATACTGCTTATAAATCAAAGGTTAGTTTAGTTACAGAGCAGGTGGACTAGGACCTGATACCTTAAATACTGCTTATAAATCAAAGGTTAGTTTAGTTACAGAGCAGGTGGACTAGGACCTGATACCTTAAATCTGCTTATAAATCAAAGGTTAGTTTAGTTACAGAGCAGGTGGACTAGGACCTGATACCTTAAATACTGCTTATAAATCAAAGGTTAGTTAGTTACAGAGCAGGTGGACTAGGACCTGATACCTTAAATACTGCTTATAAATCAAAGGTTAGTTTAGTTACAGAGCAGGTGGACTAGGACCTGATACCTTAAATACTGCTTATAAATCAAAGGTTAGTTTAGTTACAGAGCAGGTGGACTAGGACCTGATACCTTAAATACTGCTTATAAATCAAAGGTTAGTTTAGTTACAGAGCAGGTGGACTAGGACTGATACCTTAAATACTGCTTATAAATCAAAGGTTAGTTTAGTTACAGAGCAGGTGGACTAGGACCTGATACCTTAAATACTGCTTATAAATCAAAGGTTAGTTTAGTTACAGAGCAGGTGGACTAGGACCTGATACCTTAAATACTGCTTATAAATCAAAGGTTAGTTTAGTTACAGAGCAGGTGGACTAGGACCTGATACCTTAAATACTGCTTATAAATCAAAGGTTAGTTTAGTTACAGAGCAGGTGGACTAGGACCTGATACCTTAAATACTGCTTATAAATCAAAGGTTAGTTTAGTTACAGAGCAGGTGGACTAGGACCTGATACCTTAAATACTGCTTATAAATCAAAGGTTAGTTTAGTTACAGAGCAGGTGGACTAGGACCTGATACCTTAAATACTGCTTATAAATCAAAGGTTAGTTATAGTACCAGACGCCGTAGGCCTAGGCCCAGTCAAACAACAACCTCCAGCAACAACCCAACACACGTTAACTGATAATGTAAATCCAGTAGCCGGATGGACTAGGACCTTAAACCTTACCTACACAAAACACACACAGGTATAGATATAGATCACCGAGCCTTTTGGTCCACGGCCCAGCAACCCTCACAACTTCGTATAATAAACAATCCAAGGTAAGTTTTAAGTATTACCGACAGTGGACAAGGACCTGATACCTTAAATACTGCAACACCCACACGATAAGTTTATTTCACCAGAGCAGTGTACAATGCCTGCTACCACCCCACCAGTCTTCACCAACCAAGGTTCGTTATATAGAAATCCAGCCAGTGTGGACACTGCCCAGCATCCCAACCGATCCATGCTTATCAACATCAATGAAACGTAAATAGTTACCGATCCGGTGGACTAGGACCAGCCGACCCATCAACTACTGCTTACAAATCAAATGTTAGTTAAAGTTACATGAGGCCGGTGACTAGGACCTTAGTCTACATCCATACATCTTAAAAACTCAAAAGGTAAGTTTAGTTACAGAGCAGTGTACACTGACCGAAATACCATCACATACATGCTATACAACACAGGTTAGTTTTAGTTAACACAGCGCAGGTTGACCTTAGGGACCATGAAACCTTCCATACTCATAAACAAACAAAGGTTATTTATTAAATTAGTATACAGACATGTGGACAAGACCAGATCCCTCACAACAGCTATATAACTCCACGGTAAGTTAGTTACAAGGCAGGTGGACTAGGACCTGATACCTTAAATACTGCTTATAAATCAAGGTTAGTTTAGTTACAGAGCAGGTGGACTAGACCTGGATACCTTAAATACTGCTTATAAATCAAAGGGTTAGTTTAGTTACAGAGCAGGTGGGACTAGGACCTGATACCTTAAATACTGCTTATAAATCAAAGGTTAGTTTAGTTACAGAGCAGGTGGACTAGACCTGATACCTTAAATACTGCTTATAAATCAAAGGTTAGTTTAGTTACAGAGCAGGTGGACTAGGACCTGATACCTTAAATACTGCTTATAAATCAAGGTAGTTTAGTTACAGAGCAGGTGGACTAGGACCTGATACCTTAAATACTGCTTATAAATCAAAGGTTAGTTTAGTTACGAGCAGGTGGACTAGGACCTGATACCTTAAATACTGGCTATAAATCAAAGGTTAGGTTTAGTTACAGAGCAGGTGGACTAGACCTGATACCTTAAATACTGCTTATAAATCAAAGGTAGTTAGTTACAGAGCAGGTGGACTAGGACCTGATACCTTAAATACTGCTTATAAATCAAAGGTTTAGTTTAGTTACAGAGCAGGTGGACTAGGACCTGATACCCTTAAATACTGCCTTATAAATCAAAGTTAGTTTAGTTACAGAGCAGGTGGACTAGGACCTGATACCTTAAATACTGCTTATAAATCAAAGGTTAGTTTAGTTACAGAGCAGGTGGACTAGGACCTGATACTTTAAATACTGCTTATAAATCAAAGGTTAGTTTAGTTACAGAGCAGGTGGACTAGGACCTGATACCTTAATACTGCTTATAAATCAAAGGTTAGTTTAGTACAGAGCAGGTGGACTAGGACCCTGAACCTTAAATACTGCTTATAAATCAAAGGTTAGTTTAGTTACAGAGCAGGTGGACTAGGACCTGCTACCTTAAATACTGCTTATAAATCAAAGGTTAGTTTAGTTACAGAGCAGGTGGACTAGGACCTGATACCTTAAATACTGCTTATAATCAAAGGTTAGTTTTAGTTACAGAGCAGGTGGACTAGGACCTGATACCTTAAATACTGCTTATAAATCAAAGGTTAGTTTAGTTACAGAGCAGGTGGACTAGGACCTGATACCTTAAATACTGCTTATAAATCAAAGGTTAGTTTAGTTACAGAGCAGGTGGACTAGGACCTGATACCTTAAATACTGCTTATAAATCAAAGGTTTAGTTTAGTTACAGAGCAGGTGGACTAGGACCTGATACCTTAAATACTGCTTATAAATCAAAGGTTAGTTTAGTTACAGAGCAGGTGGACTAGGACCTGATACCTTAAATACTGCTTATAAATCAAAGGTTAGTTTAGTTACAGAGCAGGTGGACTAGGACCTGATACCTTAAATACTGCTTATAAATCAAAGGTTAGTTTAGTTACAGAGCAGGTGGACTAGGACCTGATACCTTAAATACTGCTTATAAATCAAAGGTTAGTTTAGTTACAGAGCAGGTGGACTAGGACCTGATACCTTAAATACTGCTTATAAATCAAAGGTTAGTTTAGTTACAGAGCAGGTGGACTAGGACCTGATACCTTAAATACTGCTTATAAATCAAAGGTTAGTTTAGTTACAGAGCAGGTGGACTAGGACCTGATACCTTAAATACTGCTTATAAATCAAAGGTTAGTTTAGTTACAGAGCAGGTGGACTAGGACCTGATACCTTAAATACTGCTTATAAATCAAAGGTTAGTTTAGTTACAGAGCAGGTGGACTAGGACCTGATACCTTAAATACTGCTTATAAATCAAAGGTTAGTTTAGTTACAGAGCAGGTGGACTAGGACCTGATACCTTAAATACTGCTTATAAATCAAAGGTTAGTTTAGTTACAGAGCAGGTGGACTAGGACCTGATACCTTAAATACTGCTTATAAATCAAAGGTTAGTTTAGTTACAGAGCAGGTGGACTAGGACCTGATACCTTAAATACTGCTTATAAATCAAAGGTTAGTTTAGTTACAGAGCAGGTGGACTAGGACCTGATACCTTAAATACTGCTTATAAATCAAAGGTTAGTTTAGTTACAGAGCAGGTGGACTAGGACCTGATACCTTAAATACTGCTTATAAATCAAAGGTTAGTTTAGTTACAGAGCAGGTGGACTAGGACCTGATACCTTAAATACTGCTTATAAATCAAAGGTTAGTTCTAGTTACAGAGAGGTGGACTAGGACCTGATACCTTAAATACTGCTTATAAACAAAGGTTAGTTTAGTTACAGAGCAGGTGGCCTAGGACCTGATACCTTAAATACTGCTATAAATCAAAGGTTAAGTTTAGTAACAGAGCAGGACTAGGACGAACCTAAATGCTAACAATAGTACCCTACGAGCAGGTGGACTAGGACCTTGATACCTTAAATCCTGCTATAAAACAAAGGTTAGGTTTAGTTACAGAGCAGGTGGATAGGACCTGATTCCTTAAATACTGCTTATAAATCAAAGGTTTCGGTTTAGTTCAGAGACAGGTGGACTAGGGACCTGATACCTTAAATACTGCTTATAAATCAAAGGTTAGTTTAGTTACAGAGCAGGTGGACTAGGACCTGATACCTTAAATACTGCTTATAAATCAAAGGTTAGTTTAGTTACAGAGCAGGTGGACTAGGACCTGATACCTTAAATACTGCTTATAAATCAAAGGTTAGTTTAGTTACAGAGCAGGTGGACTAGGACCTGATACCTTAAATACTGCTTATAAATCAAAGGTTAGTTTAGTTACAGAGCAGGTGGACTAGGACCTGATACCTTAAATACTGCTTATAAATCAAAGGTTAGTTTAGTTACAGAGCAGGTGGACTAGGACCTGATACCTTAAATACTGCTTATAAATCAAAGGTTAGTTTAGTTACAGAGCAGGTGGACTAGGACCTGATACCTTAAATACTGCTTATAAATCAAAGGTTAGTTTTAGTTACAGAGCAGGTGGACTAGGACCTGATACCTTAAATACTGCTTATAAATCAAAGGTTAGTTTAGTTACAGAGCAGGTGGACTAGGACCTGATACCTTAAATACTGCTTATAAATCAAAGGTTAGTTTAGTTACAGAGCAGGTGGACTAGGACCTGATACCTTAAATACTGCTTATAAATCAAAGGTTAGTTTAGTTACAGAGCAGGTGGACTAGGACCTGATACCTTAAATACTGCTTATAAATCAAAGGTTAGTTTAGTTACAGAGCAGGTGGACTAGGACCTGATACCTTAAATACTGCTTATAAATCAAAGGTTAGTTTAGTTACAGAGCAGGTGGACTAGGACCTGATACCTTAAATACTGCTTATAAATCAAAGGTTAGTTTAGTTACAGAGCAGGTGGACTAGGACCTGATACCTTAAATACTGCTTATAAATCAAAGTTACTAAGGTTAGTTTAGTTACAGAGCAGGTGGACTAGGACCTGATACCTTAAATACTGCTTATAAATCAAAGGTTAGTTTAGTTACAGAGCAGGTGGACTAGGACCTGATACCTTAAATACTGCTTATAAATCAAAGGTTAGTTTAGTTACAGAGCAGGTGGACTAGGACCTGATACCTTAAATACTGCTTATAAATCAAAGGTTAGTTTAGTTACAGAGCAGGTGGACTAGGACCTGATACCTTAAATACTGCTTATAAATCAAAGGTTAGTTTAGTTACAGAGCAGGTGGACTAGGACCTGATACCTTAAATACTGCTTATAAATCAAAGGTTAGTTTAGTTACAGAGCAGGTGGACTAGGACCTGATACCTTAAATACTGCTTATAAATCAAAGGTTAGTTTAGTTACAGAGCAGGTGGACTAGGACCTGATACCTTAAATACTGCTTATAAATCAAAGGTTAGTTTAGTTACAGAGCAGGTGGACTAGGACCTGATACCTTAAATACTGCTTATAAATCAAAGGTTAGTTTAGTTACAGAGCAGGTGGACTAGGACCTGATACCTTAAATACTGCTTATAAATCAAAGGTTAGTTTAGTTACAGAGCAGGTGGACTAGGACCTGATACCTTAAATACTGCTTATAAATCAAAGGTTAGTTTAGTTACAGAGCAGGTGGACTAGGACCTGATACCTTAAATACTGCTTATAAATCAAAGGTTAGTTTAGTTACAGAGCAGGTGGACTAGGACCTGATACCTTAAATACTGCTTATAAATCAAAGGTTAGTTTAGTTACAGAGCAGGTGGACTAGGACCTGATACCTTAAATACTGCTTATAAATCAAAGGTTAGTTTAGTTACAGAGCAGGTGGACTAGGACCTGATACCTTAAATACTGCTTATAAATCAAAGGTTAGTTTAGTTACAGAGCAGGTGGACTAGGACCTGATACCTTAAATACTGCTTATAAATCAAAGGTTAGTTTAGTTACAGAGCAGGTGGACTAGGACCTGATACCTTAAATACTGCTTATAAATCAAAGGTTAGTTTAGTTACAGAGCAGGTGGACTAGGACCTGATACCTTAAATACTGCTTATAAATCAAAGGTTAGTTTAGTTACAGAGCAGGTGGACTAGGACCTGATACCTTAAATACTGCTTATAAATCAAAGGTTAGTTTAGTTACAGAGCAGGTGGACTAGGACCTGATACCTTAAATACTGCTTATAAATCAAAGGTTAGTTTAGTTACAGAGCAGGTGGACTAGGACCTGATACCTTAAATACTGCTTATAAATCAAAGGTTAGTTTAGTTACAGAGCAGGTGGACTAGGACCTGATACCTTAAATACTGCTTATAAATCAAAGGTTAGTTTAGTTACAGAGCAGGTGGACTAGGACCTGATACCTTAAATACTGCTTATAAATCAAAGGTTAGTTTAGTTACAGAGCAGGTGGACTAGGACCTGATACCTTAAATACTGCTTATAAATCAAAGGTTAGTTTAGTTACAGAGCAGGTGGACTAGGACCTGATACCTTAAATACTGCTTATAAATCAAAGGTTAGTTTAGTTACAGAGCAGGTGGACTAGGACCTGATACCTTAAATACTGCTTATAAATCAAAGGTTAGTTTAGTTACAGAGCAGGTGGACTAGGACCTGATACCTTAAATACTGCTTATAAATCAAAGGTTAGTTTAGTTACAGAGCAGGTGGACTAGGACCTGATACCTTAAATACTGCTTATAAATCAAAGGTTAGTTTAGTTACAGAGCAGGTGGACTAGGACCTGATACCTTAAATACTGCTTATAAATCAAAGGTTAGTTTAGTTACAGAGCAGGTGGACTAGGACCTGATACCTTAAATACTGCTTATAAATCAAAGGTTAGTTTAGTTACAGAGCAGGTGGACTAGGACCTGATACCTTAAATACTGCTTATAAATCAAAGGTTAGTTTAGTTACAGAGCAGGTGGACTAGGACCTGATACCTTAAATACTGCTTATAAATCAAAGGTTAGTTTAGTTACAGAGCAGGTGGACTAGGACCTGATACCTTAAATACTGCTTATAAATCAAAGGTTAGTTTAGTTACAGAGCAGGTGGACTAGGACCTGATACCTTAAATACTGCTTATAAATCAAAGGTTAGTTTAGTTACAGAGCAGGTGGACTAGGACCTGATACCTTAAATACTGCTTATAAATCAAAGGTTAGTTTAGTTACAGAGCAGGTGGACTAGGACCTGATACCTTAAATACTGCTTATAAATCAAAGGTTAGTTTAGTTACAGAGCAGGTGGACTAGGACCTGATACCTTAAATACTGCTTATAAATCAAAGGTTAGTTTAGTTACAGAGCAGGTGGACTAGGACCTGATACCTTAAATACTGCTTATAAATCAAAGGTTAGTTTAGTTACAGAGCAGGTGGACTAGGACCTGATACCTTAAATACTGCTTATAAATCAAAGGTTAGTTTAGTTACAGAGCAGGTGGACTAGGACCTGATACCTTAAATACTGCTTATAAATCAAAGGTTAGTTTAGTTACAGAGCAGGTGGACTAGGACCTGATACCTTAAATACTGCTTATAAATCAAAGGTTAGTTTAGTTACAGAGCAGGTGGACTAGGACCTGATACCTTAAATACTGCTTATAAATCAAAGGTTAGTTTAGTTACAGAGCAGGTGGACTAGGACCTGATACCTTAAATACTGCTTATAAATCAAAGGTTAGTTTAGTTACAGAGCAGGTGGACTAGGACCTGATACCTTAAATACTGCTTATAAATCAAAGGTTAGTTTAGTTACAGAGCAGGTGGACTAGGACCTGATACCTTAAATACTGCTTATAAATCAAAGGTTAGTTTAGTTACAGAGCAGGTGGACTAGGACCTGATACCTTAAATACTGCTTATAAATCAAAGGTTAGTTTAGTTACAGAGCAGGTGGACTAGGACCTGATACCTTAAATACTGCTTATAAATCAAAGGTTAGTTTAGTTACAGAGCAGGTGGACTAGGACCTGATACCTTAAATACTGCTTATAAATCAAAGGTTAGTTTAGTTACAGAGCAGGTGGACTAGGACCTGATACCTTAAATACTGCTTATAAATCAAAGGTTAGTTTAGTTACAGAGCAGGTGGACTAGGACCTGATACCTTAAATACTGCTTATAAATCAAAGGTTAGTTTAGTTACAGAGCAGGTGGACTAGGACCTGATACCTTAAATACTGCTTATAAATCAAAGGTTAGTTTAGTTACAGAGCAGGTGGACTAGGACCTGATACCTTAAATACTGCTTATAAATCAAAGGTTAGTTTAGTTACAGAGCAGGTGGACTAGGACCTGATACCTTAAATACTGCTTATAAATCAAAGGTTAGTTTAGTTACAGAGCAGGTGGACTAGGACCTGATACCTTAAATACTGCTTATAAATCAAAGGTTAGTTTAGTTACAGAGCAGGTGGACTAGGACCTGATACCTTAAATACTGCTTATAAATCAAAGGTTAGTTTAGTTACAGAGCAGGTGGACTAGGACCTGATACCTTAAATACTGCTTATAAATCAAAGGTTAGTTTAGTTACAGAGCAGGTGGACTAGGACCTGATACCTTAAATACTGCTTATAAATCAAAGGTTAGTTTAGTTACAGAGCAGGTGGACTAGGACCTGATACCTTAAATACTGCTTATAAATCAAAGGTTAGTTTAGTTACAGAGCAGGTGGACTAGGACCTGATACCTTAAATACTGCTTATAAATCAAAGGTTAGTTTAGTTACAGAGCAGGTGGACTAGGACCTGATACCTTAAATACTGCTTATAAATCAAAGGTTAGTTTAGTTACAGAGCAGGTGGACTAGGACCTGATACCTTAAATACTGCTTATA
The DNA here is from genome assembly GCF_026151205.1 of Bolinopsis microptera. Taxonomy (NCBI): domain Eukaryota; kingdom Metazoa; phylum Ctenophora; class Tentaculata; order Lobata; family Bolinopsidae; genus Bolinopsis; species Bolinopsis microptera. Next base: position 18,073,826 of record NC_087081.1, on the reverse strand, counting down.
AATCAAAGGTTAGTTTAGTTACAGAGCAGGTGGACTAGGACCTGATACCTTAAATACTGCTTATAAATCAAAGGTTAGTTTAGTTACAGAGCAGGTGGACTAGGACCTGATACCTTAAATACTGCTTATAAATCAAAGGTTAGTTTAGTTACAGAGCAGGTGGACTAGGACCTGATACCTTAAATACTGCTTATAAATCAAAGGTTAGTTTAGTTACAGAGCAGGTGGACTAGGACCTGATACCTTAAATACTGCTTATAAATCAAAGGTTAGTTTAGTTACAGAGCAGGTGGACTAGGACCTGATACCTTAAATACTGCTTATAAATCAAAGGTTAGTTTAGTTACAGAGCAGGTGGACTAGGACCTGATACCTTAAATACTGCTTATAAATCAAAGGTTAGTTTAGTTACAGAGCAGGTGGACTAGGACCTGATACCTTAAATACTGCTTATAAATCAAAGGTTAGTTTAGTTACAGAGCAGGTGGACTAGGACCTGATACCTTAAATACTGCTTATAAATCAAAGGTTAGTTTAGTTACAGAGCAGGTGGACTAGGACCTGATACCTTAAATACTGCTTATAAATCAAAGGTTAGTTTAGTTACAGAGCAGGTGGACTAGGACCTGATACCTTAAATACTGCTTATAAATCAAAGGTTAGTTTAGTTACAGAGCAGGTGGACTAGGACCTGATACCTTAAATACTGCTTATAAATCAAAGGTTAGTTTAGTTACAGAGCAGGTGGACTAGGACCTGATACCTTAAATACTGCTTATAAATCAAAGGTTAGTTTAGTTACAGAGCAGGTGGACTAGGACCTGATACCTTAAATACTGCTTATAAATCAAAGGTTAGTTTAGTTACAGAGCAGGTGGACTAGGACCTGATACCTTAAATACTGCTTATAAATCAAAGGTTAGTTTAGTTACAGAGCAGGTGGACTAGGACCTGATACCTTAAATACTGCTTATAAATCAAAGGTTAGTTTAGTTACAGAGCAGGTGGACTAGGACCTGATACCTTAAATACTGCTTATAAATCAAAGGTTAGTTTAGTTACAGAGCAGGTGGACTAGGACCTGATACCTTAAATACTGCTTATAAATCAAAGGTTAGTTTAGTTACAGAGCAGGTGGACTAGGACCTGATACCTTAAATACTGCTTATAAATCAAAGGTTAGTTTAGTTACAGAGCAGGTGGACTAGGACCTGATACCTTAAATACTGCTTATAAATCAAAGGTTAGTTTAGTTACAGAGCAGGTGGACTAGGACCTGATACCTTAAATACTGCTTATAAATCAAAGGTTAGTTTAGTTACAGAGCAGGTGGACTAGGACCTGATACCTTAAATACTGCTTATAAATCAAAGGTTAGTTTAGTTACAGAGCAGGTGGACTAGGACCTGATACCTTAAATACTGCTTATAAATCAAAGGTTAGTTTAGTTACAGAGCAGGTGGACTAGGACCTGATACCTTAAATACTGCTTATAAATCAAAGGTTAGTTTAGTTACAGAGCAGGTGGACTAGGACCTGATACCTTAAATACTGCTTATAAATCAAAGGTTAGTTTAGTTACAGAGCAGGTGGACTAGGACCTGATACCTTAAATACTGCTTATAAATCAAAGGTTAGTTTAGTTACAGAGCAGGTGGACTAGGACCTGATACCTTAAATACTGCTTATAAATCAAAGGTTAGTTTAGTTACAGAGCAGGTGGACTAGGACCTGATACCTTAAATACTGCTTATAAATCAAAGGTTAGTTTAGTTACAGAGCAGGTGGACTAGGACCTGATACCTTAAATACTGCTTATAAATCAAAGGTTAGTTTAGTTACAGAGCAGGTGGACTAGGACCTGATACCTTAAATACTGCTTATAAATCAAAGGTTAGTTTAGTTACAGAGCAGGTGGACTAGGACCTGATACCTTAAATACTGCTTATAAATCAAAGGTTAGTTTAGTTACAGAGCAGGTGGACTAGGACCTGATACCTTAAATACTGCTTATAAATCAAAGGTTAGTTTAGTTACAGAGCAGGTGGACTAGGACCTGATACCTTAAATACTGCTTATAAATCAAAGGTTAGTTTAGTTACAGAGCAGGTGGACTAGGACCTGATACCTTAAATACTGCTTATAAATCAAAGGTTAGTTTAGTTACAGAGCAGGTGGACTAGGACCTGATACCTTAAATACTGCTTATAAATCAAAGGTTAGTTTAGTTACAGAGCAGGTGGACTAGGACCTGATACCTTAAATACTGCTTATAAATCAAAGGTTAGTTTAGTTACAGAGCAGGTGGACTAGGACCTGATACCTTAAATACTGCTTATAAATCAAAGGTTAGTTTAGTTACAGAGCAGGTGGACTAGGACCTGATACCTTAAATACTGCTTATAAATCAAAGGTTAGTTTAGTTACAGAGCAGGTGGACTAGGACCTGATACCTTAAATACTGCTTATAAATCAAAGGTTAGTTTAGTTACAGAGCAGGTGGACTAGGACCTGATACCTTAAATACTGCTTATAAATCAAAGGTTAGTTTAGTTACAGAGCAGGTGGACTAGGACCTGATACCTTAAATACTGCTTATAAATCAAAGGTTAGTTTAGTTACAGAGCAGGTGGACTAGGACCTGATACCTTAAATACTGCTTATAAATCAAAGGTTATTTGTGATTTTGACACCACCTAGGGGACCAATTTGCGGGACTTAGAGTATTTATTCCTTGACCAATTTTTGATTTCGACCCAGCCAAAAAAGTTTCAATAGTATGTCGCTCACGGTTTTCGCGGTAATCGCCTTAACATGCTCAAAACCATGCTTTGGGGTGCTTCATTTGTAGCTACTAGTCTCCTGAACACAAATATAAAGTTTTATCAAAATTGGATAAAAATTGGCTGAGTTATGAGTAAAATACTATATTACCATATTTGGGCATATGCACCAATTTTGATAGATTTTAACCCATAAATTGGTCAATTATCAATGTTTTTAGATGAGACAAACTTTGCACATTTCAGAATTTGGCAGCCAAAGTTTTTTAAAGGCCCAACTCAAAATTCCACTCCAAAACTTAAGGTCATTAGGCAATTCTACGTTGGTTCTGAAAATTTCATGAAATAATATTGAAACCCTATTGAATTCTATTATTTTGAGCGAAATCAGTTTCGCGAATATCGCGAACTGAGAAATGGTCGATTTTGTTCATTTTTTGCGATTATTTGAACACAGAATCCACAGTTAGGTAGATATTGAGCTGATAAACATAGAGAATGTGTAGTATAGGCTTACCTTTCATATAAATCTGATATATTACTGGTGCCGCTCGCTTACAAGTAAATGTATTAGCTCAGTATCTCAGCTCAGCGTCCAGACTTAGTAACACAGCTGGAGTTGCTGATACGACTTGAGGTGTTCACTTTTTGAAGCAATAACTAACTTCCCGCTAACTTCTACAGTGTATTAACATATGACATAAAAGATTCGTTTTCACTTGTTTGCATGAAAAGCATTAATTGAAAAAGAGGTTTTGCCGCTTTTCATAAAAAATGGAACAAATGAGTGTCTCTTCATGGTCAGCTCCTCGCCATGTTGATTAGCAGTTTTCTCTCAGATGTGTCCTTGTACCTCGTCCCAAACCCGAGGCCAGTCGTGCCTACTAACTCTTAGTTGTGAAGTTGTGACGTCATGACAAGTGGTGTGGTCTTTCAGCTCTTTGGGATAAACCTCATGGTAAAAATACACTTTTTTGATGTGGGGCCAGGGGTCACTTGAGTTACAAAATTGATGTCCCTTAATTAGGAGGTGCACTACTATAATAATATGTAGATGTTCTTCAGCTGCAATCCTTTCTGGTCTCTACTCCTGTAGAGGACGTTGTGGTACAAGGATGTGCAGTCCCTGGCCACGTTTCAAGGAATATATTACACATTGCCTCAAGCTCTCTCACTTATGTGGTGGGAAGGTTGTATACAGTAAACCCCATTCCCATGACATCTTAATAATGATGAGGTGGTTATAAACCTGTCGCTTCTAACATAACAATAATTAAGTATCCGAAAAGTTGAATGGGATAAATTGAAACTACTAATTCTCTAAATAAGGTCAAAAACATTAAGCACACCTTACTCTCAGTTATAGTATAGCGGGATCCTGTGTTCCTCTATATTATATGGATTAAGATATAGAATATATCAAAACAAACAAGTTCTATAGAATATATCAAAACAAACAAGTTCTATAGAATATATATCAAAACAAACAAGTTCTATAGAATACATCAAAACAAGAAAGTTCTATCAAACCTAAGTATTAAATTGTTACAATAATATAAATAGTTCATGACACAATGTTTTAGGATTTATAACATATAAAAAAGTAATTTAACTCGAAAAGAAAGTATTTAGTTGATAAGATGATTGCTCAAATCAGACAGTTCCAACTTGAAAAGGTTTAGTTTCATAGAGGTAAAGGTAGGGCTACACCACGTGTCATGACGTCACACCACGTGTCATGACGTCATACCACGTGTCATGACGTCACACCACGTGTCATGACGTCACACCACGTGTCATGACGTCACACCACGTGTCATGACGTCACACCACGTGTCATGACGTCACACCACGTGTCATGACGTCACACCACGTGTCATGACGTCACACCACGTGTCATGACGTCACACCACTTGTCATGACGTCACACCACGTGTCATGACGTCACACCACGTGTCATGACGTCACACCATGTGTCATGACGTCACACCACGTTTCATGACGTCACACCACGTGTCATGACGTCACACCACGTGTCATGACGTCACACCACGTGTCATGACGTCACACCACGTGTCATGACGTCACACCACGTGTCATGACGTCACACCACGTGTCATGACGTCACACCACGTGTCATGACGTCACACTAAAGGTAGGGCTACACACTTTCTTCTTATCTTCCTCTTCTCGTATTGCTAGAGTAGACAAGCTGTCAGTAAGAAATAGAACCATTCCTACTTATAGGGCTGAACTAAAAGTTAAGTGCGGAAAGCCGAAAGTCATTACAGAATTACCAAATTATATCAATCAACCATTCTCATATTTTCCACTATTGAGTTAGCACTTACCATTTCATGGGAGTGTGCTGAGTTGTTACAGAGCGCGCCGCACACGTGCAAGTTGGGTAACGTTCTCATAGCAGACTGCAACATCTCGCAAAATACCTGCAGCCGGTTTGGCGAATATTAGAAAACATGCACTATTTTTAGAAAACATGCACTATTTAGCTATTTTTGTCACATTTTTTACTAAAATGTTTGTAAACCAAATTATCATCTTCCACTACAGGATTTTAAAATGCAACTAATTTTAGCTCGAAAAATTAAATTTTATTTGCAAATAATTATCACAAATGAAAATATATAATGTCGGTATGGATTAATCTTTATTGCCTAAATGAATTGATTTTAATACCTTAACCAAGTACAGCGATTGAATGATAAGTAAGCGTTAATAGCTGATTAATTAATAGTATTATTGAACTAACAGGGTCAGCGGGTCGTCTCATGAAGCAGTAAGTGAGTCTACATTGAGTGTCATGACGTCACACCACGTGTCATGACGTCACACCACGTGTCATGACGTCACACCACGTGTCATGACGTCACACCACGTGTCATGACGTCACACCACGTGTCATGACGTCACACCACGTGTCATGACGTCACACTTAATAATAGTATTATTTAACTAACAGGGTCAGTGGGTCGTCTCATGAAGCAGTAAGTGAGTCTACATTGAGTGTCATGACGTCACACCACGTGTCATGACGTCACACCACGTGTCATGACGTCACACTTAATAATAGTATTATTTAACTAACAGGGTCAGTGGGTCGTCTCATGAAGCAGTAAGTGAGTCTACATTGAGGATTGTGGATGAGAATCCTCTTGTTGTAGTAGTATCTCAGTGCTCTGGAGAACTTGTCGAAGTTCATCTTCTCCCTGTTCTTTATAATCCCCCACCTTCTGGCTATCTCTTCTTTGTTAACTATACGGAACTCCAGGTCGTTACCTGTCCACGCAGCTATATCCGTGTGGGATCCTAAAATTGTTTGACTTCATATTCTGGCAAAAGGTATTGAATTGAAAACAATGTACGCAGTGGTCCCTATACTCTGGTGTATGTAGAGGGAGTAGGAGAAATATGAGTTACAAACCGAGAAGTCTCATCAAGAACTGCCAGAGATTGTTTCCTTTCTGTATCTGTTCGTCTTTAGACATTCTCTTAACGTATTTTCTCTTCGTTTCTGTCTTCTCTGGCAATACTGGTCTTATATCTTGTCTGATCCTGAAAGGGTTTCGTGTCAGGTGGCGTCATTCAGTCACTTAGCAAAACTCACAGCTTGGGACCACACTTACAGCAGGGGGCATATTCACAGCAGGGGACCACACTTACAGCAGGGGGGCATACTTACAGCAGGGGACCACACTTACAGCAGGGGACCACACTTACAGCAGGGGGGCATACTTACAGCAGGGGACCACACTTACAGCAGGGGACCACACTTACAGCAGGGGACCACACTTACAGCAGGGGACCACACTTACAGCAGGGGACCACACTTACAGCAGGGGGGCCTATTCAGTATTCACAGCAGGGGACCACACTTACAGCAGGGGACCACACTTACAGCAGGGGACCACACTTACAGCAGGGGACCACACTTACAGCAGGGGACCACACTTACAGCAGGGGGGCCTATTCAGTATTCACAGCAGGGGACCACACTTACAGCAGGGGACCACACTTACAGCAGGGGACCACACTTACAGCAGGGGACCACACTTACAGCAGGGGACCACACTTACAGCAGGGGGGCCTATTCAGTATTCACAGCAGGGGACCACACTTACAGCAGGGGACCACACTTACAGCAGGGGACCACACTTACAGCAGGGGACCACACTTACAGCAGGGGACCACACTTACAGCAGGGGGGCCTATTCAGTATTCACAGCAGGGGACCACACTTACAGCAGGGGACCACACTTACAGCAGGGGACCACACTTACAGCAGGGGAGCACACTTACAGCAGGGGACCACACTTACAGCAGGGGGGCCTATTCAGTATTCACAGCAGGGGACCACACTTACAGCAGGGGACCACACTTACAGCAGGGGGCATATTCACAGCAGGGGACCACACTTACAGCAGGGGCCCACACTTACAGCAGGGGACCACACTTACAGCAGGGGACCACACTTACAGCAGGGGATCACACTTACAGCAGGGGCCCACACTTACAGCAGGGGACCACACTTACAGCAGGGGACCACACTTACAGCAGGGGACCACACTTACAGCAGGGGACCACACTTACAGCAGGGGACCACACTTACAGCAGGGGACCACACTTACAGCAGGGGACCACACTTACAGCAGGGGACCACACTTACAGCAGGGGACCACACTTACAGCAGGGGACCACACTTACAGCAGGGGGCATATTCACAGCAGGGGACCACACTTACAGCAGGGGCCCACACTTACAGCAGGGGGGCCTATTCAGTATTCACAGCAGGGGACCACACTTACAGCAGGGGGCATATTCACAGCAGAAGACCACACTTACAGCAGGGGCCCACACTTACAGCAGGGGACCACACTTACAGCAGGGGACCACACTTACAGCAGGGGATCACACTTACAGCAGGGGCCCACACTTACAGCAGGGGACCACACTTACAGCAGGGGACCACACTTACAGCAGGGGACCACACTTACAGCAGGGGCCCACACTTACAGCAGGGGACCACACTTACAGCAGGGGATCACACTTACAGCAGGGGCCCACACTTACAGCAGGGGACCACACTTACAGCAGGGGACCACACTTACAGCAGGGGACCACACTTACAGCAGGGGACCACACTTACAGCAGGGGACCACACTTACAGCAGGGGACCACACTTACAGCAGGGGGCATATTCACAGCAGGGGACCACACTTACAGCAGGGGCCCACACTAACGGCAGGGGACCACACTAACGGCAGGGGACCACACTTACAGCAGGGGACCACACTTACAGCAGGGGACCACACTTACAGCAGGGGACCACACTTACAGGGGGGGGGCAATTAGCTATAACCATAAAGAAATCAACAACTTGATCTCACTTTAACATTTTTTGCACATTACTACAGGACTCAGTGACGTCATAACAGTGACTAACCTTTGAAAAGAAACGTTATTCTGAGTGCTGAAGTTAGGGTTTATGCACCTGCTGATAACTGGTCTCTGGCCTCCTGCCAGGACTCTCAAGTTTTGCTGGTGTTCAGGAGTCCCGAAGCCTAGTAGTTTCTGTAGCGAGAACCTGTGATCTGATATAGACTGCAACTGTGGAAATGCATTTCTCTGTCCCTGCGAGGTGATCACTGCATCACGTGACGTTAGCAGAGAATCTCGTGACGTCACGTGAGACTGCAAATGAGGGAATACAGTACGTCCCGCTACCAGTTCTTGATCGGCGAGATAATTAGGAGAGTTGGTCTTGGAGCATGAAAGAAGTGTCTGCTGGAGATTAACTACGGTGCTTTGTTTGGAGCAGGGCAGGTGGGGTTGCAAGGCAGGCAAAGTGTTGGGTTTAGAACAGGAAATGTGGGTCTGAAGTACTGGAAAGGGTTTAGAGAAATGAGGCTGCAGACTGGTGAGCGGTTTAGAGCAAGGAGCGTGTTGAGAGTTTAAGTTAGAGTGTTGTGAGATAGAATGAAGGGAGTGCCCATTGTAAAGCTGCGAGTTCCCAAACATCTGGGGAACAGAGGATAACTTGCTAAACATGGACACCGCCACAGTATCTAACGTGTCATCTCCAATCACATCTACTGGACTATCAGAAGATAAGTCCTGTTCTAGTCTCAGGTACGAGTTATCATCCTCCACCAAATACGCCAGAGATTCCGGAGGAATGGAATGTTCTGAAAGTGGGATCATTGTCATATCGTTCTGTTCCAGGAACTGGGCTTGAGTGTGGGCCTGGAAAAAGTTGTCACTTTAGTGGTTAGTAAAAAATGATTAGTGAAAATTGATTGACTCATTAAAAACTACTAGTAGTTTACACTATAATATATGGTAAGATAGCCGCGATTTTATTGACCAGATTAAAAAGACTCCATTATTGCTGGAGGGGGATTATTTAAAACATATAAGTGATACGAAAAGTTTGTTTAGCAGGAGCTTTCAAAAAACATGTGTAAATCGTCTTCAGCTGGGGATGGTGTTGTGAAGGGTTGATTATATATGATGGAGTGCAAGGGTGGAGTGGTGAGGGTGGAAAAATGTTTTAAGTTTACATTACAATAACATTCAAAATAAAAACTAGGCTTGTGAGGTAAATGAAGAGGAAATGCCAGATGGCCTGGTCTTGAGGGATGAAGCAATCTTGGTAAGTATGAGGTCCCATAGTGAGCTACATTTGGGGGCACGGTCAGTTCTGTTCATGGAGGGTTGTCTTATCTGAATAGCGGCGTGTTCTGTCAGGTCAAGTTGAGATCGTTTTGTGTGGGATTTGAGGACTTATATTTTGTTCCAGGAGATGGAATGTCCAGTGGTCAGGGCATGATGGGCGGGGGCGGATTTGATCCTGTCTGTGGATTCGTCAATGGCGTTGTTGAGTCTGTAACATCGTTCGTGTTCTTTCATGCGGTGGATCAGGGGTCTGTAGGTCTGTCCGGTATACTTGGAGGGACATTGTGAGCAGGATATCTCGTAGATGGTGTTAGGAGTGAGTTGAGTGGGCGGTGTGGTATTCGTCTTGGTGAGGAGGTTGTGGAGAGTAGTGGCTGATGAGTGGGTCACTTTGATGTCGTGTTCTCCGAGTATCTTGGAGATAGGTTTGGAGAGTGAGGGATGGAAAGGAAGGGGAACGCTGAGTGCGTGATCTCTGGTCTGTCGGTTGAATGATGCTGAGGATTGAATTTGTGGTGAACTTCGTCCATGATGGTGGTGATGCGAAGGGGTGGAAAGCCGTTCTAAAGGCAAACGTGTCTGACAGTCTGTAGTTCATCTTCGAGGTGTTGAGGTGAACAGATGTTGTAGGCTCTTCTGGTGAGGGATCGGATGACAGCGTTCTTGGAGGAATTGGTGGTGCAGGAGGAATACTTACTGTAGAGGTTGGTGTGCGTGGGTTTTCTGTAGACTGAGGTGGACTTGTCAGGGTGGATGAGGACGTCGAGGAAAGGTATGGGTCGTTGGATGAAGGGTGTTCTTGAGTGAATTTGAGGTCTTCGGTGAGGGAGTTGAGGAAGGTGAGGAAGGATTCTGCGTGCTGTCTGTCTCTAAGGGAGCCGAGTCCATCGTCAACGAAGTGGGAGTAGGTATGAGGAGGATCAGGACATGAGGAGAGCGCTAAGGATTATATTTCTGCTAGGCTTATTTCTGCTAGTTTTACGATGAGGGGGGAGCCCATGGTGCCACCTTCATCTTGGGAATAAAGGAGGCGTTGAATTCGAGGTAGGAGTTGTCAAGGCAAAAGTTGATGAGGGATCCTATGGTGGTGGTGGTGAGGTTGGAGGGGAGGAGAGTGGGGTTCTGTTCGTAGGATGTGATGACTGTCTTAAGGGCCATGCGCATGTCACAGGAGGTGTAGAGGCTGTTAACGTCTAGGGAGGGGGATAGGAGTATGAGGGGTTGAGGGAGGAGTCGAATCGGTGCTTGAAGTCTGAGGAGTCTTTGAGGTGTATGGGGATTCTGAGCTAGGGGTTTTAGGACTATAGCGAGGACTTTGTGGAGCGCTTGAAGGGGATTGTTGTAAAAACTAACTACGAGACAGATGGATGCGCCAGGTTTACGGATCTTAGGTTGTCCGTAGAGTTGAGGCCATCTTGGGTGAAAGTTTCGCATCTTGTTGAGGTGGTCTGTCGTGATCTTTTTGTCGTTGTGAAGTTTCTTGAGGACTTTGTGCAGTTTGGAGGTGACGGATTGTGTGGGGTCTTTGTTCAATTAGGTAATCATTAACTTTATTTATGTATTGTTCGTGGGTTAACACCACAGTTGCGTTGCCCTTATCGGAGAAATTTTAATTCAGATTTCTAAGATTTTAATGATTTAAGAGCAGTACGTTGTTGGGGAGTCAAATTGTCACGGGTCATGTATATGTCGTTCAATAACTCCATTATTGGGTTAACATGATATTCATACACGTCGAAAATGAGTAAAATCACGATTATTTTTGCTTTGGCTGGCAGTGGTGAGTTGTTCTTATGATTGCTAAAAAGCTTGCAAATTTATAATACTATATTTTTAACGGCCATTTTTGATTTTGCTGTAGTTATTTGAGGGTCGTTATTTTGTTGAGATTTTGTATAAAATCACAAAACTTGGGTTTCTGGGGAAATCACAAAACTTGGGTTTCTGGGGAAAATAACCCGATTATTGGGATTCTCAGCCAGGATAAGGTTTCTAGGACCATATTGAGGGAAAACATTTTACTTTTGTCAGGAGGTAGACACTAGTTGGTGGTAAATTGGTGCCGAACCTTGAATAATCACAGCCCGGAAAATTGTTTTCTGGCCAAAATCGAAAAATTGTCGCACTTGCAAATTTATCTAACTTAATAAATGTATCCAAGCCAAAAGTAAGCTTTATTTTTTCCAAAACACAAAATCACAAGATGCCCTTGTTCGGTATATAGACGAAAATTTCGGGTAGTTTTGTTTTAAAATGATACTCCGTTGAAAAATCGGCGACCACTCATATTTATAAAGCAGTCTTTAAAGCTCCACGATTTGATGGTTTCTGATAATTACCTGGTCCATTTTGGTGTGGCCCACAGTCGCTACATCATTCCAAGGAGATGGGTCTTGATATCTTGAATACACTGGATCTATTATGTAGTCAGGTTCTTCGTTCGCTATCCCTGGGGGAGGTAGAGTTGCGATAGAAATTGCTGGTGAATTAGATTAAAAGGAATTAGTGTAAATCAAAGTCCTTAAAAAGTCAAAAGTACTTTGTCTTTGATGACTTTCTTTGGTTAAATCATCTTGCTTACTCCTAAGAAATTTACTTGAACAACAAGCAAAAATTACCCAGTCGAACTAATTCTGTAAGAGTAGGTTGGGATGAGAAGTGTCCCCAAATAGTGGGCGAGGTCAGTCCGGTCATCTCAGTTATACTATCGTTTATAACAGATACTGGGTTGTCCATTATTTTACAGTTTCTGTGAGAATTCAATTAGTATAACAGTTTAACGGCTAGTAGTGTGTAAACACTAGTAGAAGTAGTTTGAGGAAAAGAAATATCCGCGGCAAATTGTACTTGATGATAAAAATTACCATCTATTATCAAGTACAATTATTATCTATGATTATTGATTATAGTATATAAGTATAAGGACACGTTCATTTGAGTTTGAGGATATTGGTAAACAAAAATAATAGCGTTTTTGACGATAGTGGCTTAATTTTGACATCTATTAACCTAGCACGTTCAGAAGTTCTGAACATAAGCCACGTAACCCATACTCCCATATGCACCGCTCAGAAAGAAAATCTATTTTTGTTAGGCACTATAATGTTTCAAATGTCACATTTTGTGTGACTTAGTTAACTGCAGTTGTCTAATTATCATTCCTTGGTCTGAAATATAGTAAATTAGGTCAATCTAACAATTATGATACAACATTGGTTAATGGGCACGGATCGAACGGTTACAAGGCAATATTTGGGTAACTTTGTCACACTCATGATACCATACCTCTATTCTACTGTGAGGTGTCCTAAAAACCCTTTCAACTCATTATTTTATGGTTGCTCTACCAAGCATAGCCCTAAAATATGTTATTTTGAATAGTTAGCTAATACAGGCACTTGGTTATTGGGAAATGATGTTAATTCTGTCACAATATATGAATTTTAAAATTTTGGGCGAATAATTTATATCTGATTTTGGTTTGAAAGGCGGGAAAATTTTATATGATGACAATGTAGTTGATGCAAGTTAAGATCAGTTGATGTTTACATTGTCACAAAAAATTATACGAAATCGTAAATAGATTAAAAACAATGATTATAGAATGAAATAGTCTCTTATAATAACTCTTATAATAACTGATGTGACAAAGTAAACATGTCTTGCCCCTATTTTGAAGATCTATAACTCTATTAGAATTCAACATTCTTTCAGAAACGATTGGAAGAATATTGTCCAGAACATAAGAACTCAATTTTTAAAATTTAGATTAATTTGTCAAAGACATTGAAAATGTGACAAAATTAACTTTCCCTGCCCCGCAAGTATCAAGATAGTGTGTTAAAATTGGCATAGGAATTATTACAGGTATATTAAAGTATTAATCGATCCAAACTACGAAAAATATCTTTTAATCTGATGACGATTACCTAACTCCTATAATAACTGATGTGACAAAGTAAACATGTCTTGCCCCTATTTTGAAGAACTATACCTCTATTAGAATACTATGTAACTTTATCATCAAAAAAATTTCGATAAACTAGTTATTTTGCCAGCAAGGAGCTAACAGAGTTTTAATATTTTTTGTGACGAAATTACCCTATTTTTGACCATGTAGCGGTAGTTTAATTGTGACACTGTTAACATATTACCACCTGATAATGATTTATGTGACTAGTGCATGGTACTAGCAGTGTTGTTTGATCCATAGTACGTATAATATAAGGGGTTTAAGCTGGTATATCATTATTTGTTCAATTTCACACATGTTCAGATATTATCAAGATTATGTGACAAAGTAAGCTTGGTTGTGCCTTCTGTGTTTTAATTCCTTACGACTATATGATATAATAACAATTCCCAGCACTTCCAGGCCATCAAATAAACTTACACTACTCAACATTGCTTATCAGGGTGCCCTAAACATTCATCACATATTCCCTTTAATGTGTGACAGAGTAAACCTGAATGCACCATCTAACGAAAAAAGTCGTCAAATATGTAGGTAATGGTCATATGTACCCATCCAATCAACTGGACACTCAAAAATTTGGTCAAAAACGGCAGCAAGGGGTCCATATTTACTCCGTCACATGTTTATAGTGTGACAATGTAACCATTTCCGTGCCGGCCGTATTTAAGCGATATCTTATCACCTGATTAAGATATCGTTATGTGACAAAGTTAGCCTAGAGGATGAGACGATTATCCTAACCATCAAGGGTTTAAGTAATTTCATAGTGTGACGAAGTCAACTACACTGTGCCTTTTAATAGGGTCACTTATATTTACCAATATCCTCAAACTCAAATGAACGTGTCCATAACCATTTTTTGGCACCTCGCCGGCATGTGAAGTAAGCTTAGCACATTTTCCTAAACAATGTGATCACTGATAAGGTTGATTAGGATGATCTGAGATCCTTCTTTTCTTATCTTGCAAATTTAATTCCTTGTCAAAACTAAAGTGCATCCTAAATTTATACGTAATATGGTAGGCGGATGCAATGTTACACAACATATGACATAATCGTTTCCTTGTAGCTCTAAATTACAGCTACTAGGAAAACATTGTGTGATATTATGTTGTGTGGTGAAGTATTGACACCGATAAAAACAACGTTTATCATTTTCCATTGCAATGAAAAAAATGAAAAATGTCAGAAACGGTACAATTTGCTAACAAAAAAATAGGAACTATCTTTTGTTGGTAGGTATTACCTGGTCAGAAGTGCGTTCTATTCATAACCGGGCCATGATAGCTGTGGTCCAATGAGCTGGTAGAGATCTAGTCACATGATCTCATGTCTGTATCACGTGGTCACGTGGCCTGATCACGTGGCACAGGGAGGATGTACGATAACCAGCTACTCAGGAATAACCACAAGTTGAGTCAAATGTTTCATCCTACCGGGGGCGAGCGAGGGCAGGATTATTATTTATACCAACTATTCTCTGTACTAAAGCGCAGGTTTGGGTTCGCAGCTCCTTGCTACGGAATATTTCATTGGAGCGACCTGTGCTATTCATCGTGACAGAGATCTCGTGCTAAATTGGTACAATCAGTGCCGGGAGCTACATGTGGAGCCTCAATGATACATAGGGCAGCTGAGCTGCACCCTATTCCCTAACTGCACCCTATTCCCTAACTGCACCCTATTCCCTAACTGCACCCTATTCCCTAACTGCACCCTTTTCCCTAACTGCACCCTATTCCCTAACTGCACCCTATTCCCTAACTGCACCCTATTCCCTAACTGCACCCTATTCCCTAACTGCACCCTTTTCCCTAACTGCACCCTATTCTCTAACTGCACCCTATTCCCTAACTGCACCATATTCCCTAACTGCACCCTATTCGCTAACTGCACCCTATTCCCTAACTGCACCCTTTTCCCTAACTGCACCCTATTCCCTAACTGCACTCTATTCGCTTACTGCACCATATTCCCTAACTGCACCCTATTCGCTAACTGCACCCTATTCCCTAACTGCACCCTTTTCCCTAACTGCACCATATTCCCTAACTGCACCCTATTCCCTAACTGCACCCTATTCCCTAACTGCACCCTATTCCCTAACTGCACCCTATTCCCTAACTGCACCCTATTCCCTAACTGCACCCTATTCCCTAACTGCACCCTATTCCCTAACTGCACCCTATTCCCTAACTGCACCCTATTCCCTAACTGCACCCTATTCCCTAACTGCACCCTATTCCCTAACTGCACCCTATTCCCTAACTGCACCCTATTCCCTAACTGCACCCTATTCCCTAACTGCACCCTTTTCCCTAACTGCACCCTTTTCCCTAACTGCACCCTATTCCCTAACTGCACCCTATTCCCTAACTGCACCCTATTCCCTAAGCGTTATCTTTAAATTTAACCTGATGGTTGGATAATTGTTGTTTACAGTTACGTGTTGTTGTGGTTCATATACAATATACATTATACATGTGCTGGTCTTCTATCAGAGAAGTTTCCGGTTTTCGTATACGCCTAATCTTTAATCGTTCTGTTTTATCAATACATATTACGTAATCAGCCGAGGGGTGGTTTCCAAATGCTCACGGTTGATTACGGAGGGGGGGGGGCGGGGGGTTGGTCGTTTATTACGTAGAGGCCTAATTAGATTAACTAGCTGTTAATTTGATTAACTAGCTGTTAATTAGATTAACTAGCTGTTAGTTAGATTAACTAGCTGTTAATTTGATTAACTAGCTGTTAATTAGATTAACTAGCTGTTAATTAGATTAACTAGCTGTTAATTAGATTAACTGGCTGTTAATTAGATTAACTAGCTGTTGATTAGATTAACTAGCTGTTGATTAGATTAACTAGCTGTTGATTAGATTAACTAGCTGTTAATTAGATTAACTAGCTGTTGATTAGATTAACAAGCTGTTGATTAGATTAACAAGCTGTTGATTAGATTAACTAGCTGTTGATTAGATTAACTAGCTGTTAATTAGATTAACTAGCTGTTAATTAGATTAACAAGCTGTTGATTAGATTAACAAGCTGTTGATTAGATTAACTAGCTGTTGATTAGATTAACTAGCTGTTGATTAGATTAACAAGCTGTTGATTAGATTAACTAGCTGTTAATTAGATTAACTAGCTGTTAATTAGATTAACTAGCTGTTAATTAGATTAACTAGCTGTTAATTAGATTAACTAGCTGTTAATTAGATTAACTAGCTGTTAATTAGATTAACTAGCTGTTAATTAGATTAACTAGCTGTTAATTAGATTAACTAGCTGTTAATTAGATTAACTAGCTGTTAATTAGATTAACTAGCTGTTAATTAGATTAACTAGCTGTTAATTAGATTAACTAGCTGTTAATTAGATTAACTAGCTGTTAATTAGATTAACTAGCTGTTAATTAGATTAACTAGCGGTTAATTAGATTAACTAGCTGTTAATTAGATTAACTGGCCTTATCCTAATTTAAATATATATAAAGCTATAACTACCAGAGAATATCTATTTTAAGCTTACCTTTCATATAAAGTAAGTCTCATTCAAAAATATTAATATTTGACCAATTTATGGGACGAAATCTACCAAATTTGGTGCGTATGCCCAAATATGGGCATATGGTTTTTGGCTCATAACTCAGTCATTTTTGGTTCAATCTTGATGAAATTTCACATACGAGTTCAGGAGACCACTAGCTACAAGTAGAGCACCTTAAACCTGGATGTTAGGCATGTTCAGGGTATTTGGCTAAATTGGGCCTAATTTTGACCAAATATGAGCGTGGCTGCCCAGCGGGCACCGTTTGGCGGTTGGGGTCCGGGACCCCCTCAAAAGTTCGGTCACTGGTCTTAGTTTGTTGGTCAACTGCTATCTCGAAATCAAGTTTCACAAAAAAATACCCATTGCCCCCCCCCCCCCCCCCCCCCCCCCCCCCCCCCCCTTAACTAAGGCATCATGTAGCCGGTGGGCCCGACATGATACGACATATCTCGACACGTCGGGGTCTGTCGGGGTTTGTCGAGCCTGGAGGCTACATGATGCCTTTACTAGCTGTTAATTAGATTAACTAGTTGGCTAATTAACAACTAGTTAATTAGATTAACAAGCTTTTAATTAGATTATCGCGGAATTGGTTATATTAATTAGTATCGGTGTATTGCATAAATTTTAGAATTTCGGGATGTTACTTATACTATTCATCTTGATGTCTTTATTTTTGCAGATGGAGAAAAGTAAGAGAATTTCACTGTACGCACAGCAGCTACGTTCAGAGCATAGGACCAAAGAATTTCCTAAGAGGAAATCTGTCAACCCCAGATACCAGCCACCATCAAAGTCGGAAATAGTAAGTATTTCTAATAATCTATAAATAGTAAGTAATAAGTATTTCTAAGGATCTAGAAATAGTAATTATTTCTAAAGATCTAGAAATATTAAGTATTTCTAAAGTTCTATAAATAGTCAGTATCTCTAAAGTAATATAAATAGTCAGTATTTCTAAAGTAATGTAAATAGTCAGTATTTCTTAAGTAATATAAATAGTCAGTATTTCTAAAGAAATGTAAATAGTCAGTAATTCTAAAGAAATATAAATAGTCAGCAAGCATCGACCGGGACCGCTTTTTTGGCCGATCCCGGGACTGGGATTGGAAAAAAGTGCCGGGACCGGGAATAAGACCGGGACCGGGACCGGGAATAAGACCGGGGCCGGGATTGGGACCGGGATCGTAGCTAACAAAAATTTTACTTGCAATATTCTTTGATCTTATAATGTATAATTAATATCAGTTATTTAGAATATATATTCGCATGTATCCACACTATATTTACATTACACGTTCAACGTGATATCATTATCAGTGCAGTGTGTACAACACCAACTACACCGCGTTTCAACACCATTACCATGGTTACTTTGCAACTACCTATTTTTCATCTATTTTCACGTGGGTGGTTGTACAAACAAAGAGAATCTTTCGAATTATAATATAGATGTGAAGTGTCTCCCTCAATTTGATATTAAATGTGAGATTTCTCCCGCAAATCAAATTAAAAACAAATCAAATAATAATGCATATCTTCCTAAAACTTCATTCGAAATATTTCTTTTTCTTTTTTTTTTAATATGCCAAAACCAAAACAATGGTGCCACTCGGAATGTTCAACTTTTAACTTTTTTACAAACACTTCATTCGAAACGTTCCAAAAATAACAATTATTTGCACTACTTTTAGAAATCCTATCTTTCTTAAATCCTTCAAATTTGACTTTAAAACTTAGAACTGTCTTTAGACAGTGTCTTAGAACTCTTGACGTCCGGAGGAAGTTTGTTCTCAGTTATGTGTACTATGTACTAGACTATCTAGTATACCGTATGGTCTAACTCGCTACTTTTACAGTATCCGCTGTTTAATATCAGATTAAGACCGGATCTGATCATTCCGAACATTCCCGATACATAATCGGCCAAACCGCTTATAACCAATTGAACGCTTCAATAAGATGACCACGTATACGCCTCTCTGCCAACGTTGTCAAACTGAGGATTGCCAGTAGACGGTTGTATCAATCAGGCAGGCACTTTGAAGCTAACAATATGGCCGTTTGACTTTGTGATGGTTATCCCATAGCAACCGTACATAGCAACCGTTTCGAAGAGCTTGATATTTGGAACGCGCATTAGAATTAATAAGAGGCTATTAAGCGCAACAAGCATGTTTCATGCGCGCGTACCGTCACGATATTTATTGTAGTTACGCGTCAAATCCGAGCGTACTAAATCACTCTACAGTCGATCTTCGAAATTGTTCTAAAAGGGCCCCCGACAGTTGAAACCAACTTCAATCGATGTATTTTCGGACGCTGATTCCGAATCACCCCCCATGACATAGGGTTAAAATGCTCCCCTGACGAGATATAGGCGAAAAACTGTCTCGATCACGTGATATGACCGTATAAGGAAGTTAGTCAAATTTCTCGTTAGGGTTAGGGTTTCAGCATATGCTTTTGTTAAGGATTGGGTTAGGGTTAGGGTTGGGATCAGATAAGAGGGTTAGGGTTTCGAATAGTCGTTCAGGACCAGAGAGAGAACGGGTTAAAAAAGTCACGTGACAGTCGAGTGTAGAGTGATTAATTATCATCCCGTCAAATCCGGTCCTTATTTTACTTTATTTTTACTTTACTTTACTTGTATCACCTCGGTCATTGATAGATCTTGCAAGAGGCTAGCTAGTAAGCTTTCGAACTTCTTTGTGCTGAGAGCTTTTTTTCCCTTGAAAGTTCAGGGGCTCCTAATTCTTATTTGGTTATTTTGAGAATCGATTGCAAATTTTGGATACGAATTTATTGCCGATATGTTCTTTCCAGGCACACCAGTATGCGAGCAAGATTCCCAGACCGATACCAGCTAAAAGGAAGCCGAATCTTTCGCCTCTTCCAGATATGATCGAAAAAGAACCGAGTATTTTGAGGGAAGACATTCTGCAAGAGAGAGTGAGACGACACATTCAACATAAACGGATCCTAGAAGATTTAGATAACGTTTGAGCTTCTGAAGGAACTTGTTTATTTCAGGTTCACACATCACCTATGCGATGTTGCTTAGCAAGCATTTTTGATCTGCCAGAAGTACAAACAACTTCTTAAAAATAAGGGTTGGTTATGGATCGACAGTACTAGTAGTTCCTGTCAGATTTTATTGATTTGTCAGAGGTTTAACAATAACAGGACAAGATGTGATTGCTGATTGGCCCAATGGCCCTGCTCGACGATTGTTATTACATTTACATGTTATTTTGCCAAAAATGTATTCGAAACGTTGAATTTTAATCCGATTACCGAGATAAACATTATATTTTTGGTTATTGTGTAAAATATTGTACAATCAATCTTGTAAATACCTTTAGAAAATTTTTAATTTTTACTATAGTCGAATAAATTGTTTCAATCGGTTGTCGTCCTGGTAGCTGCTGCTACAAAGAATCAATTTATTTGCTTAATAGTGATCCACAATACACAATAATTGTGGTCAAGTGCATTTATTATTCATAAAACAATCTAGTGAAAATTTTGCTGCCCCTTTCCGCTACTAAATCGCTCGCCCAAATTTTAAGAAAATTCTTGAGAAAAGGCCCTTTGGGTATGAAATTGATCGGTGTATTTTTTGACGCTGATTCCGAATCATCCCCCATGACGTAGGGTAAAAATGCTTCCCTGGAGAGTTACGGCTGCAAAACCGTAAAAATAATAATTGTATGTCACGTGAAATTTTTTGGGCGAGCGAATTAGTAAGAGCCGCGCCCCTTTGGCTTTCAGAAGATACCCCCTGCATAAATTTTAAATACGCCGAAAATACGCCGTTTGTCAAAATTTTAACTTTAAGAAATACGTGGAAAAAACTTGTATCACGTGGTGACCCCCACTGTCGCTTCACTATACACTATAGTCTTCGACGATACAGAGGGAGCCGCGCACTTCGTGCGCGGCGGGTCATACAACGTATGACAAGAAAAAACGGCCCATTTTGCAGTTTCAGAAAAAGAGTTTTTTGATGTTATTGTTAAATTTTGTCCGAATATGGAATACGCACGTATTTCTTGCGATAAACGTTTCCGCAAAGTACGCAAGTACTTACAATTTTAAAAATCAGCTGCCATACGCCGCACATCTTTCCACTTTCATCATAATTTGCCTCAGCCTAACCAGTATGCAGTAATCAGTAATCGGCATCATAATCTGCTTGAATACAAATTGCTACCACTACCAGTACCACAATTTGGCCCGATGGCTTAAATATATATATGAAAAGTGACTAGGAATCTGATTAAGGCGGGAAAAGTGGCTATAAATTTTACGACTGGGTAACTATTTCAGTATGTTTCACATTCAAGCTAAATTCCATATCATACTGTATCGTGCTTTGCTGATTATATTACTAAGGTATTTTACCAAAACCCATAATCATGGGTAGAGTGTACCGCTGCCTGCTAGTGTCTCTCTTTCCCAAACAAAAGGAAATGATATTAATTTGATTGACCGTTCTCAAATGCAAAATGATACCGAGAATGAAATTGGTCGCTCGCTTTTCCCATTCATTCACGGCTTACGAATTGTAATAAGTTTCGATTGATTACATCAATCAGATGCTGTAAAAATCTCTTTGGGTTGCGTTCGGGTCGATACCTAGTATTTCGGGGTAAGGGTGGTAGATATTACTTATTGAATTAGCTGAAGTTTATTGAATCTTTATTGCCGAGTACAGCTGCCTTTGGGTAGTTCTTCTTAATCTATTACAATTGTAAATGAATGGGAAAAGCGAGCGACCGATTTCATTCTCGGTATCATTTTGCATTTGAGAACTGAGAACGGTCAATCAAATTAATATCAATATCATTTCCTTTTGTTTGGGAAAGAGAGACACTAGCAGCGGTCCACTCTACCCATGATTATGGGTTTTGGTAAAATATCATCTCTTTTTGATTATAATGTCAGGGTACTTTATAAAGTCGAAATATAAACTGATATCTTCATTAATAAGGAGGAAGTTTCAACGATTTCGAAATTTTTCCTTTAAAAACATTTCCTTGTGTTTAAGGAAGCATATCGGTCGATCACTGACTGAATATGCCACCTAATACTCATTCAAGTTGGCATTAAATTCATATATAATGACATTAAACTGTCGTGACAAAGCAGAATTTGTTGGAAATCACGAATGAGCAAAATTCTCACCTTTCGAACGTGCAAACTTTGAGCGGACGTTGCGTGCGCATCCAATATTGAATCGCCGTAAATTTTTGCATGTAATTGTTTTATATATAGTTTGATAAGCATGCAAAGTTTCAAAGTATTTCAAGAAGAACTGTAATCACAACGGCACTCTAAAGTTGACAGAAAATGACGAAAACAGCAATTTTCAGTGATTTTAGCAATTTTCTATCAATTTGGGCGTGTCCCCACGTGTGCAACTTTTCGATTTTCAACTTTAAAACTAGCCTAATGCACAATTTATACCTATAGGAAGCAGAACTGAGCTCCACAACCCAAGGCATGGCCCAACACCAGAGAATACTAAATCGCAAAATTGACGTTTTTATAAAATAATTCTTCAAAAAAGCACAAACTTCAATGACGAATATCTTTATGAAGGAGCAAGCTAGAAAAACTTTCCGGTAGATTTTCAGAATGCTTGAACAATTATCTAAGGTAAAAATTTCCTCAGATTTTGAATTAAATTACTCCTTAATGGTGTAAAATTAATTTTAAAAGTTATTACTTTGTCAAAAATCAAGTTTTAAAAACGGTTAACTTGATGACGTCATCAATGGGTGTTTATGACGTCAAATAATTTTTTATACAATGTAAACTAAAGTGTAAACAATTATTTGCAAGACCTGTGGTCGGAAATGGCTGTATCTTTTATACTTTTGAATCTATGGACACTTAAATACAGGTTACAATTGACTGGCAAAGCGTCTATCCCTGAATATGTATGTATATATCACGACAATCTGTCGTAAAACAGGGGTTCTAGAAAACCCATTTCCCGATGCTCCTGAAACCTGAAACTTTTTTTGCAGTCGATTTGGTCAACGTCTAGACGCCCTGAAAAATTTCAGATCTCTAACTCAATTTTAACATGGTTTTTAAGGCACCTGAATATGGTGATTTTGGGTTTTTTACCGAATTTCGTATAACAGTGCTGGCAAGTATTTTATGCAAATTTCTTAAAAATCTCAACATAACTATTTTTTATTCCTGTCATCTTTGACATCAAATTAGAATGTTTTGAACTAAAAATAAATCTGCTGAACGACTTCTGATGAGTGTTAATGCCTGGAAAACTCCTGCCGGAGGCGGCGGCCTTCGGCCGGAGTGCACGCTTCGCGTGCACGAAAGAGGCTTGTAACGTGTACCAAATGGGGTATAATAGTAAAGGGGGTATAATAGTAAAGGGGGTATAATATTAAATGGGGTACATAGTATACCCACAATAAATGCAACGGTCGTGCTTGCCAGCACTGTGATTATTAGTTATTCATTATTGCCAAAAAGTGATAATAAAACTATCGTCGGCGGGCCCAGAATACGGGTGCCTCAGGTTAAAAGCGAAGCCCTGATCGACTAAGCCGTGAGTTGTATCACGTCGTGACCCCCATGGTCGTTTCACTATGGAGTTTCTACGATACAGGGGGAGCCGCGCACTCGTGCGCGGCGGATTATACAACGTATGACATGAGGTCATGTAATTAAGAAATGTAATATTTATATTTATAAACGCGCGTTTTTAGTGCGTTCCTGCTAAATGCATTCCTGCTAAATGCTTTACTAAGTTATTATATTTCCCCCTTTACTAAGTGGCAAGAGATTTTTATAATCTCAGGAAATAGTGATCGTGTAACTTATAACCTCTCCTATTTCAATGACCAAAGTACACCCTTTACGAGGTGCCACTATTAAGTACAGTAATCTGTTCTGGGTGATTCCAGTTTAAACAGATGAGGTGCAACAAAAAACTATGGATCTAGACCAGTAAAGGTCGACAAAAAACTACCAGGTTCGAGGGGCCAGCTACCCTTCAACCTTAAAATAGCTACTGAAACATCAATGAATAACCAAAAGTGGAGTGACTCTCGGAGTTCAAGGAGGGGTGTAGCCAGGATGAAGTGCTCTGGGCAAAGCCGCAAGGACCCCAGTGTGCAGATGAGAACAAAGAAGTCGCCTTATTTCAACAGTGTTATTAGTTCACAGCATATCACTCATGTGGACCCGGAGAAGGGGAGAGCACTCCCGTGCAACTTTATCAAACACAGCATTAATGTGGGAACGTGGAATGTGTTATCATTGGAGAGCAGTTCCTCAAAGCTGTATGAATTGTCACAGAATATGTCAGCATATAAAATGGATGTCTTGGGGCTGACAGAGACGCACAGACCCGGCACTGGTGAGGTTACCTTGGATGATGGGTCCCTCTTTATTAACTCAGGAAGAAGTGATGGGTACAGACGACAAGGGGTAGGTTTAGTCCTCTCGAAGAAGACTAAAAATTCATTGATTTCATACAGTCCGATATCAGAACGTATTCTTGCAGCGAGGCTGCACAGTCGACATATCAACATTTCGATTGTGATAGCTTATGCTCCAACTGAGGATGCAGCAGTCGGGGTAAAGGATGACTTTTATCAGCAGCTATCTGGGGCATTTGATGAACTACCAGCTCATGACGTGAAGTTTTTACTTGGAGATCTAAATGCTCGCATTGGCCAAGATAACTCAGCTTGGTCCGGTGTGATTGGTAAGCATTCCCTTCACGTTTCATCAAATGACAACGGCCTTCGACTATTAGATTTCTGTGCATTACATCAGTTGACAATCGGTGGGACGCTTTTCCAGCATCGTGATATTCATAAAGGAAGTTGGAAGTCTCCAGATGGCCGCACAGTAAATCAGATTGACCATGTCTGTATTTCTACCAAGTGGAGTCACTCTCTACTTGACGTAAGATCATGCAGGGGTGCAGACATTGGCTCCGATCATTATTTGGTTCGGGGTCAATTTAGAGTCAAACTTATGGCAGTTCAAAAAATGAACGCCTCTCGTAGGATATCTCCAGCAATTGAGAATCTTAGAGATCAGTCCAAGGTTGAAGAGTACTGCATTGCTCTTCAAAATCGTTTTAGCTGCCTACCAATGGAGGAGAATCTTGATGGAGAATGGACATTAGTTAAGGATACTATTAAAGAAGTGTCTATGGAGGTACTGGGTGAGCGCCCCCGGCGCAGAAAGCAGCAGCATTTGTCTCAGGAGACAAAAACCCTTATTGCAGAACGCAGTAAGATTAAACAAATGGCGCCTAATGACAACAACAATAGGAGCGAGTATTCTCGGGCCAACAAACTTGTCAAAAAGAGCTGCAGGAAAGACGACGAGAATTGGGCTCTTAGAGTTGCAGCAGATCTGGAAACAGCCGCTGTCCATGGCCGTCAAAGGGAAGTCTGGCAACGGATAAAAACACTGTCCGGTAAGAAGAATCGAAAATCAACTGCTGTAAGAGACAAATCCGGGAAGTTGATTGCTGATCCCTCTGCTCAGAGAGAGAGATGGGGAGAACATTTTTCTGAGCTATTAAACCCTCCTCCCACGAATGCGGATATGTCTGACCTGGACCATCTTGAAGTGGTTCCATGCTTTCCTTATCTTGGTGATGGTGATGGTCCCCCCACAAGACTTGAGATTTTAAACTGTCTCAAAAAATTGAAGAATCACAAAAGTGCTGGGATTGACGAAATCTCTAATGAGCAGTTAAAGTATGGGGCAAGTGGTCTTGTGGATAGGATGGAGAAATTGTTCTCTAAAGTTTGGAATTCAGAAGCAGTGCCTGACGACTGGTTGAAAGGCATCGTGATAATTGTACCAAAGAAGGGTGATACCTCTCATTGCTCCAATAATAGGGGGATCACTCTAAGATCTACAGCATCTAAACTGTATCAAATCATCATATTACAACGCATGAGTGACGGTTTAGAAAGTCTGCTACGAGACAATCAGTGTGGGTTTAGAAAGAACAGATCATGCATTGATCAGATTTATTCACTCCGCACTATTATACATAACTGCATTGAATATAATCTCCCCCTGTATGTAAATTTTGTGGACTTCAAGGCAGCTTTTGATTCCATCGACAGGAATTATATTTGGAAAGCTTTCAGTCATTATGGCCTGCCATGTAAATACATTCGAATAATACAGGCATTCTTTAATGGAACTGTTAGTGCTGTTAGACACAATGGTGAACTATCAGAATGGTTTGAAGTAAGTTCAGGCAGTGGCCAAGGAGACATTCAGGGTCCCCCACTTTTTAATGTCTGCCTCAATGTGGCTGCTGAGAGAACAGAAAGCAACAAAGTGGTGTCCCACGGAGCGGTTCTTCAAAGATCTATCAGTCCGCTCGTTGATGATATCACTGTGTTAGATACAGATTATGCAGATGACATGGCTGTACTGGATAACAGCGAGGAAGGTCTTCAAGAAACAACTGACCTTTTGTGTATGTATGGTGCCCAGGGAGGTCTTAGAATCAATGGTAAAAAGACTGAGGCTATGGTCATTGGTAAAGCAACCTCTCAACGGCCATACACGAAAGAAGCCACAGTGAACATCACTGTTGAAGACACGCCAGTACAGCAAGTTAGTGACTTTACGTACTTAGGTACAATTATTTCCAGCGACGGTACTATCGACCGTGAGCTGTCAGCTAGGATTCAGAAAGCTTCCGGAGCCTTCAATCAACTGAGTAATATATGGAAAAACCGCAACATCCAGTCTTATACAAAGATCAGGATTTATAAGGCAGCGGTTTTGACAATATTGTTATATGGTAGTGAGGTTTGGAACACAACCAAAAAGCAGCTACATCGCTTTGAGGTGTTCCATCAGCGTTGCTTGAGGAGAATACTTAGGATAAGATGGCTCGATCGGGTTAGAAACACTGAAGTGCTGGAGCGTGCAAAGATAAATCCAGTAGAGACGTACATAGGAGCAAACCGCCTGCGTTGGTTTGGCCATGTCACCAGAATGCCAGACACTAGGCTTCCTAAGTACCTGCTTAACTGGACCCCTGCCCATGGGAGAAGATCTAGGGGCCGTCCAAGAAAGAACTTGAGGAAATGTTTGCTGGAAGATGCTGCATCGTTTACAGGAAACACTGACATAGACCTAGAAGGAGCGAGCGAGATGGCTAGTGACCGAAAACTTTGGAGGGAGATGATACGTCACAAACGGGAGTTCATTGGTGCAGGCCACTCGAATGATTGAGGAGACCTAATCAAGTACAAGTAAGTTACTAAGTTATATATTTCCCCCTTTACTGTTTACTAAGTTATATATTTCCCCCTTTACTAAGTTATATATTTCCCCCTTTACTAAGTTATATATTTCCCCCTTTACTAAGTTATATATTTCCCCCTTTACTAAGTTATATATTTCCCCCTTTAATAAGTTATATATTTCCCCCTTAACTAAGTTATATATTTCGTCTGCGGATATTGAAATTAAATTCCTCTCAATATGCGTAACTAATCTCGGACTACGAGATTATTTCATCACGTGACACCGCGTGACCAGCGGGAGGGGGGTGGCCCATTAAGACCACGTGAGTAACAAACTTAGTTAGTCCATCATGAAACTTATGGACTTTTCATTAATATCAATCAACCTGCATCACAATATAAGTTAGCCATTTAAGTGTTTGACATCACTTGTTATTATACAGGGTGGGCCAAAAGTCAGTGTGCAAACGTTGGGTCTTATACCTCCGCCGTGTTTTATATTTGAGAGCTGTTGCTTTGCAGATGGCATACTGTACTTACTGGTTCAAGGATTCCGTCGTCAAAATTTGAAAATTCGAATAATTTAGACCACGCCCATTCAATATTAAAACACCTATATATTGTTTTCTCTGAACATGCTGAACGCCTAATTTTTTTAGAGACGGTAGATTATCAAATGTTGCATATGATCTGAAAACATGAGGCAAAACGAATTAGAAATGACGAAGTTATCAAGCATTTTGTGTATCTCGTTAACAAAATTGACTGGGTGATTATGTGACACCGTGACACGACACCTTAATTGGGCACCCTTAACAATTCCCATAATGTTTAACGGGGTAGTTAACGGGGTCACCTTATCACGTGATTAGGTAAACCAATCACCTGATCACACGTAATGATTAAACTCGTTATGCTTCAAATCTCGGTCATCTGAGAAGCTACAGTTCTAATTCTTTCAGGACAAACGTAATTCGAATGGCCAAACACAATTCAATAACATTTAGCTTGATCCGACTATCCAAACTATCAAATAAATGTGAAAATGAACATCCATTTGAAAAAAATGAACGCGAATATTTTTCGAGTTGACAAATTCCTCGAACCAGTGGTGGTACTAAGTCATACCAGAAGGAAGTATTTCAATTGGGCATTCAGTGACTGAGCTATTAAGGCCAACGTTTGCACACTGACTTTTGGCCCACCCTGTATGTTGAGGGGCTCTTACTAATTCGCTCGCCCAAATTTTCACGTGACTTCATGGTTTTTATGGTTTTGCAGCCGAACAAAACGGTTTTACATACACCCTAATCCCAACCCTAACCCTAACCATAACCTCAAAGCTATTCATAACCCTAACCACAACCCTAACCCTAAC
This sequence comes from Bolinopsis microptera, assembly GCF_026151205.1. NCBI lineage: Eukaryota > Metazoa > Ctenophora > Tentaculata > Lobata > Bolinopsidae > Bolinopsis > Bolinopsis microptera. Next base: position 18,045,158 of record NC_087081.1, on the reverse strand, counting down.
CCGAGTCCGAAACAATCGAATTTGTGTTTAACTAGCCTGTCACGTGACCAAAACAGTTTTTGCCCATATAACTCTTCAGGTAAGCATTTTTAGTTTTACCCTACGTCATGGGGGGTGATTCGGAATCAGCGTTCAAAAATACACCGATCCAGATCAATTTCATACCCTTAAGGCCTTTTCACAAGAATTTTCTTAAAATTTGGGCGAGCGATTTAGTAGGAGCGATGTTGAGGAGTCACCATCTGTTTATGGAGCGTATGGTGTCGATATCGACTATCGAATGCCTCCAGTCTATGGTATGGAGCGGTTCCATTTCGAACAATGTTTTACCTGGGGACCTCAGTAAACAATGTTCAGAAGCAAAAACAATCGCCATTTATTGCTGTGGTCAAAATAAGGCGTTATCCTTACTTCTATCATTCACAATCAGCCAATGGCAACATTCCATCCATACAACAACATTAATAATTCATCATGATGATGTCAATCTTTAAGTCTCGAATTAGAAACTACTGCTGGATGCTCTGCTTATTCGTTTAAACTAAACTTCCTTTAATCAGGTTGATCAACTTCAAGTAAACATCCATTTTATGTAAACTTATACCAGCTCTAAGTCTAAAGAGAAAGCATGTGCTTGATAGGTGCTGGTGCATGCAAGATGGGGCTCCTGAGGAGCCGCTCCTCCCCACTGTAGCAAAGAGAATCGTGGTTGGAGAAAAAGTTCAAGGAGAGGATCATCTCCCAAAATGCAGACTTTGCCTGGCCCCCATTCTCCCCCGACCTCAACCCCTGTGACTTCTACTTCTGGGGATATCTCAGAAGTAAAGTCTATAGTAATCCAGTCCCTAAGACAACCGCAGAACTTAAAGCAGAATACCTAAAGAGAGGCAAGGAGAATACAGTTGAGCACGGTGCAGTCTGCTGTAGACAACTGCCTCACCCGATATCAAAATGTGCTCTCCAATAAAGGACGATGGTTCGAGCAGGTAATAAATTATTGAGTCACATATTATTGTTTTATGATTTTTGGTATATTTGTTACACTTACAACCACAATTTGAAAAGTTATTTAATTTATACTAAATTTGACAATAAGGGGTCGTTCACATATTACGTAATCAGCTGAGGGGGGGGGGGGTTTCCGAATGATTACGCTAGTGTAATTTTGACACAATAGGTATGTGTAAAACTGACTACGGAGGGGGGGTGGGGGTGGGGTAAAAATGTTTCAAAAAATTATTACTTAATCATTAATATGTGAACGACCCCTAAATCAAAAACAGGACATTATTTAAATGAATTTAATCCCAACTTGAATGAGGATAAAGTGGCATATTCAGTGCAGCGGTCCACTCTACCCAATTATGGGTTTTGGTCAAATATATTTACAAAACACTCGAATTCGTGTACAAGTATTTATCACACGGCAGGATATAGCGAGAGGGTATATCTAATGCAGGGATATAGCCAGAGGGTATATCTGTCTATCTCGAATCCCAACCCTTCTCAGCTATTCTCACTAAAACACCCGGACGAATCTATAATGAAATTGACTCAACTTGGAATCAAGTAGCGACGGTTTTTTAAAGCAACAATGAAAAATATTTGATATAAAATCTGGAATTCTGATTTCGATTTACAAAAACTTTCAAGATCTCTTGATTTTGCTACATATCATTCTAGCATATTAGACATATCCTCAAATTAGCCGAAATTATTATTCTCCGAAACATATTAAACAGTATTCTTGTTGTTTTTTAATTCAAGTTTGGTTTTCAAATTTCCAGAAAAAAACCCATCCTCATCGTCTAATTAGTCTAATAGGTAGTTAATGTATCGGCTTAGGTTTGAATTGAACTCTTCTATGACTGGATTGCACGATGTTAAAATCCAATAGTCATCAGTCACAACATGTATGAAAACATTTTAATAATCGATGGACAGACCAAAGAAAGAATTTATACTCAATCCATGCAATTGAATGTCTTTCTCCAATCTCCAATCTCCATTCTCCATGGATAATACACGGCCATGGATGATACTGGCCTTATCGCACAAGTGACAGGTTGCTATTACTAACAGTATTAGTATGATGCAATATCTTTTAGACAAAGAAGTTAGATTTAGGACAAATTGAATAAATTAAATAAGATCGTGTCCGTAATCACTGAGCTCCAAACAAAATAGCAAACTATTAAGACTCTAGATGGATGATCGTTAAAAAAAGGTCCATCAAGTTTAAAATCTTATTTCTTATCATCGCAAGTGTCTTCAGGTGGTGCAGTAGCAGCCGCAGGGGTTTCTGCACCTGTGAAAAGAAGTAATCATTCGAAAAGTAAAAAAGAGAAAAAATGCTAACACTATTTACAGAAGAGAAGACTAAACCAGCTCGTCTATACACAGGCCTCTCGAGGCCAAACCAAGATTTCGCTGTTGTACTAACTTTTAAACTATTACAAAGTGATCAAAGTTGGGCTAACCTGACAAGCAACTCTCAGCCCGTGTGCCAGGCCTGCTCGCCTGAATAACTAACCTGACAAGCAACTCTCAGCTCGTGTGCCAGGTCTGCTCGCCTGAATAAAACCGTCGTCTCGGTAATCCTTCCATTCAACTAGAGTAGCAGTAAGTTTAGCAGTGTTGCAGAGGATCGCTGTAGCGTAACTTGCTAAGTGGTGGTGTGTTCTAGCTATTGCTGTAGAAATGTTCACTGAAACAAGCGGTGGTTAGAAAATATTCAGTACGATGAGTTGTTGAACGGGATTGTGATTTCAGTACATTTATAATTTATTATCAAACTATAGCAATCGGTCAGGATGACTAGAAGGGGACCATAGGAGGAGCTTGGTACCCTACTATATAACAGATATTCATAGAAGTATTATCGGAGTTTGTGAAACTTATAAATTTGATCCGAGTGCCGCAATATAAAAACGCGCGAGATTTATAAACATAACCGGATCGAAAATCGAAACGTAATCTCAAAGATTAGTAAAACAACAGCGACATCATGAAAATTAAATCTAGAACTTTTAAAAATACAATCAAATGATTTGGCAACCACTCAATGATGATGTACGGTAACAAATGTGCATGTGGTTAATATTGAAGTGTGAATTCGTCTCAAGCTCAATTCAATTTAGAGATCACAAAAGTCTGAAAGAAAGATTACGCACCCAAAACCTGTTTAAACAATCAGAGTCAATCTGTCGTTAGTATATGATACAGATATTAGATAAGGGAAATCGTTAAAATAATACGAATCTTTATGATTATATATCAATATGCGTTAATTATTTTTTATAAAGTGAAGACTCTAAGCTGCACATGTGTATCATCTCAAATTTCATATCAGTTAATTTGGAAGTCGGGATGTGCTGACTTGTTGGCAAATAGCCAGAGAATTACACTCTATAATTATATTATTTAGCACTTAATTATTAGCAGACTGGATTAACACTGAAGGATGTTTATCGGTTGCTCAGTTTATTCAGTAGAAGGAGGCGGCGCTAGTTTCACCAGATACTGATCAGTTTATTCAGTAGAAGGAGGCGGCGCTAGTTTCACCAGATACTGATCAGTTTATTCAGTAGAAGGAGGCGGCGCTAGTTTCACCAGATACTGATCAGTTTATTCAGTAGAAGGAGGCGGCGCTAGTTTCACCAGATACTGATTCATAATTTCCTCAAACTGAGTCTGCTTCTCTGCAACAGCTTCTAAACTACTTTCGTGGGCTTCAGGTGATGTAGTCCACGCTTGTGCCTCTTCGCATAGTCTGAAAAGAATTAAAAATGTAAATTAGCTATCAAATGATTTGCATCAGAAGTATTCAGTTAACAGTATATATCTTTCCCGGAAACTTCCTTGCTGATAGAGTGCTTTATGTAAAAATATTTGGGAAAAGTATTACTTGTTTGAAGTTTGTTTTTCCTCTTTATTTAACTTTCCTACGATCCGTTCAGGGTCTGTGACTTGACTGTGAATCTGAAGAAATGAAGAAATTCAATTTTAACGTTGCATTGCTCAACCCGCCAACGTTTCCAACTTTAACATTAAATTCCAATTTAATGATAATTTCAACAAAATTTTTCCATGGGACCAAAGCAGCTGATAGATATTACTGCCCTCTATCAGAACAAGTGTCTGGTTTCTCGCCTTTCAATAGAGAATTGTTACAGAAGTCTACGACAATTTGATCAAGGTCGCATCGTTTTAAGACCCCTGGGGCTATGTTGTCGTCACCCCATGTTTTCCCTTCAACGCTTCTGTTCCGATATTCAGAGGTGGGTGGACTGGATCAATATCCTCTTCCGCATTCGCTACTGTTGGTGGTGAACCTAGAGGAGTTGCAAAATAGTCCTTCCGTTTCTGAACTCGTTCCGTCGGTGAGTTGCCCTTGATTTTGCCAGTATACGATGGAGCTTTACCCGTAATCTTGTTGATCATGGTCCAGCTTTTAGCATGCCTGCCCTCTTGCCTCTTCCAGTTCCCGGACCTGCCCCTCCAGCAGTTGCTCTTGGGCTGCTTGATAGGCATCGCCTAGCTTCTGTTTGCCTTCTTGAACAGCTATTCGGTTGTCTTCTGTAGCATCTGAGTGGTATTTTATGCTACATTCTCTCAGCTTCAGCCTAGCATTGATACCTTTCTGTTGCTGTCTGATCCTCCTTTTCAAGTATAGAAAATCGGTTTTTAACTTATACTGTATATCTCTCTTGTAGAGCGATGTCAGTTTTAAGTTTAGACAAGTCCAGAACCGGATCCCTCTTCTCCGTTTCGCTCATCCGGAGACTAAGCTTAATCCTTGCTTAAAGCAAGCAATATTCTTAAAGATACAAAATTTGAATTATATTTTTACAGATATAATAGTTAAATTTTACATCACTAATAGAAGCTCTGAAGTCCTGTAAAGCTTGTGTTTGGTCCAACAGAAATACAGTTCCCTCGTGCCTGTATCGCACCGCTAGAGCTCGTGCTGTTTCGCCGTGACATGTCTTTAAACTGAAATGTTACGTTTAATTTCAAGTTAATTTGATCAAACTGATTATAAGGGCGAACCGGGAAAGAGCTGAAATCCTCTTTTTTCGCTAGTAAGTATTCATTAAGTCATCCAATTCATAGGTGCAGATTTCGTTTTGAGGTGAACTTTTAAGTTCCCGAGAAATTTTCTTAAGTTTGCTTTTTTTCCTCCTCGGGCACATTCGTAACCTACGGGCCAGCAAAACCTAAACTACATATTGACCGTTATGTACGTCGGTATCTGTTGAGGAGCCAAATCATCTGAAAAGCCCTAAACCTATATTTTGCTCAGGCACGTAGCCAGGATTTCTCTTTGGGGGGGGGGGGGCTGTCGGCGAGCGAAGCTGCAAGCTGTGGCAGGGGTCTGGGGGCGCGGACCCCATTGGCGGGGGCTAGGGGGGCGCAGCCCCCCGGAAAAATTTTGCGAAATAGGGTGTTTTAGGCTAAATTGAAAGTTTAATGAATTTACAAAAATGTATAGTTTGGCATAATCATTGCCTACAATCCTGACCTGAGTAATTTACCCCTTTGAGACTTTATTTTGGGTTGAAAATTGAGTTTATCGAGAGGAAGTGAAAAATCTCTGGTTCAAATTTGGATTTGAAGCCATGTTTAATTTTTTCTGTTGAGGTCAATTTTTTGCGCAGAAAGCGTCCGATTTTAGGGGGAAAAATGTATGTTTGCTTTTAATTTTTATGGTGCCGACGGCACCTGAAATCGACGAAATCTGCAGGGGTGATCCAATTATTGACAAGAGTTATTCTATGAAGTGTAGATAATGTTAGTTTGAGCACTATAGTCATCTTCGAAAGTAAGTTGCATGTTGAAAATTGTAGCTAAAATCACCCAAGATTAGCCCCGTGTTCAAGTAGACAGCTAACAGCGTTGATTCGTCCCCAGCTGGAGGCTTTATGTAAAGATGTGTACCCCTGGAAGATTGAGGGGCGTGGTAACTTGTTGAACATTTAATTATTTGATTAATTTAAGCCAGAAACAAATACTAATTTGCGATTAGCAATATTGTATCAAATTCAAAGGGTTGGGAATCGTGATTTATCTCAACTCGTCCGGCTATTTAAAAAACACAAGTAATACATGTATCTAACTATAAAAAAGAATTTCGCCGCGGTTACACCACGGTTCACGCACGATAATTTTCCTTACAATATAGTTGTACCAGTACAGGTATTATTCTAACTCTAAATATAAATGTCTGTTGTCTACTTGCATCCTGGACTTAGAGTGGAGTGTGGCGCACGCGACAATCGTGTTTTCATTAAAGGCGTGCAGAACTTGACAAACATTTTGGGTGTCGCCGTCTGTATATGGTTTGGTTGTACAGTACTGTCACCAAGATGTAACTAGGTCGACAGGTAGGAAATTATTAATTTTGCGCGGTGTTTTGTTTCATGTATAAATAATGCGTGCATCATGTCATCTTAGTTATTATTTCTATCTAACATTCACTAATAAATTTCTAAATTTTGAAGCACCATTGAGGCCTTGATTAATGATTTTATATAAGATTTTTCATAGCAGTCGGATGGCACAACCTTATTGCCTTCCTGGTATGGATGTAAATGCAAAGAAAGATCAGTTGTCAACAATCTATTCACATTTATTTCATTCAGTGCCGAAATAAGATAATTACCGGCTGATATTATAACTTTATAATGGAATTTGTTTTGGCATAGGTTGCTACTACATTTTCCGTCAAATAAGTCACTTTTTACTAATTTCCAGTTATCTGTAACATAAACAATTCGGTGGTTAGAGATGGCATAAAATTTCATAAAATGGAGACTTTTCCAATTCTATGGAGAAAATAAAAAACCCTTGAGTAATTCCCCGTTTATGCCATTTTATGCCATTTTATGCCATGACTTTTGATCATCGAATTACGTATGAAGCAGCTTACTTGGACACTCTAACATGTTTACTTTCGCATACCAGGCTACTCAAAGCTAATACCAAGATATTTAGAAAAAATTAAGATATTTGAAAAACAAATTATTTAACAATTTTTACAAAATTTATACCCTTGTGTTCGAGCTGGAAATTGTTGAAGGTCGAAATACGATAAAAGGGCAAAAATTGTCTTTTTGATATTTAGATTCTTATCTAGATGAATATTGTATTTAAATTATTTCGTCCTTTAGGGTCAAAATTTTGTAAAAAACGGCGTTTTTAAAATTTTTAAGTTTTTAAATGGCACAAAATGGCATAAAATGGAGACTTTTTCGATGGAAAAACTGGAAAAACTGGAAAAACCCATGAGCAATTATCCATTTATGCCATTTTATGCCATTGCCCCCCCCCCCCCACCCCCTCCCCCCTATCAATGTAATGTGAACGATTTTTGAGGAAAATGTGACGAAATGAATGAAATTAGTCATTTGGATGTTCAAATGGTTTGCTGATTTTTGGCACTCTGTTAAATTGATCATAAGTCATATTCTGCTTGAGCCTGGAACTTGAGCTGAATATTTTCATTTCATCATAGGTACAAATCAATGGTTGCACTATAAAAAGCATTTCCTCAGTTTTTTTACTCTACTTTGAAAAAAGTAAAATCAGTGTCATTTTTTATAAACATGTCCTTAATTATAGTAATACGCTAAATTCCTAAATTCGATTAATTTAAACTATTCGAAACTTGTACAACAGTCGTCAACCACTAACAACTGGTTGCTATGGGTGTAATTAATCAACACTGGCGTCGTGCGCAGCAAAACAAACGTCTCATTCGAAAGGGCGTGGTCTGTGTTTAAGGGGGCAGGGGGGTCGGGTCTTTATAAAATTTCTCTCGAAATTGATTTTATAGTTGTTTCTAATAGAGGGGAGTGATATCTATCTGCTATTTTTGGTCCCATGGAAAAATATTGTTCCTAGCCGAAATTATTGCCGGTCAAAGGTCAGTGCTCATGTGTAATTATTAATAAAACAAATATTTAATAAAACAAATATTTATTTTTACGGCACAATCAAACAATATCAATAATGAATAAATCAGGGGAGGTTTGAAGAGGTTTCAAGTGCCGAAGGCCACTGCTTATCTTTAGGATTTGAGAGTGACCTGTGCTTGAAACCCCCTCAACCATCCACTACGTCAATATACTTATTATACAAATATAGAAAAATATAATAATCTAAAATTACTTATTGGTTTAGTTTGGTGACAAAGGAGAGCCCAGTTGAGTTTTAGTTTAGCTTTAGGTTTTGAATCACAGTTTAAAAGGTTAGCCATGTTTCATGGCAGAGAGAGATATCATGTGTGCATAGCCGTACCGGATGTAGAGTTTGATTGTTGTATTGCGCGAGCGATTTGCGCGAGCGATTTTCAATCGTGCGCCCTGAAAATCGAGTCTAAAAATCTATCTCCTCCTACATTTTTTGAGTAATCACACTGAAACTTTCAGGATATATTCTAAGGACCAATTTTTTATTCGATTTTGAAAATCTTGGACCTCTTTTTTTGCCGATTTTTCTAGGTCCAAGATTTTCAAAATGAAATACAAATTTGTTTCAGGTCTATCTCGAAATTCTAAAACGAGTATAAGTTTCTAAATGGTCCTTAGAACATATCCTGAAAGTTTCAAGGTGATTGCTCAAAAAATATAGGAGGAGATAGATTTTTAGACTCGATTTTCAGGGCGCACGATTGAAAATAGCTCGCGCAATACAATTACACATGAGCAATAATTTCGGCTAGGAACAATATTTTTCCATGGGACCAAAAGTAACAGATAGATATCACTGCCCTCTATTAGAAACAACTATAAAATCAATTTCGAGAGAAATTTCATAAAGACCCCCCCCCCCTGCCCCAAGAAGGAGTAGCTTTCTATCCTTACCAGTACCACTGCAACGTTTGGCCACCTCACAATTAAATAATTCATATCTCTACTATAATTCAGAGAATTATTTCTGATGCAGAATGTATGTATGTACGACCGCCCACGTGCAAATTAGATGAAAAATAATAATTTAGGTAACAACCAAAACGTTCCATACTAACGGTGTTTTAATGCGCACGTGCACGTGCAAAGATTGTTTTAACGTCATTTTGATCGGTTTTGTTGTTATTATGTTGTGTTTAAAATGTTTTATATTTAAATCGGCTGTATCTTCGGTTGGGATGGATATTTTTTGATACGATTAAAAATTTCTTTCAAAGAATAGTACTAGCTTCGTCCCTGTTACCACGGGCTTTCTAGTCTACTATAATTCAGAGAATTCTTTCTGTATGCAGAATGTATGTATGTATGTACGACCGCCCACGTGCAAATTAAATGAAAAATAGGAATTTAGGTAACAACCAAAAGGTTCCATAGCAACGGTGTTTTAATGCACACATGCACGTGCAAAGATTGTTTTAACGTCATTTTGATCGGTTTTGTGGTAATTACGTTGTGTTTAAAGTGTTTTATATTTAAATCGGATGTATCTTCGGTTGAGATGGATATTTTTTGATGCGATTAAAACTTTCTTTCAAAAAATACTACTAGCTTCGTCCCTGTTACCACGGGCTTTCTAGTATATGTATAATATCAAAACCCGATTACTTATTCCCTACGGCCTACGATCTTTCTGCCATCGGCAATGGTAGGGAAACAAAATACCTGATGAATATCTTACCTGAGGGTCCGTTAGATTGACATCCACCTCTTCGTTATCCAAAAGTTTGGGAATTAAGCCTACTCTTCCCAAAACAGCTGCTTTCTCAAGTGGTGTTTGTCCTGAGAGGAAATAGTATTATCACTAACCATTAACTATTCATAGGGACCTGATTTCTAGTCCCTATTCATATGAATTTGACGCCATGGTGCATGGTAAGACCACAACTTAATGTGCACTGCAGTAAACCATCACCATTCTGTGTGAACATTAACTTTTCAATACTGTAAAAGGGAACTTACCAAAATTATCTCTGAACTGAAAATCAGGTTTTTGAGGTTCAGCCCCATCTTCGATAACTTCTCCTTCAGCGAGAGGAGGGTTGCAAATATTCTCAAACTGCTCTACTTTTTCAAACAGTAGAGCGGTTAATATTTCCTGTTGTGACGCTATCATGCTATAAAGTACGTTAATATTAGTTGATCATGATTCAATGATTGTAGACTTTGTGTAACTTAACCGATAGGCTCATACCATTTCGCTCGCCCCAATATTATTACGTGCTCGATCGTGACTTCAGACTTTGGTTTTTTTTTTCGATTTTGCAAAAGGGATTTACACATTCCGGCGGAACATAACCTGATAAGGCGAAGCGTAACTAGCTATGCTGTATGTTGTATGTGCGCATATAACCATCAATGCAATGCAGAAGATCAGTTATCTGATCAAAATAAACGCGCGTCCTTTTAATACTGTCAATGCGCGCGGTTTACTTTAAATAGAAATTATCACCGTTGTCATAGAAACTGTTAAATAGCTAATTTAAGTAGACCTTTTCAGTATTTAATCATAATCCACACATTACGGGATATAGTAGGCTAGGGGGTTTACTTTGAAGGGTTCTAGAGCCATTTACCGTTGACATTTGTCGTTCAGTGGGGAATTGTGGCTTTGATGCAATGACAAACCATTGGTATGCGTTACTTCTCAGTTTGGCAACGGTTATCAGCACGATCAGATGCCACGTCAACAACTACAACAGCCACAGCTACCTCACTTTTCCAACGGTGAGTCAGAACTAAGATCAGTTCAAGAGTTATGGAAATTTATGCAACATCTAGAAACCGAACTTAGTATAGCTCGTAGTGATCATGCTAAATTGTTGGACGACTTCGTGGAACTTCGACACGTTAACTCAAAGCTCAGCAAAGTTGTCGATCGTCAAGCGGAGGCGATCTGCAAACTAGAAGTGGAACTAGATAATTTAGATCAATACTCACGTAGGGAAAACGTTTGTTTTACCAATTTGCTAGTTAATGAGAGCAATAGTTGTGAGGACCAAGTGGTCTTGTTGTGTGAACAGTTAGGTGTGGACATTGTTAAGGATGACCTTGTAGCCGCTCATCCCTTGAAGGGCAAGAAGGGTAAAGCCCCTAGGTTTATTGCTCGCTTCAAAGATAGATCAACAGCACAGAAAGTGTTTAGAAATAGGAAAAGCACTAAAAACATTTCCCCAGATAAAAAGAAATTGCTGTTTGAGAACCCCGAAAAGGGTGTCGGGGTACAGCCCAATATAACATATAAACGAGCGGCATTATTAGGGCAGGTCAACGATGCTGTCAGATTTGGTGGACTAAACTCTTGTTGGGTTGACTACAAGAATGGGAATGTTTTATTGAGAATGAATGCTAACGGTAATCCTAAGCTGATTAGGAATACTGCTGATTTGTTGATTTGTGTGCCTACTTTTGAACCTAAAGAGTTTTTGTTTTGTGAGAGCCCCTTTTTGAACAATACTGAATTCACACCGTGAGATGGATATTTCTAATACAACTATTTTTCAGATTTTAATATTTCTAACAGAGAGTTATGGATGACGGAGTTTCAAACATGACCCTTCCCAACATCCTCATACCCTCTGACCGTAAGCAATGCGTCTTCTGTCATAAAATTTTGTACTTTCACCAATTCATTCTACGTTGCAACAACTGTAAGGACATATATCATGGATCTTGTTTAAAGCTAGACAATAGTACCATATTTATACTTCAGCAATTTGTATGGTATTGTAAAATATGCTATGACGATTATATTGAGTATTATAAGTGTGTGACATGTTTAACAAATATTGATATATTTAATGACAAGATTGCACAGTGTAAACAATGTTTCAAAATGTTGCACAAGAACTGTGTTAAGTCTAATATTTGTTCGTCATGTATGCCCTTACCCTTACTTGACTTAAACACTGCTACTACCAGTACTGTTGAATATATTGAAACTGATTTTTATTCCGAACAACCGTTCTTTGCTCCTTTTGAATATTATTACAATGAAATGATAGATTTTATCCCGGATGTTGAAACTCTTAGCGAGAATTTACAAGAATGCAGCCAGATACTGCGTCAGTGCGTCTATTATAAGTTAGATGATTTTGAAGAAAAAATGAACGACAATGGATTATCGTTATTAAGTTTGAATATTGATGGATTCAGATCAAATTTTGACTGCTTTTTAGTGCACCATGGACGTTTCAAAGCTGATGGATATTTCCTTTGTGAAACTAATGTAACAGAACATGAGTCACAACCATTTTACATACCGGGTTATAATAAATTTGTACTTAATCGATTATTGAAGGAGGATGGAAAGCTTAAACACAAAGGTTCTGGTTTGGTAACGTTTTTGCGTGACAAATTTAATAATATTAATCAAAAATTTGAGCTTTGTTATTCTACCGTTGATTTTGAATCACTTTGTGTTGAAATAACAGTTAAATCTGAAAAGTTACTAGTTGTTAATTGTTATAGATCACCAAGTGGAAACTTTGATTCATTTATCGATATGTTTGGCAGTATCTTAAGTAAATTGAACACATTTAAGGGACACAAAAGCTATATTCTTGGTGACTTTAATGTAAATCTATATAACTCCGAAAGAATTAAAAGCAGCAAAAATAATTCCTTTGTATAAGAATAAAGGATCTATTTCTGATATAAGCAATTATCGTCCTATTTCAATGTTACCTGTTTTTGCTAAGATTTTCGAGAAGTTAATACATAAAAACGTATCTGATTTCTTTAATAAGCACAATCTTTTCTGTGATAATCAGTTTGGTTTCCGCAGTAAGCACTCAACCTTTCATGCACTTGTTTCAGCAGTAGAAAATCTTCATGATGCTATCGATAATAAGAATTTTACATTAGGTATATTTATAGATTTTTCCAAAGCTTTCGATACAGTGCGGCATAATATTTTGTTAGAAAAGCTGGAGAACTATGGTATTCGAGGAAATGTCATTAAATTATTAAACAGTTATTTATCAGATCGGGTTCAGTATGTTAGCTATGGTGGATTCGAAAGTTGTCTCTTAAAAATAACCTGTGGTATTCCACAGGGGTCAGTGTTAGGCCCCCTGCTCTTCATTATTTTTATCAATGATTTGGCAAATATTTGTGAGTTAGCTAAATTTATCCTCTTTGCGGATGATTTAAACCTTTTTCTTCAAAATAAAGACCGAAATTTACTTTACAAAAATGCTAATGAGGTATTATCAAAGATTCACGAATATTGCTGCTTAAATAGGTTAATCATTAATTTTGAAAAATGCTGTTTTATGGAATTCGGAAATAGTAAAGTTCCTAAGAATCAAAAGTTTGTTGGAATACTTAACAACCAGTTTAATCAAGTGAATAAGTGTAAATTTTTGGGAGTCATTATTAATTCTAATTTAACGTGGAATGATCATATTACCAATGTAATAACGCAAGTTTCAAAATCTTGCGGATCACTCTACTCAATAAGTTCTATAGTACCAGCCAAAGTGTTAAGACAAGTATATATTTCACTTGTTCAACCATATTTAATGTATTGTATACCACTGTGGGGTGCTGTTTTTCACCATCCTTTGCTGCAAAAACTGTTTGTGTTGCAGAAAAAATGTATTCGTATTGTGAGTAGAAAAACAATAAAGATTGATCACAAGTTTCAAAATACTAAACCAATGTTCTTTCGTTTGAAATTATTAACCTTGTTTAACTTATTTACATACTTTACTGGATGTATTGCAATGAGGCTACTTAAAGAACAAATTCCTATTGATGTTTATCGCCGGTTTAGCAAGTCAAGTAGATCATGCAGACTGCTATATCCTAAATTCTCAATGTCTAAGACCAAGAATAGTAATTTTGTTTTTAATGCATCCAAAATTTTAAATTATCTCCTTGATCATGATGTACCGTATCATATTTTGTCAATTTCACTATTTAAAAAGAGATTTAAGAACCATTTGCTTCATATACAAAACCTAGGGCTAAATGGGGATCATGGATGGCTACCATGTAATCACGATATCTTCTCGAATGTATCAATTTCATAAAATAAGTTAATTTCAACTAGGGAAATATAAATTGAAGTTAATGTTTTGGGGACGTTTGTGTGTTTTTTGTGTGGATTTTATTGTGAGTATTTAAAACAAGATAGGGACTATAATTGTAACGGTTTAAGTGTATACGTCTTTATTAATGTTGCCTCCGATTTCACTACACTGACAACATTCACTTTTTATTTTTTTGTGTTATTTTTTACTTGAGATCTCATATCATAAAATTTTACCATCGCGATACGGGTATTAATTTACCTCCCAGCGGTGAGACACCGCTTCCCTCCATCGCCATGTTTGAAGCTCTCCCAGCATCTGTTCTACTTCAGAGGGAAGTGATTTATTTTATATTTTAAAATTGTTATTATTCCAGTATAACAAATAAATTTTCAAATCGTGTAAATCGTGTAAAATCGTGTTACCATTTGGCGCCCCACGCCCCCACAACAACAGGCAAAGGAACCTTGTCCCAAATTTGGTAAACAATCTTCTTTCAAACAATAACAATTTCAAATTCATGAGTGTATTTGAACTAATGTATGCCAAAATTTAACAAAAAGAACCTATTTCCGAAACAAGAATTCATTCCTCGTGGGCTGAAGGACCATCTGTGTCATGAATTGTTTATCCATGAGTTCTATGAACATAGTGCGATGATATTTTGTAGACATGTGTGATGATGTGATGTCATAAATTTTACTTTACTTACTACATTTAGAAGATTCGAACATGCTTGTTGGTAAGCAATACATTATTATAGCGGTCATGAGGAGTATAGGACACTATGGCGGAAGTCGCGAGGGCGAAGGACTCAAGGAGTCCTTACAGCCCAGTTGTAGCCTTGAAGTGCGACTTTAGCATCACTAATGTAAGGATTGATGCAAGAATCTGTTATGGCGAAGAAGGGTAGGCCTCATTTTCCTTTAATTATCTGGTCCTTCAAGAAATGTGTTTCCATTTGACCATAAGTGGCATGGCGGCTGGGCAAATGGACCTAGAATTTAAAAGCAGGATGCGGGATAGTTGCCGATGAGGTTCATTGGCATTGGCCCTTGAAATATTTTTTGTTTGGGATTACCATTTGAGAAGTTGGCGTTTTCGACAATGGTATTTGCAGGGGACCTTAGTGTCAATCCCAGGTCGTAATATTCATGATTCTCTCAGCAGCTCTTCTTTGCTGTACACAACAAAGAGAACTTCATTTCAAATGGAATCGATAGGATTAAACTTAATTAACTTACTAAGTTCAAGCCTTTCCTTATCATCAGTTTCCATGCTTTCAGCAGCCTTTTTGTAGTACTCCACTGCACTTCCGTATTCACCCTGGGTGATCAATCATAGTTTAAAGTAATAACAACACTGCAAATCTATTACTTTTATTATTAAAATCGGCCTTCTTGGAAGCCGATGAAATTTTGGTCTACCACTCACCAGCATGTTGTATAGGCTAGCAAGAGAGCTGCATGCCTGCGAGTACACAGTTTTGTCTCCAACTTCTTCTGATATCTTGACAAATTCCTTGTAGTTTTCTGTTGCCTCCGCAAGCTTTCCTTCACTGCAAATCATTTCAAATCAATTTAATGATGGCCTAATTCATTTAATGTAAAATAAGTACAGCTTAAGTCTTAAGAAAAGGTCAACATTAAACAGCCTTCAAAAATAAGATCTAACAAGGAAATAAAACACAAAAAACAACAAATTTCCATAACAAAAACCTTTGTTGGCATCGGGCCAATGCTTCGTGAGCTTTTCCAGTTCCAACTTGATCTTTGTCTCGCTTACATCGATCAAGGAAACCTGGTCATTTTAAAAGGTGAAAATATATACATATAAATGGGGGTTCTAATGGTGAAAAATTGTGAATATATTTTATGGTGAATTGAGTACGTATCCAATTTGTGAAATTTCACCATTTTCACCATTTTTGGATGAGTGTATTTGCCTTCTAGCTTTGGTTTTGACCTGATGTTATCGCTGGTACATTACTACCAGGTACATCAATACTGGTAGTAATGTTTGGTGATCATGGCGATAAAGGTGCATCAAAAATGGTAACTTTTGGTAAACATGGCGACTAAAGTATATCTAAACTGGTAACTTTTGACGAACAATGTAAGATAGGCATATCAAAACTGGTAACCTAAATTAGTGAATTAGAATCTAGGGTACATCGAAACTGGTTACTTTTAGGTGAATATGGCCTGGCAAGAAAGGTACATCAAAACTAGTAACTTTTGGTGATCACGGTGAGAAACACCCACTACTCCATTTCTCTTTAATGTAGACAAATGCAATAATAAACCATTAAGTTTCGAAATAAATTGTGCACAATATAATCGTACATATGTACATACAATTATTCATGCATTTAAATTTTACAACAGTGAAATACTTCAAGATCATAGCTAGGTAGTATAGACCTCGTACAGGCAACTGAACTTTCGTAAGAAAATTAAACCTCTTAGAGCTCTTGGTATTGTCGTATAGCACCAGAATACACATTTAATATTTCAATTTGGTATTTAGAAATTAAAAATTGAAATGGTGAAAAATTGTGAAAAATTATGAATGTTTCCAAATTGTTTCCAATCGAGTTTCCAAATCGTGACCCCCCAGACATTTTAGTAAATAATAGATGTGGATACTGGCGGGGAGGTGATAATTGTTTGTTTACATTAATATCGAGTACATGTTCAGGAGGCTGAGGAGGTGATAATTGTTTGTTTACATTTTAGGGCGAGTACATGTTCAGGAGGCTGAAGAGATGCTTGTAACGCCTTCTTGTTACCCCCTTTGAAGTGTTTATAGGTTCTGAAACGTAGCTAAATCGATTTTTCGTGCCATTTTTGGTTAGAAACGGTCATCAAAATGAGTTACCTTAAGAACGACAACTTTAGTCAACCATAAATTTAGTCAAACTTTTGACTAAAATTGTTGTAAACCAAATTTAGTGAGACTAAATTTTTCGGCGACTAATTTTAAAGGATACCAAAATTTCAGTAGAGCATTTATATGACATGAATATTAAATATTATTAAGCTTACATTGTTTATAGGGCTTTATAATTAATATAATGACATCACCGTTCCTACTGCACAAAACCGTACCAAAGTCCTATTGCACTTAAAGTGATAGAGCTCCTCTTGGACATTACATTTTTAATCGATCCATCGGCCCATTATGCATGGTCTGTTGAAACGGCTGAAGGATCATATCGACATAAACTACGTCGTATGGAATGGAAAATGGTCTCGAAAAGTTCTCAAATTTATTGTGAACCAAATTTATTGGCCCTAAGGTAATAAGAAGGTCGATTTCTCGGTTATTTTTGAGCTTTCGTTCAGAAAATAATTCGGGGCCCTCAAAGGGGGCTAACAAGAAGGCGTTACATGCGTCTCTTCGGCCTCCTGAACATGTGCTCGCCCTTAAATGTAACCAAGCAATTATCACCTCCTCAGCCTCCTGAACATGTACTCGCCCTAAAATGTAAACAAACAATTATCACCTCCCCGCCAGTATCCACATCTATTGATCTGACGCGAAAGTTCAGCACAAGAAAATATTAGATGCTATAAAGATTTATTAATCAGCTATACTAGTTATATCAAAGACGTTTTAATTAAAAATAATAATTAATGACGAATACCTTTGTGATACATGGTAGCAACCTCAGGGTCGCCAACAGCCTCGTATATGTTTCCCAATCTGTGACTGGCGAGACCTGCTTCTGTTCTATTGCCGCCTGGAAGTATTCAGTTTACTGGACAAACCAAATTCCTTCGTTTGTAAGTAAATTCAATACCAACCATGATGCTTGGACAGCATTTCACAATTCACAGTCACCACTCCTGGAGCTGACAACATTGAATATAGAGATTCACTTCAAAACACCATCGACAACATCTCCAGTGAAACCATCACCTGCTACACAGACGGGTCACGCACAGACTCAGGTAACGGGGCTGGCTATATCATCACCACTTACAATAACAACACTACCCTAGAGGAAAGATCATACAAGCTTCCTGATTATTGCACTGTTTATCAAACCCTAACCCTAACCCTAACCCTAACCCTAACCCTAACCCTAACCCTCATCGAAGCTTTCAAATATCTCTCAACTTATACCAACACACACACACACATCATCATATGGTCTGACAGTCTCTCCTCTATACAAGCTATATCCTCGCTCTCAACGAAGAGTATAACTACTAGAGACTGTTAAGACACCCTCAATGCACTCGGATCCACCAACACTCTAGAGATCCGCTGCACAGATCGGATTGTGGGGGGAACGAAAAAGCAGATGAGCTGGCCAAGATTGGCACAACCAGTGAATCCACTTTGAAGTGCCCAATTCCACAATCTTACATCAAACGCCTGATCGACGACAAAGTCACCAGACTAAATCAGGAAACCTGGTTAACTGATGGACCCAGACACACCAAACTGACACTCGGTCACAAACACATCAACATCGTCAAGAATCTTAACTCTACACTCAGCAACAACAGACAAAATTACAGAACTGCAGTGCACCTCATCACGGGACATTGTGGCCTCAACAAACACCTTCACACCATTCGCAAAGCACCAGTGCTTGTATTATGTGCGGCGACGGAGAGGAAACTGTCTCACACTTTCTAGGACAGTGTCCGGCTATTGCCCAAATAAGAGGTCAATATTTCCAGGACTATTACCTCTCTGTCAATGACATATTCGACAACCAACACATCTCCACTATTGTCAACTTTACAAACCACACTAAACGCTTAGTGGTGCCAGAGGAGCTGGACCAGACTGGTGTGACATAGCGAGTACTTACACATCGTCTTAGTTCACCTTTCTCTTCCACGCCCAGCTACCACTTCACCGTTCATTTATGACACATCTTACAAAACTTACCATCATCCTACATTACACATTCTGATTCCCCCGGCATCCTCCCATAGGACTGCCATACCCCAGAGGTAGGCAAAGCATCCACATGCTATCCTCTCGTGAGCTATCTTGGCCCAGCCTCTCTTTAAAATTTTGCGTTTTGTTTTTAAAGTAAATTGTACAAAACATTGCTCTTAAATTCGCACTAGCGTATTATTCCAATTAAGTTCGCATACGAATTTGTCTCCAGAAAGTGGGGAATTTTTCAAAAAATACGGGAACAGGGAATCACGTGCACGATCAAAGACCCAAATTTCCAACCTTAATTTTTAGACAGTTTTTGGGTTTTTCCAAATAGTTTCTGATTATTCTGATTTGCGACAAATGATATTGCACTGTTAGGATAAACGACGTTTCAAAGTAACAACTTCTTATTCATGCTGACAAAATTGGTAAATATGTGAGAAAACTGTCTCATAAAATTTATTAATCAAAAATGGCTAAACGACAACAAATTGTTCAATAATTTTTAGGGCAGTTAAATTCGTCAACAAATAGAGCAAAAATACGGGAACAGGGAATGCAAAGCACTTCTGGGCTAAAATTGCTGCAAAATTGGTCGCAGCAAAACAAACTGTGTTATCATTTTTACTATACAATATACAGCAATACGACCGGTCACGTATAAATTGTCCGGACAATGTCCGTTAATTTTATTGCTGTTTAAAAAGTTTTTAGAGTAAAACAATAAAACAGCGGCCAATCTTAACAGGTTAATGATTAACGAACCTTCGTTAGCCATATGAAACGCTTTCTTGAGATAATCTATTGAAACTGACGGAGCTTCTTCGTATAATTCTTCAGCCAAACAAGTATACGTCCGATACAACTGCAAAGTCATCAAAATTAAAATAAAGCACATTCTGAGGTGAGACAACTAACTAAACAATAATATTATATATTATATAATATATATCATATAATTCCAATCAACCCTAAATCTAAACTGAGGTCAGAATTAATATGGATTCAATTATAACTGTTACTTAATTTAAAGGTGTGTAAGTAACTAAACCTGAAGGGAGGCAATATCGTGGAGGTTGTCTCCAATCTTATCCTGCCATTCTTGTTCAGTAGTAAGATTGTAAAACTTCTCAAGATAATCAACTGCTGACGATAAATCACCTGAATGATGAAGTGTTAATTACTTGATTAATAAACCAAATTGATGTGATATCGATGTGAAATCGATGGCACATTTAATTGGCATATTTAATGCATCGCCTTTCATATTTCTATTCTGACATTTGATTATGAAGTGTATCCTTATCTTTCTGAATGTTATAAGCAGTGTACATTTTTTTGCACTGTCATGATTAATTAAAATTTGGGCACTAGGCTTAAGATCGCCATTTACATGGATACAAAACTTCCGAAACTATTATTTCACGCGATGCCAAGGAGTTTTATTTTGATTTAGATTAGTTTATTTAAACTTACCTCGCTTTTCCAGGGCGATACCAATATTGTAGTTAGCTTCTGCCAGCTTTCTTCCTCCATCTTCTTCAACCTTAAATAACAATATGTTTTAAAAGTCAATTTTGAGATAATTTTGATGAAGACCCCCCGGCCCCCTTTATCACTTAATCATTAACATAGATTAAAAACTGTGTATCTCCGTCAATCCATACAACGAGTAACAAAGAATTCCTGTTACCATGACAACACGTCAGATGTACAATGAGAGTTAAGGAGTTAATCAGTGCACAGTGTGTAGGGCCGATCAAACAATCAATTCAGCTTAAACTATCAAAAAGAGTGCTCGCCATGACTTTAACAACTGTATGAATGCCATCAGTTACCAAGAAAGCTCGAGATCACGAAGGGACATTGAATATATTCTTTTACGTTGAGTAAAAGATCAATACAAATACAAATTCATAACATCAATTTTAGTGGTAGACGGTAAAAAAACAGGGCACAATTTCTTTCGGGAACACAATAGAATTACACGTAAAATTCCGGTCTAAAATTTCAAGATTTATTACTCGAAATAGCTTAAGCAATTATAGAATTGGGAATCAGTTGAAATAAACAATGCATGGAGCGTGTATAAACATCAACTCTAGACAAAGTCGCCACTAATTGTTGCAACCATGATAACACGTCACTTGTTCAATGTGGGCCAATCATATTGGGCTGCGTCGTATGTAGGGGCTGGGGATAAGTGATCTATACTGGCACTGCATTCCTGGGCCGTTACGTGGGAAATATTAAAATGAATGTCAGTGACGATAAATAGTAGGGGATAGTGCTGATGTGAATTGGGTAATGTGTATCGATCATCGTAAATATGGTGCACGTGCATTGCAATAGTTAAAGTTTTAGAGCTGTATCATCAGCCGGCAGCCTTACCGGACACAAAATAAAGTGAAACTGTTATTTGGTCTCCAGGCTATATCGCTACTGGTCAAATTTCATGCGGGCTATATCAGCGGGTGATTATGAAAAAAATAAGTGGCCGTCAAATAGTGCAAAAGTAGAGTTATTAGACCAAGTATATTACCTTGCTACTCTCCGACATGCATTTCTCGTGGAAATGATCAATGAGCCACTGGTCTGATGGGAACTTTTCAAAGTACTGCGCTAGTTCCAAGTACGATTGGTAGGAGTTATCTGGTGCCCCTGGGTAATGAGGTCTATTTAATTAAAATCGTTTAATTATTAGTATATTATGCGATAAGGTGTATAGGAATTTCCTGGTTCTATATTTGGATGGAGCAGTGGTAACTTGAGTTCCTATTTATCAATCCAACTTATCAATTACTGTTTATATAGTATATACTATACGCCCTAATTCACATTAACGATATTATCGTCCATCTTTATTTATGTAATCTGAAACCATTGACTGAAATCTAATTATTAGATCGCGCCATTTATTCACTGTATATTTAGATTTTAGATCGATATTGAATATTTCATTATTATATATGCAATAATTTAAAACATATCGATTTTAGGATAAAACTAGTTTCAATGACGTACCTGAACGACGAGCTTCCTCCGCTTCAATTAGTTTACTTTTAAGGACATCTAACTTGTCATGCTGGTCAATTAATAGTGGCACTTCATGTACTCCAGAGTCACTACCTTATCAATTTATTAATTGATTTATCAACTTACTAATTACAAAAGGTATCAATATAAATTCACACTGAAGGAAGTGGACGGAAAGATCGGTTAACGGGGCCGGGGGGGTCTTCATGGAAATTTTCTCAAAATCGACTTTTTAGTTGTTTCTGATAGAGGGGATGCTTTTAATCCGATAGAAAAATGTTGTTCCTAGCCGAAATTATCGCCGGTAAAAGGTCAGCGCTTGTGTGTAATTGCTTAATTGTATTGCGCGAGCAATTTTTGATCGCGTGCCCTGAAAATCGAGTCTAAAAATCTATCTTCTCCTACATTTTTCGAGCAATCACCCTCAAACTTTCAGGATATGTTCTAAGGATCATTTAGAAGGGATTGTCCAGGCAAAATTTTGAGATAGGCCTTTAAACATTTTTTATTCGATTTTTAAAATCTTGGACCTCGAAAAATCGTCAAAAAATCAGGTCCAAGATTTTCAAAATCGAATAAAAAATGTTTAAAGGCCTATCTCAAAATTTTGCCTGAAAAATCTCTTTTAAATGATCTCTAGAACATATCCTGAAAGTTTGAGGGAGATTGCTCAAAAACTGTAGGAGGAGGTAGATTTTTAGACTCGATTTTCAGGGCACGCGATCAAAAATCGCTTGCGCAATACAATTACACACAAGCGCTGACCTTCTACCGGCGATAATTTCTGCTAGGAGCAATATTTTTCTATCGGATTAAAAGCATCTGATAGATATCACTCCCATCTATCGGAAACAACTAAAAAGTCGATTTTGAGAAAATTTCCATGAAGACCCCCCCCCCCCCCCTGCCCCCTTAAATTGAACGTAATAACTATTTCGTTGGCGGAAAGTAATCTCATGATTAAAAATGATGAAAAATGCTCGGAAAAAAGACGACATAACATAGCAATTAGCAACAATCACGTATTATGATGACACATTGACGTCAGAAACTGACCAGCATTTTCTCTCAGTTGAGCTTGTTGGTCGAATAGTTCGAACAGCTCAATAAAACTGGATACATATCCCTCTTGCAGTATCTCTAGTGAGAGGTTGTGTTTGTACGTGTTTCTGTACGCTCCCACATCGGCTCGATCGATACCTGCTAGCTTACCTATGCTGCGGATAATGATTAATTCTTGTTAAATCGATCAATTAAGTTGCACCATTAATCAGTTATGATAAACTTATATATCTGCCGTTTTTTGACAAAAGTGCCACTAAAAAAATCCGAGGTTTTTAAGCATTTTTGACACATTTTTGACAAATTTTGATATTTAAGGCGGTTCCAAAAGGGGACTCCTGGGGGCCAGCGATTGGTTCTAATAGTTTCCTAGAGATACATTCCAACATGTCCCCAAGATTTCTATGGTACATTCTTTATCTTCACGAATTAATTAAAATTTTCTTATATGAGGGATTTTTACTCCAATAGAAACTTTCCTAAGTCCAAAAAAATAATTTTATTTGGCTCTATATGAAAATGTTTTACCACTAATTAAACAATACTAATTAAAATAAGAAACAAACTATTTTGTTCTATTTTTCTTAGCAGAGGTTTGATATCATCCGGCACTTGATATGACATCACTATAGACCCCGCAACGGTAGATGTATGTCTCCCATAAAGCGAGGTTTGGGACCCCCCGGCCCACCACACGTCTCTAAAAGCTCTCTTAAAGAAACATTCTGCTGAAACAACAAGATCTGGACAGTTTAATTTCTGACTATTATGCAAGTGTATATAGCAACATTCCTTATCGAACCCCTGAAAAAAAGTGTTGAAATGAGAATCCATGATGATATAAGGATTTAATATAAAATATTAGTTCAATAAGAAAGTAAAATAATTTTCACATTTGTATATAATTATAATTTCAAGTTTAAACACATAATTACCTTGCACATGCTATAAAACAGACTAATGTTGATGCTAAGCAGGCCTTCTCCTCGGTCTTCTCTTACAAACAATTTTCCTGTCATTAATGCCTTTGCAGAGCAAATTTTTCTAAGCCATCAAGGCGAATCATTGTGGTTCATTAGCCAATGAGAGTGGCTTACCATCTTTCAGACAATCAATCAATAAGTTTGGATGTTGATTACATAACTCAATGATTGGTTTCACTCTGAACCTCAAGTAATGGAAAATCCAAAGTAATGACACTCTTGATTGTAAAACAGGTAGGGGAGAAGTATTTTTGATCCTTTCAGTGCTATTGAAGTAAGAAAAACAGTTGTTCCATTTCTTTTCTTGCTCGGATTTTAAATATTCCCAAAAATCCTTTAAAGCGCACAGAGTCTGTAAGTCTTTGAAATCTTTATATGAAGTCGATTTAAAGCAATAACATTTTTTCTATTTGCTTATGTCAAGATGATGGAAGACAGCTCAATCGATGTCTCAACATCCCAAGTTATGTTAGATGCTGAATCTGCTGAGTCAAAATTCAGGGGGGAATGGTTATCAAGTCTGCCACACAGCAACAACCATCATTTTATAAAGAAATATAGACTGTCCTCATTCACCCCATCCCATTGATGGCAATCTGGAGGCTTCATCTGATAAACATGGAGTTAGAATGAACAAATTTTATTGAAAAATGTAGCAAAATATTGACAAAAATTCACTAATGATCTGACCATCTGGCAGCTGACTTTATAATTGTGATTTACGCCTCGTGAATTTTAAATTGTACAACAACCGTTAGTTTTGTAGTCGTAAAATATCTATATTCTAAGGTGACACTGTCAAAGGTAAATTGTCCTTAATGAGTCTTACAAAAAAGTAGCTTACTCAGAATTAACTAAGACTTAAGCCTGTGCATACACTTTACACTCGTAAAATGAAAGTTAGGAAAGCCTATGTTATTCTGCTTATGGGTCACTTACTCTGCACCGCCATATTCCCAGAAACCATTGGCAGATAGGCAGATAATCTGCAAGGAAATTTTCGATTTCGGAGGGAATTTATTGGTCTTGCCCAAAGGAAATTTTAAAAGTTTAAACGATCTCAATTTGAAAAATTTTTATACGAAGTTTTTTTTTCGTTGAAGAGGAAATTTTTCTATAAATAATTTAAAATTGTTGACAATGAAAGGAGGAAAAAACTAACAGTTCTTTTGGATCATATTTGAAGTTCTGTGTTTGTAAATATCACTAAATTGCCGAATTGCTTCTAGGCCCTTCCGTTTAGGAATTATTTGCCTGCCGGCAAACCATATCATTCAATACCTGTCTAGTGTGTAATTTATTTTGTATGCACTCTACATTTTTCAGGATAGGTTGCCTCTACTCTTCAAGGCACAAATAATAAATTGTGAGAACTACTACAGACGGTGGCAAGCTGGAGCCATGTCCTTACTGTTGGTTGTAGAGAAAGCCATTTTGTAACACCACTTTTTTTAAGTGCTTCAGATATATGTTAATGTAGATTTTAATGTGGCCGAGCAAAAAACAAAAAAATTTTCTGATGGGCCATAGCTCCCAAATAGCTTAGAGAACTGTCCTGCTTCACTACTCGCCCTGACATTTGCGCAAGTTGGAAAATTTCCGCGAGCGAACCACAGAAACAGAAAATTGTATCTGCGAGGAAATATAATGTAACTTTCCTGGATGTGGGTATTTCACGTCTAACAATCCGTTTAGTTCTTCCCCATAAATAAGTTTACTAAAATAAGACAATTAGCCTGTAAACATATCAAATGTAATCAACATCGGATTGCCCTGCATGTTGTTTTGATTTTTATTAGGTTCCTAGTATTATCCCTAAGTTCTTAAATTTTTAAGAAACTCTCATTAAATAATTATTGATGTAGTCACTCAGATAATTTATAAATACCATGAACACTTCAACAAAGACCAAATCCTTCCCAACACAAAAAGGTGCATAAATGTTTTCAATTATGTAACTGTATGAAATTATATTTGTTATTATTAACAACATTGGGGAAAATAAGAATTTGTTAATCGAGCTTCTTTCAAAAGCTATGAAAACTAGGAGAATAGCTAGAATATAAAATTATTTCGAAAAAATAAACACATAATATAGCAATGAGCTCCTAATATAAAACAAACCCTTTAAGAATATAAAAAACTAGGTGAATACACATGGTTCTCTAACTCCTGCTCATTTTCTCCTGACACAAAGAAAGTAGATATCCGAAAAACCACATTGAATGTGGATATATTAAAATAGCAACATGAAGCAGGATAAATAATTTGGTACAACATACGTTGATCATAATAACGAGCAACAAAACTTTAACCTCATAACGAAATATGACTATCTTCGAGCATTTTTTACAATGCTATCGATACCGCGCAATTTCACTGTCATTTACAACTTTTAAAAGACAAAAATATCACCGCGCATTCTTCAGACCCTGTGTCGCTGTTCTAAATTTATGTCAAGAGAGTTATTTAAAATTCTTAATAGTACTATTTAAATTTGCTAATAGCATAATCATATTTTATACATTATTAATATTTTATACATTGTGTGCATATATTTATATTTGATTGTAATTAAAGATTTTAAGGCGTTAGTGCCGAGTAATGCCTTCGGGTAGTGCTCCTCAATCAATCAATCAACTAAAAAAATACTTTGTTTTACTATCAAAAAATCGTTACCACCATGTTGACCGCCATTTAATTCTACACCTTTTGGAAACAATTGATTTTTATGAATCTCAAAATTGGCGGTCTGGGGGTCAAGCATACAAAGTGTCATCATAAATTTCAGCTATTGAGTTATTTCAAATTTAAGGATTTAACTGGATCTGGACGAGTCATTTTAAGGTCTATTAAAAAATCGTTACCACCATGTTGACCGCCATTTAATTCTACACCTTTTGGAAACAATTGATTTTTATGAATCTCAAAAATGGCGGTCTGGGGGTCAAGCATAAAAAGTGTCATCATAAATTTCAGCTATTGAGTTATTTCAAATTTAAGGATTTAACTGGATTTGGTAGGGCCTGTCGTGATATCATGGATCGCTTAGGTTCCACCAGGATCTGGAAGTCCTCATAATTCTGCGGCCTCTATGGATCGTCATCTCGTACAACCCTTTATGAATCTTAGGGATTTGGCATGTGAAAATTTGCAGCCTTCCAGACATTGATTGGGTCAACGAGGTGTCGTTCGTCACCTCAAGATCGGGTGACACGGGGCTGACCAGGCCAGAACCCAATTGATTAGGTCTGAGGTTTACCCGATTATGAGCCTGAGGTCACGTGACTATGAAGTCACCAGAGCTTGTTCTCCGAGCTCAAGCTACTTGATCAGGCCTTATATGGAATAATATAGTGTATTGAGTGTAATTGGATCCAATTAGAGGGGCTGCGCAATTATCGCAGCATGATATCACCTTCTGAAACCCAGCATGGAGCTGGGCCAGAGCAGAGATTTGAAAATATAAGGATTATAATTTGTTGATGAAAATCGAAGTGAAAATCATGTAACCCTATGTTTTCGAGGACGGCGAACACGATAAAACTGGTTATAATTATCATACTTCAGGGCAAATTGCTTAAAAATGCACTTGAATGTCATATGTGTTATTATCACAATGCTGGCAAGCATTACCGTCGCCCTTATATTCACAATACTATTTACCCCCTATACTAGTATATCCCCTAAATTGTTTTCCAGGCATTAAGACTCATCGAAAGTAGTTCAGCAGGCATTTTTAAGTTCAAAACATTCTAATTCAATGTTAAAGATGACAGGAATAAGAAATAGTTATGTGGAGGTTTTTAAGAAATTTGCGCAAAATACGCGCCAGCATGTTATACGAAATTAGGTAAAAAACCCAAAATCGCCATATTCAGGTGCCTTAAAAACCATGTTAAAATTGAGTTAGAGATATGAAACTTTGCAGGGCGTCTAGACCTTGTCCAAATCGACTGTAAAAAAAATTTCATGTTTCAGGAGTATCGGGAAGTGGGTTTTCTGGAACCCCTGTTTTACAACAGATTGTCGTGAAGTATCACAGTGCTGGCAAGCACGAGCGGTGTCTTTATTGGGGGTATACTATGTACCCCCTTTACTATTCTATCCCCTTTACTATTATACCCCCTTTACACCCCCTTTGGTACACGTCGGAAGCCTCTTTCGTGCACGCGAAGCGTGCACTCCGGCCGGAGGCGGCGGCCGAAGGCCGACGCCTCCGGCAGGAGTTTTTCAGGCATTAAGACTCATCGGAAGTCGTTCAGCAGATTTATTTTTAGTTCAAAATATTCTAATTTGATGTCAAAGATGTCAGAAATAAGAAATAGTTATGTTGAGATTTTTAAAAAATTTGCATAAAATACTCGCCAGCACTGTTATACGAAATTCGGTAAAAAACCCGAAATCGCCATATTCAGGTGCCTTAAAAACCATGTTAAAATTGAGTTAGAGATCTGAAACTTTGCAGGGCGTCTAGACGTTGACCTAATCGACTGTAAAAAAAGTTTCAAGTTTCAGGAGCATCGGGAAATTGGTTTTCTAGAACCCCTGTTTTACGACAGATTGTCGTGATATATACATACATATATATATACATATATATATTCAGGAACTTAGGAAGAAAGCTCTACGCTCATTCTTCTCAATGAGGCGAATTATCAACACGAAAGCGCTCACTACCAGCACGATGCTTAAACTCATCGATAGTCTAGTAAAGCCTGTAGCGACCTATGCATGTCCCGTCTGGCTCTCATCAACAAACATCGTAAAGGCTATCCTGTCGAAAAAAGAAGAAGTGAGCCTGCCTAAATCTGCAGCTAAAGATCCGCTCGAAACAACTCATCTGAAGATTCTCAAATGGATACTAGGCGTTCACAAGAAAGCTAATAACAACTTCTGCTATGGTGACACTGGTAGAACCCCCTGGACAGTTACCGTCATTCCCCAATGTTTAGCTTACTTCCATCGGGCATCCCTGGCGGTAGAAGGTAACGTGAACACTCTTTTGCACCACACCTTTCAAGAGCAAAAGCTACTGAATCTAACCTGGTATGATGCGTGGTCAACTATTGCCAAGATGAGTACAGTCTCCAAGCCGCAGTTATCACCCACCCTAGACGCTTGTGAGTACATACATGAGACATTTGTTGACCATTGGAAGAGAGATCTCCTCAACCAGCCCAAAATGTCTTTCTACGCAGCGGTTAAATTCGAGTTTGGCGAAGAACCCTATTTAAAGCTCCCCTGCCGGCTTAAAAGGGTCAATATTGCTAAACTCCGATCTAGCAGTCACGATCTTAGGATAGAAAAAGGTCGCTACACCAAAGATCAACTCAACACAGCTCTTAAAACGTGTCGCTTCTGCTGCTCCTCAGAAACGGATGTCATACGTTTTTTAGAGGAGCTCCCCTTCTTTGAAACTCCTATTCTAGAAACCGAAGACCACGTCCTAACTGAGTGCCCCTACTACCATCAACTCAGGTCCAACCTCTCTGACAACCTCAAAAGCCTGTTGATGCTAAAAGAATATGGAGCAATAATGAACTCACTCCATATAAAAGAGTTCGGGAAGTACCTTACAGACTCCTCAAATCTACGTAATCCTCCTAAAACGTCCCTTAACCCTCGCAAACAGATGTAGTACTCGAACTTTATTTACTGGATTACCTTAAATTATTATAGACGATCTTCTTTTATTTTCGTGAAATTGTAAACGGTTAAATTTTACTATTTTTAAATGATTCAGTTTTGATAATTTTATTTATTCATTTTTTCATTTATTCATTCTTGTATAGCCAAGACGAGTCCGTTAGTGTTCTCTCTGGTAATTTCATGTTTAATCCGTTTAAAATCCGTTTATATTCAGGGATAGACGCTTTGCCAGTGAATTATAGCCTGTATTTAAGTGTCCGTAGATTCTAAAGTATAAAAGATACAGCCATTTCGGACCACAGGTCTTGAAGATAATTGTTTAGACTTTAGTTTACATTATGTTAAAAAGTAATTCAACGTCATCATCACCACTTGATGACGTCATCAAGTTAACCATTTTTAAAACTTGATTTTTCACAAAGTAATCATTTTTCAAATCGATTTTACGCCATTAAGGAGTAATTTTATTCAAAATTTGAGGGGGTATTGAAGTTAGATAATTGTTTAAGCATTCTGAAAATCTACCGGAAAGTTTTTCTAGCTTGCTCCTTTATAAAGATATTCGCTATTGAAGTTAGTGCTTTTTTAAAGAATAATTTTATAAAAACGCTAATTTTACGTTCTAGTATTCTCTGGTGTTGCACCATCCCTTGGGTTGTGGAGCTCAATTTTGCTTCCTAAAGCTCTAAATTGTGTCATAGGCTAGTTTTAAAGTTGAAAATCGAAAAGTTGCACACGTGGGGACACGCCCAAATTGATAGAAAATTGCTAAAATCACTGAAAATTGCTGTTTTCACCAATTTCCGTCAACTTTGGAGTGCCGTTGTGATTACAGTTCTTCTTAAAATACTTTGAAACTTTGCATGCTTATCAAACTATATATAAAACACCATCATGCAAAAATTTACGGTGATTCAATATTGGATGCGCACGCAACGTCCGCTCAAGGTTTGCACGTGCGAAAGGTTAAAATTTTGCTCATTCGTGATTTTGAACAAATTCTGCTTTGCCACGACAGTTCAATGTCATTATATATGAATTTAATGCCAACTTCAATGAGTATAAAGTGGCATATTCAGTCAGTGATCGACCGATATGCTTATCTAAACACAAGAAAATGTTTTCAAAGGAAAAATTTCGAAATCGTTGAAATAACCTCCTTATTAATATTAATGAAGTTATGAGTTTACATTTCGGCTTTGTAAAGTACCCTGACATTATAATAAAAAAGAGATGATATTTTACCAAAACCCATAATCATGGGTAGAGTGGAGCGCTGCCAGTGTCTCTCTTTCCCAAACAAAAGGCAATGATATCAATTTGAATGACCGTTATCAAATGCAAAATGATACCGAGAATGAAATCGGTCGCTCGCTTTTCCCATTCATTTACAATTGAAATAGATTACATGTTATAAATCGAAACTTATTACAATTCGTAAGCCATGAATGAGTGGGAAAAGCGAGCGACCGATTTCATTCTCGGTATCATTTTGCATTTGATAACGGTCATTCAAATTGATATCATTGCCTTTTGTTTGGGAAAGAGAGACACTGGCAGCGCTCCACTCTACCCATGATTATGGGTTTTGGTAAAATATATATATACTATATATATATATATATATAGACGCTTTTGCAGTCAATTATAGCCTACATTTAAGTGTCCGTAGATTCAAAAGTATAAAAGATACAACCATTTCGAACCACAGGTCTTGAAGATAATCGTTTACACTCCAGTTTACATTATATTAAAAAGTAATTTAACGTCATCATCATCACTTGATGACGTCATCAAGTTAAGTGTTTTTAAAACTTGGTTTTTAACAAAATAACAACTTTTCAAATCGATTTTAAACCATCAAGGAGTAATTTTATTCAAAATCTGAGGATATTTTCACCTTAGATAATTGTTCAAGCATTCTGAAAATCTACCGGAAAATTTTCCTACCTTGCTCCTTCATAAAGATATTCGCTATTGAAGTTAGTGCTTTTTTGAAGAATAATTTTATAAAAATACAAAAGTTGTGAATTAGTATTCTCTGGTGTTGGGCCATCCCTTGGGTTGTGGAGCTCGATTGTGCTTCCTAAAGGTCTAAATTGTGTTATAGGCTAGTTTTAAAGTTGAAAATCGAAAAGTTGCACACGTGGGGACACGCCCAAATTGATAGAAAATTGCTAAAATTACTGAAAATTGCTGTTTTTACCATTTTTATCAACTTTGGAGTCCCGTTGTGATCCAAGTTCTATATGAAATCTTCTGAAACTTTGCATGCTTATTAAATTATATATAAAATACTGCTATGCAAAGATTTACGGTGATTCAATATTGTATGCGCACGCAACGTCCGCTCAAAGTTTGCACGTGCGAAAGGTGAGAATTTTGCTCATTCGTGATTTCGAATAAATTCTGCTTTCCCGCGATATTTAAATGGAATTATATATGAATTTAATGCCAACTTGAATGAGTAAAAAGTGCCATATTCAGTCAGGTAAAATTTCGAAATCGATGAAATTACCTCCTAATTATTGATATAAATATTAATGAAGTTATGAGTTTACATTTCGGCTTTGTAAATTATCCTGACATTATAATCAAAAAGAGATGATATTTGACCAAAACCCATAATCATGGGTAGAGTGTACCGCTGCCAGTGTCTCTCTTTTCCAAACAAAAGGAAATGATATTAATTTGAATAACCGTCCGCAAATGCAAATTGATACCGAGAATGAAATCGGTCGCTCGCTTTTTCCATTCGATCACGGCTTACGAATTGTAATTGGTAATAAAGCTTATTGATTAGAAAAAGCGAGCGACCGATTTCATTCTCGGTATCAATTTGCATTTGCGGACGGTTATTCAAATTAATATCATTTCCTTTTGTTTGGAAAAGAGAGACACTGGCAGCGGTACACTCTACCCATGATTATGGGTTTTGGTCAAATAAGCTAATAACAATAAGAGTTAACATTAGCTAGTGTCTTACATCTAGAGTTAACATTAGCTTGTTTCTTACATCTCGAAGTAGACTTAACATGAATACAATATACCTTACATCTAGAGTTAACATTAAATTATACCCTACACTACATCCAGAGTTCTTCTTCTTATTGGTTGGCGTCGACTGTAAGCCTGCCTAAACGGTGGCTTTCGCAACGCGTCCCTACGTCCCCAACTCCTGCTGTAGACTTGGTTTTCGGCTCTTCATATCCTTCATATCCTCAGAAGCAGACCACTTCACCAGATCCCTTGTTCTCCGTTTCCGATCCCACTCATTGGATCAGGTGAGCTTGCATGCTTGTGAATGTAAGTGTACAGCTGTACTGTAGTTTATATTCAATAACCCTCTATAGAAACGCTAGAAATTTAGGTACCAAAATATTGACCTTGTTATAAACTTATTTTGATGACCATTCCTCACCTAAAATTGCACGAGAAATCGATTAAACTTGATTTCGGAACTGAACAATGCTTCCGTATGCCTTAAAATCCATGTTTTACCAATCAAAATCTCGATCATATTAATTAATTAGTAACAAGTAACAAATACGCAGAAACAACCATCACATCTACATTGTATTCTTAACGGGTCGATTTCGAATAACCATTAACCAATAATCGTTGTGATGATACGTCATGTGTTCCTGATCATCATCAGCAATGTCAAGAGACAGGAGCGACGGTTGCTTTAAATCAATGGTTTATGTTCGACCCCTGTTGATGGAAAATTCGGGAATTGAAAATGTTAACTAATATAACACGAGAAAATCGGGACAGGAATATATTCAAGGCACAGCACCATGAGAATTACCAATGTTCAAAGTGAGACGTGAGTTGGGCGACTGACATGGTCACGCTAAAAAGATTCCCGCAAGCAATTATGTTCCTTCGTTCTGCTCTGATCTCTACTCTGTTACTAACTGATGATGGACTTTGATCCCTTTGATACGTTTCTTTGATATGATTTTTTGACGTATTGTATAGATGTGGATACTGGCGGGGAGGTGAAACACATTTGTTTACGTTTTAAGTGGCGCCTCTATTCAGCAGGTTAAAGAGGTGATACACATTTGTTTACGTTTTAAGTGGCGCCTCTATTCAGCAGGTTAAAGAGGTGAAGCACATTTGTTTACGTTTTAAGTGGCGCCTCTATTCGGCAGGTTAAAGAGGTGATACACATTTGTTTACGTTTTAAGTGGCGCCTCTATTCGGCAGGTTAAAGAGGTGAAACACATTTGTTTACGTTTTAAGTGGCGCCTCTATTCAGCAGGTTAAAGAGGTGATACACATTTGTTTACGTTTTAAGTGGCGCCTCTATTCAGCAGGTTAAAGAGGTGAAGCACATTTGTTTACGTTTTAAGTGGCGCCTCTATTCGGCAGGTTAAAGAGGTGATACACATTTGTTTACGTTTTAAGTGGCGCCTCTATTCAGCAGGTTAAAGAGGTGATACACATTTGTTTACGTTTTAAGTGGCGCCTCTATTCAGCAGGTTAAAGAGGTGATACACATTTGTTTACGTTTTAAGTGGCGCCTCTATTCAGCAGGTTAAAGTGGTGAAACACATTTGTTTACGTTTTAAGTGGCACCTCTATTCAGCAGGTTAAAGAGGTGAAACACATTTGTTTACGTTTTAAGTGGCGCCTCTATTCAGCATGTTAAAGAGGTGAAACACATTTGTTTACGTTTTAAGTGGCGCCTCTATTCAGCAGGTTAAAGAGGTGATACACATTTGTTTACGTTTTAAGTGGCGCCTCTATTCAGCAGGTTAAAGAGGTGAAGCACATTTGTTTACGTTTTAAGTGGCGCCTCTATTCGGCAGGTTAAAGAGGTGATACACATTTGTTTACGTTTTAAGTGGCGCCTCTATTCAGCAGGTTAAAGAGGTGATACACATTTGTTTACGTTTTAAGTGGCGCCTCTTTTCAGCAGGTTAAAGAGGTGATACACATTTGTTTACGTTTAAAGTGGCGCCTCTATTCAGCAGGTTAAAGTGGTGAAACACATTTGTTTACGTTTTAAGTGGCGCCTCTATTCAGCAGGTTAAAGTGGTGAAACACATTTGTTTACGTTTTAAGTGGCACCTCTATTCAGCAGGTTAAAGAGGTGAAACACATTTGTTTACGTTTTAAGTGGCGCCTCTATTCAGCAGGTTAAAGAGGTGAAACACATTTGTTTACGTTTTAAGTGGCGCCTCTATTCGGCAGGTTAAAGAGGTGATACACATTTGTTTACGTTTTAAGTGGCGCCTCTATTCAGCAGGTTAAAGAGGTGATACACATTTGTTTACGTTTTAAGTGGCGCCTCTATTCAGCAGGTTAAAGAGGTGATACACATTTGTTTACGTTTTAAGTGGCGCCTCTATTCAGCAGGTTAAAGTGGTGAAACACATTTGTTTACGTTTTAAGTGGCACCTCTATTCAGCAGGTTAAAGAGGTGAAACACATTTGTTTACGTTTTAAGTGGCGCCTCTATTCAGCATGTTAAAGAGGTGAAACACATTTGTTTACGTTTTAAGTGGCGCCTCTATTCAGCAGGTTAAAGAGGTGATACACATTTGTTTACGTTTTAAGTGGCGCCTCTATTCAGCAGGTTAAAGAGGTGAAGCACATTTGTTTACGTTTTAAGTGGCGCCTCTATTCGGCAGGTTAAAGAGGTGATACACATTTGTTTACGTTTTAAGTGGCGCCTCTATTCAGCAGGTTAAAGAGGTGATACACATTTGTTTACGTTTTAAGTGGCGCCTCTTTTCAGCAGGTTAAAGAGGTGATACACATTTGTTTACGTTTAAAGTGGCGCCTCTATTCAGCAGGTTAAAGTGGTGAAACACATTTGTTTACGTTTTAAGTGGCGCCTCTATTCAGCAGGTTAAAGTGGTGAAACACATTTGTTTACGTTTTAAGTGGCACCTCTATTCAGCAGGTTAAAGAGGTGAAACACATTTGTTTACGTTTTAAGTGGCGCCTCTATTCAGCAGGTTAAAGAGGTGAAACACATTTGTTTACGTTTTAAGTGGCGCCTCTATTCAGCAGGTTAAAGAGGTGATACACATTTGTTTACGTTTTAAGTGGCGCCTCTATTCAGCAGGTTAAAGAGGTGATACACATTTGTTTACGTTTTAAGTGGCGCCTCTATTCAGCAGGTTAAAGTGGTGAAACACATTTGTTTACGTTTTAAGTGGCACCTCTATTCAGCAGGTTAAAGAGGTGAAACACATTTGTTTACGTTTTAAGTGGCGCCTCTATTCAGCAGGTTAAAGAGGTGAAACACATTTGTTTACGTTTTAAGTGGCGCCTCTATTCAGCAGGTTAAAGAGGTGAAACACATTTGTTTACGTTTTAAGTGGCGCCTCTATTCAGCAGGATCTGGACGAGTCATTTTAAGGTCTATCAAAAAATCGTTACCACCATGTTGACCGCCATTTAATTCTACACCTTTTGAACATAATCGATTTTTATGAATCTCAAAATTGGCGGACTGGAGGGCAAGCATACAAAGTGTCATCATAAATTTCAGCTATTGAGTTATTTGAAATTTAAGGATTTAACTGGATCTGGACGAGTCATTTTAAGATCTATCAAAAAATCGATACCACCATGTTGACCGCCATTTAATTTTACACCTTTTGAACATAATCGATTTTTATGAATCTCAAAATTGGCGGACTGTGGGTCAAGCATACAAAGTGTCATCAGTAAATTTCAGCTATTGAGTTATTTCAAATTTAAGGATATGACTGGATCTGGACGAGTCATTTTAAGGTCTATCAAAAAATCGTTACCACCATGTTGACCGCCATCTAATTCTACACCTTTTGAAAATAATCGATTTTTATGAATCTCAAAATTGGCGGACTGGAGGTCAAGCATACAAAGTATCATCATAAATTTCAGCTATTGAGTTATTTCAAATTTAAGGATTTAACTGGATCTGGACGAGTCATTTTAAGATCTATCAAAAAATCGATACCACCATGTTGACCGCCATTTAATTTTACACCTTTTGAACATAATCGATTTTTATGAATCTCAAAATTGGCGGACTGTGGGTCAAGCATACAAAGTGTCATCAGTAAATTTCAGCTATTGAGTTATTTCAAATTTAAGGATATGACTGGATCTGGACGAGTCATTTTAAGGTCTATCAAAAAATCGTTACCACCATGTTGACCGCCATCTAATTCTACACCTTTTGAAAATAATCGATTTTTATGAATCTCAAAATTGGCGGACT
This sequence comes from Bolinopsis microptera, assembly GCF_026151205.1. Lineage (NCBI taxonomy): Eukaryota > Metazoa > Ctenophora > Tentaculata > Lobata > Bolinopsidae > Bolinopsis > Bolinopsis microptera. Next base: position 18,008,275 of record NC_087081.1, on the reverse strand, counting down.
GGAGGTCAAGCATACAAAGTATCATCATAAATTTCAGCTATTGAGTTATTTCAAATTTAAGGATTTAACTGGATCTGGACGAGTCATTTTAAGGTCTATCAAAAAATCGTTACCACCATGTTGACCGCCATTTAATTCTACACCTTTTGAACATAATCGATTTTTATGAATCTCAAAATTGGCGGACTGGACTCTGGAGGTCAAGCATACAAAGTGTCATCAGTAAATTTCAGCTATTGAGTTATTTCAAATTTAAGGATATGACTGGATCTGGACGAATCATTTTAGGGTCTATCAAAAAATCGTTACGACCGTTTGGACCGCCATTTAATTCTGCACCTTTTAAACATGCTCGATTTTTATGAGTCTCAAAAATACCGAACTAGGGGTCAAGCATACAAAGTGTCATCAGTAAATTTCAGCTATTGAGTTATTTCAAATTTAAGGATATGACTGGATCTGGACGAGTCATTTTAAGGTCTATCAAAAAATCGTTACCACCATGTTGACCGCCATCTAATTCTACACCTTTTGAACATAATCGATTTTTATGAATCTCAAAATTGGCGGACTGGAGGTCAAGCATACAAAGTATCATCATAAATTTCAGCTATTGAGTTATTTCAAATTTAAGGATTTAACTGGATCTGGACGAGTCATTTTAACCACTAGTCTGAAATGAGGAGACTATACAAAGTGTCATCAGTAAATTTCAGCTATTGAGTTATTTCAAATTTAAGGATATGACTGGATCTGGACGAGTCATTTCAGGGTCTATCAAAAAACCGTCCATTTGATGTGTGTTGTTTCTTTAGCGGTAGATACCGAACGGTGAGAGAGTTGCTGACCCTCCGTACCTTGACATAAAAAAAAGACCAAAACCCATAACCATGGGTAGAGTGGACCGCTGCCAGTGTCTCTCTTTCCCAAACAAAAGGATATGACATTAATTTGAACAACTGTCTGCAAAGCCAAAATGATACTGAGAATGAAATTGGTAGATCGCTTTTCCCATTCATTTACAATTACAATTGTAACAGATTAAGAAGAACTACCCGAAGGCAGCTGTACAAGGCAATAAAGATTTAATAATAAATAAGCATCAGCTAATTATAACAAATAATTCGAGGTGTACGATGGTAGTCCGATAGACGTACATTAGGCTATCGGTGAACCACCATACGTGTGCTCTGCTGAACACAAGCTTTAGGATCAAGTTAATTCCCCGTTGAGAAGCTCCCTTTGTGCTTGATCCATCCAAGTGCCTAATACGGCAATACAGCTCTCCATTTTATAATTATAGTTCAACGTCATAAGTTGAACTATTTACTGCTGTACTCCTCATTTCAGACTAGTGGTAACAGTGGTAACAGCGGAACACTTGAAGAAAAACTTTCAGCAGCCGGGTTATCCGGGTGAAATCTTCTTCCAAGTCCAGGTAACCCGTGCTGTAACTATTGTGTTGTGTGGCGCTGCTACTACTATAATTGCTTCTTCCAATTCCAGGTAACCCGTGCTGTAACTATTGTGTTGTGTGGCGCTGCTACTACTACTATTGCTTCTGAATTCTGATAACTTCGGATACCTCTTTCTACACTACAACCTCACATCACCATGTCAGCCATCGAGAATCTGAGTGACAAGATAAAGAGTGTCATCGGGAAACTGCTGAAGGATGCCGACCCTATTTCGAAACGAGTACTCACTGTATTTGATCCTTCCCTGGATTCTTCTGTCAACATCTCTAAACTGGCCAAAGTCGAGAGAAGCGATCTAGACGCTCTTGGAAATTACCTTAAGGTGCCTCTAGTTACCAAAGGATTAAAGAAAAAACTTTTCAGCTCACGAGAGAAACTAGCTAAACGGATTGTGTCAGAGATTGAGAGATCATTTCTCTGTACCCTGCTGTTTGTTCCGAGTGTTCAGAAGAGTACACAGTGATGCTGGGTTTCCAGCCCAAAAATAGATGTTGGAGTTGTCTTGATGGAGCTCACGACTGTTAAAACTTCACAGCCAGAATAAAGCTTTACGAAAGTCTCCCAGCCCAACTCAGTGGTTTGGTATGGTTATGCTCAGACTGCATAGCAGTCAACAAAAACAACAACATTGGGGAGTGTGATGAACCACCGTCTGGAATGGGAACGCCAGGTCACACTAAGGAAAGCAACCAGGCTCGACCAGATACCAACACTTCGCTAGAAAACAGCACTAATCAGAACAACAGTGCTTCAAGTCTTGAAGTAGTGAAACTGGCTGAAGAGTTAGAGAAAACCAAGAAAGAACAGGAAAAATCAGAGTCAAAACCAAACACTTGCAATCACGTTTGCCCCAGATTTTGTGAGGGTACATGTCCTCACGGCATTTCTGGTAAGAAGGCAGCAGATGGAAAGGACAAGTAACTATTCCACCCCAAACGATGCATACGGTACATGAGGCACTTTACTCATGATACCAGAGGATGCAAAGAAGGAGACAACTGTGCATACTTGCACGTCAATCTTTGCATGTCTTCAGTAGAGACAAAGAAATGTAAGGACGTCAACTGCTAACTAATGCATCTAGCTGGCACTAAGCGCCCTAAGTCTATGCTGAAGAAGACTGTTAATCTGCCAGGAGAGACAGTAAAAACTCCGTCTGATCAGGCTCCGCAAAAAACCCTGCCAAGCCAAAGCCTGTAAAGAATGGAGCAAGCTCAGTCCAGAAACAGAAAAAAGGTGGACAGAGTGGTCCAAAAAAAGAAGCTTCTTTTTTAGAGATGAAATCTCTCCTGGACGAAACGATGACAACCGTCCTAGGAGAGATCAAATCTCTGAGGACAGATATGAGTATTTGCAAGCATCAGTTAGTTATATACTGATGAACGACAAAATCCACTCAGCTCGGGAACAGCCAGCAACACAGTACAGTCCCTGCAATCCAACGCCGTACGGACCTAACAGTGTCATCAACTGTACCAACAGAGGATGGAGAAATATTCGGATCCAGTTCAGAGTCAACAGATGTTCTACCCGCCGAATGTGACTCCTATTCATCCTGCCTGCTGTTAAATGTACAGTCAGTCAACCCTAGTGCTAGGAGTGCCTGCAGTTGTGACCGTAGTACCAGGGTTGGGGTGGGGTACGCCTTTACACCCACCGTGACCTGCACATCACAAACACTGAGTCGCTTTACAAAGACTCCTGTCAGCTTCTCATGTGCACTTCGGAACCAACTAACTACTAAGATAATTATCTGTGTGCTTTACAGACCACCTTCAGCACCACTTACTGATTTCAAAGCTTGCCCCGATGCTGTACACGAGTACACTAACGGCAAAGAGGATTTCGACACATGCTTTCAATTTCCCTAGCATTTCATGGGATCCTCCAACGGTGGGCACTCCCGGCCCATCTACAGAACTCATGGAGAATTTCATGAATAACCACCTGTATAGTCAGTACATCCTTCAACCAACAAGGCAGAAAAATATTCTGAATTTGTCATGAATATTCTGGAAAAATATTCATGACAAATTCAGCCTCCATTGTTACCCACGTGAACGTCAAACCCACAAGGATGTCTGATCTGGTGGAGATATTTTTGTCAGCCAAACATCAACCTCCCTCCTCTGTTTGAAGCTGCATCCTTTCGGGGGCTGGACTTCAACCAAGCTGATTTCATTAGTGTCAGCGACAGAATCGAGTCCTTCGACTGGGACAATATTCTGGACACCAATGGGGTAGAGAGATTTCCTGAGCTCTTTAAGAGTACCCTACTAAGCATCTGCCAAGACCATTGTCTGCAAAAACTACCGCCAAAAGGACAAATGTCATGCAAGATGCGCATTCTCTCACGAAAGAAACGGAGATTGCAAAAAACATCAGGATAGAGCTAATGCTGACCCCACGTCTTCCAAGGAATCCATTGCAGTCCTCGAGAACCGTGTTGCTTTAATTCACTATGACATTAGAGATACCATTGTCAGTGAGAGACACTTCAGAGAAGAGCGTGCTGTAGGGAAAGTTAAGTCCAACCCAAAGTATTTCTATAGCTACGCCAAGATATTTTTTAAGCAGAAACAGTCAATCAACATGCTCTTCGATGAAAGGAACAATATGTACTGATCCTCAGCAGATTGCAAACATCCTGAAAAACCAGTTTAAATCTGTCTTCAGTAACCCAGATGCTGTTGACATGACTGCTGATGATTTTGCATCCCCAACCATTGCAAGCATATTTTAAGATGCCGACTTGTCATATTGTCATTCTCAGAGGGAGATGTGGTGTCCGCCATTGATGACATAAAAGCAGATGCTGCACCTGGCCCTGACGGTATCCCTACAACACTTCTCAAATCTTGCAAGTATGCATTGGCACGACCAATACACATCCTCTGGTCCAAGTCGTTTGACTCAGGTGCTGTCCCGGCATTCTACAAAAAATCTCTTATCTGCCCATTGTACAAGAAAGGGAGCCATGCAACTGCGTCAAACTATCGCCCTGTGTCCTTGACCTCCCATATCATTAAGATATTTGAGCGTTTCATTAGGAAACGACTCGTCCATCATCTTGAGTCTAACAACCTACTGTGTAGCCAGCAGCACGGATTTAGGTCAGGTCACAGTTGTCTAACACAGCTCCTCCACCACTTTGACGACATCCTAGAAAACTTCCTTGGTGGAAATGACACCGACTGCATATACTTGGATTATGCCAAAGCATTTGACAAGGTTGATCATGCCCTACTCATCAGGAAGTTGTCTAAGTATGGTATCCACCCAAATATCATAAAGTGGATAGAGTCATTACTGAACGACCGTACTCAACAAGTAGTGGTAGAGGGACAGCTGAGTGTAACAGCCTTAATCGTTAGTGGTGTCCCACAAGGAACAGTTCTTGGTCCTATCCTGTTTCTTATCTTCATCAACGACATCACCTTCTGCGTTAATTACAGTGTCATTCGTTGCTTTGCAGATGACACAAGGATTATGAAAGCCATATCCAAGACTCAGGATATGCCACTGCTGCAGCAAGACCTTGACAGAATCACTCAGTGGTCCATTAGAAACAATATGTCACTTCATGAAGACAAATTTGAGTTTCTAAGCCATGCTGTCAATCGGTCTAACTCATTGAACCACTTGCCATTTACATGTGAAGTCTTATACCAGTATTCTTGTAGGTTTACAACCTACCAGGACGCGCGCCGAGTTGGAACAGATATTTTACGAGTATCACCCGTTAACCAGTATTCAACCTCCAAAGGCAATCTTACGCCTGTGCCCTGTCCAACAACTTCGGGACCTTGGAGTTACTGTCAGTTCTGACTAAGGTTTTTTTTTTACATATTTGATAGATTTACAGATCTGGCTTGACAAAAATTTTCAGAGAAAATCATGTTCGCGGGAAGCAAAAATCCGATGAGTTTTTTAGGGGGGAGGGGTAGGGGGTTGAGGGGGGTTGGGAAGGGTTGTCACATGACGAGAAATTTTTTGCAAAAATTAAACAATATTTATTTGTTGATATTATTCACCCCTGTTGCCTAGAGTGGTGGGTCTGCACTTGAGAAGAGTGGGTCTGGCCGCTAGAATGGTGAGTCTGCAATCTAGAAGTGGGTCTGGCAACCAGAATGATGGGTCTGTACCCTTAAAGAGTGGTCTGACAACCAGAGTGGTGGGTGTGCACTTGAGAATAGTGGGTCTGGCAGCTAGAATGGTGGGTATGCAATCTAGAAGTGGGTCTGTTAACCAGAATTGTGGGTCTACACCCTTGAAGAGTGGGTCTGACAACCAGAATGGTGGGTCTGCACTTGAGAAGAGTGGTTCTTGCGGCTGGAATGGTGGGTCTGCAATCTAGAAGTTGGTCTAGCAACCAGAATTGTGGATCTGCATTCGAGAATAATGAGTCTTCACTCTAGAAGAGTGGGTCTGACAACCAGAATGGTGGGTCTGCACTTGAGAAGAGTGGGTCTGGCGGCTGGAATGGTGGGTCTGCAATCTAGAAGTTGGTCTAGCAACAGAATTGTGGATCTGCATTCGAGAATAATGAGTCTTCACTCTAGAAGAGTGGGTCCGGCAACCAGAGTGGTGGGTCTGCACTTGAGACGCGTGGGTCTGGCCGCTAAATGGTGAGTCTGCACCCTTTAAGAGTGGGTCTGACAACCAGAATGGTGGGTCTGGACTTGAGAAGAGTGGGTCTGGCAGCTGGAATGGTGGGTCTGCAATCTATAAGTTGGTCTGGCAACCAGAATGGTGGGTGTACGTACACCCTTGAAGAGTGGGTCTGACAACCCGAGTGGTGGGTCTGAACTTGAGAAGAGTGGGTCTGGCAGCTGGAATGGTGGGTCTGCAATCTAGAAGTGGGTCCGGCAACCAGAATGGTGGGTGTACGTACACCCTTGAAGAGTGGGTCTGACAACCAGTGTGGTGGGTCTGCACTTGAGAAGAGTGGGTCTGGCAGCTAGAATGTTGGGTCTGCAATCTAGAAGTGGGTCTGGCAGTTAGAATGGTGGGTCTGCAATCTAGATGTGGGTCTGGCAACATGAATGGTGGGTCTGCACCCTTCAGGCTTAAAGAGTGGGTCTGACAACCAGAGTGGTAGATCTGCACTTGAGAAGTGTGGGTCTGGCAGCTGGAATGGTGGGTCTGCAATCTAGAAGTTGGTCTGGCAACCAAAATGGTGGGTCTGCACCCTTCAGGCTTCAAGATCAAGAGTGGGTCTGACAACCAGAGTGGTGGGTCTGCACTTGAGAAGAGTGGGTCTGGCAGCTAGAATGTTGGGTCTGCAATCTAGAAGTTGGTCTGGCAACCAGAATGGTGGGTGTACGTACACCCTTGAAGAATGGGTCTGACAACCAGAGTAGTGGGTCTTCACTCTAGAATAATAGGTCTGGTGGGTCTACACTTTAGAAGAGTGGGTCCGGCAACTAGATTGGTGTGTCTGCAATCTATAAGAGTGGGTCTGGCAACCAGAATAGTGGGTCTGCAATCAAGGGAATCAAGATGAGTGAGTCTGGCAATCAGAATGGTGGGTCTGCACCTTAGGGTAGTGGGTCTGGAAACAAGAATGGTGGGTCAGAATTCTTGAATAGTGGGTCTTCACTCTAGCTAAGAGTGGATCTGGCAACAAGAATGGTGGGTAAGAATTCTAGAATAGTGGGTCTTCACTCTAGAAGAGTGGGTCTGGCAACCAGAATGGTAAGTCTACACTCTGTCAAGTGTCAACCAGAATTGGGGGTCTAAACTAGAATATAGGATATATGGCAACCAGAATTGTGCGTCTGGAGTCTAGAGTCTAGAATAGTGGGTCCGGCAACCCGAAAGGTGGGTGTTCACTCAAGAATAGTGGGTCTGGCAGTCGGAATGGTGCGTCTACACTCTAGAAGAGTGGGGCTGGCAACCAGAATGGTAGGTCTTCGCCTTAGAAGAGTGGGTCTGGCAACCAGAATGGTGGGTCTGCATTTTAGAATAGTGGGTCTTGACTCTGTACCTACTAGAAGAGTGGGTCTCCTCTCTAGAAGAGTGAATCTGGCAACCAGAATGGTAATTCTTCACTCTGTCAACCAGAATTGGGGGTCTATGAACTAGAATATAGGAGATATGACAACCAGAATTGTGGGTCTGGACTCTAGAATAGTGGGTCTGGCAACCAAAATGTTGAGTCTGCACTCTAATAGAGTGGGTCTGGCAACTAGAATGCAGACACGTAGCCAAGGGGAAGACCCCCGGAAAAAAATTGAACCCCAAAAAAAATAAGCCCCCTAGTCCCCATGGTCGCCTGGTAAGTGGGCTGTGTTTATGACTGTTTGATTAAACGACACGACAGGCAATCGACTTTAGCATTTCGTAAATTATTCCCAAATCCCACTATACAATATGTACTTATTCCATTCAATGTGACAAGTACTGAGTTCCCCCCTAGTCCCCAACTTTGTATTATTGTGATGTCTGAAATTACAAATTTCTAATGCCAAATGTCGTCTGAAACAGTGAAACACCCTATTTCTCAAAAATTTTCCGGGGGCTGCACCCCCAACTTTGTATTATCGCCGTCCTACAAATTTCTTTAATGCCTAATGTCGTCTAAAACAAATAATTTCTAAAAATTTTCTTGGGGGCTGCGCCCCCCCCCAGTCCCCCAACTTTATATTATTGTGATGTCTGATTATTACTGCGCCCCCCCCCCAGCCCACCAATCTTGTATTATTGTAATGTCTGATTATTGCTGTCTCACAAATGTCGTCTGGAACACCCTATTTCTCAAAAAGTTTCCGAAGGCCAGGGCTGCGCCTGCCTAGCCCTCCAACTTTGTATTATTGTGATGTCTGATTATAATTACTGTCCTACAAATTTCTTTAATGTCAAATGTCGTCTAAAACACATAATTTCTCAAAAATTTTCTGATTGGCTGCGCCCCCCCCTCCCTAGCCAACCAACTTTATATTATTGTGATGTGTCAGGATTATTACTGCCCTACTAATTTCTTTAATGCCTAATGTCGTCTGAATCACCCTATTTCTCAAAAATTTTCCGGGGGTTGCGCCCCCCCCCCAGCCCACCAACCTTGTATTATTGTAATGTCTGATTATTGCTGTCCTACAAATGTCGTCTGGAACACCCTATTTCTCAAAAATTTTCCGAAGGCCAGGGCTGCGCCCCCCTAGCCTAGCCCCCCAACTTTGTATTATTGTGATGTCTGATTATTACTGTCCTAAAAATTTCTTTAATGCCAAATGTCGTCTAAAACACATAATTTCTCAAAAATTTTCTGGGGGGCTGCGCCTTCCCCCCTCCCTAGCCAACCAAAGGAGCTTCGCCCCGGCTACGTGTCGTGTCGGGCTGCGTGCCGAGAATCAAAAAAACTTAATCTTTAAATGAATAACGGAACCTTCATTATGAAGTTACGAGATGATAGTATAATTGGGAGGCAAAGTGGGTATCGGGCTTGGGGCTCATAATGCGCAAAATTTGGCCGCTGTCGAGTGGGTCTGCCTAAAATTCACAGATCTAGCTATGGGTCTGAGACATTTGTAAAAAAAAAACCTTAGTTCTGACTTGAGCTGGGCTTTACAAATCAAAGTTATGGCAAACAAGGCACGTCAAAAGGCCGCATGGGTATTGAGTGTCTTCCACACCAGAAGCTCCACTATCATGCTGACACTATACAAGTCCATGGTACGCAGTTTACTCGAATACTGCTGCCCATTATGGAATCCACCTAAAGTGTCAGATATACAAGAGTCAAGAACTGGAAGAAGTTCAACGGACATTCACATCTCGAATACCAGGAACCAAACACCTCGATTACTGGGGGAGATTAAACAACTCTCACTCATGTCTCTACAACGTCGAAGGGAACGCTATATCCTGCTACACATGTGGAAGATCCTCCATGGGTCCATCAGCAACGATCTGAAGATTAACTTCACTTCAAGACCTCGAACTGGCATTAAAGCAGTTGTACCCTCCCTACAAAGGGTGTTGCTGCTTACCACCAGAGTCTCTATGACGATTCATTCGCTGTTATTGGCCCACGTCTCTGAAATTGTCTTCCTGGTTACATCAACAGGATGGAAGAATTTGAATCCTTCAAAATACAACTCACATCCTTGCTCCGGCACATCCAGCCTCCGGTCAAGCGATACACATCCCCTAATACCAACTCCATCCTGGAATGGCGAAAAGATCCTGTAACATCGGAGCTATGGAGCGGTCAAGATAGTTGATGACCCTGTTGCAGTGCGCTAAACCCAACAAAACAAAAGTGTCTAATTGGACACTATATCGCCCTTATCCCGAAATACTAGATATCGACCAAAAGCAACCCAAAGATAATTTTACAGCATGTGATTGATGCAATTATTCGAAACTTATTACAATTCGTAAGCCGTGAATGAATGGGAAAAGTAAGCGATGCAGACGGTCATTTAAATTAATATCATTTACTTTTGAATTTGTTTGGGAAAGAGAAACACTGGTAGCGGTCCACTCTACCCATGATTATTGGTTTTGGTCAAATGTACTTACTTACTTGTACTTGAAAAGGTCTCCTCCTAGTCGTTGGAGTGGCCTGCACCACATAGTAACTCCTTTCTCCGGTGTATTAGACCTCTCCAGTGAACCCTGTCTGTAGCTTGTTGTTCTGCATCTTCTATCGTGATGTTATCGACACCTGTGAAGATTGCTGCATCCTCCCGGACACATGACAACCAGTTTTTCCTAGGTCTACCTCTTGACCTTTTACCATGCTTTGGGATCCAGTGCAGAAGATAGTTTGGTATTCTTTCTTCTGGCATCCTCACCACATGGCCAAACCATCGGAGTCTAGCTGCTCGTACGAAAGTATCAACAGGGGCGATGTTAGCCCGCTTAAGTACATCAGCATTAGATACATGATAAAACCATTTGATTTTCAGGATTCTCCTCAGACATCTATGATGGAACACCTCAAATCTTTTCATCTGTGTCTGTGTGGTATTCCATACCTCACTTCCATAGAGCAGTATAGTGAGAACAGCTGCTTTGTAAATCCTGATTTTTGTTGGAGTCTTGATGCTGCGACTGTACCATATACTGCTAAGCTGATAGAATGCCCCAGAGGCCTTTTGAATTCGAGCTGATAGTTCTTTGTCAATTGTTCCATTTGCACTGATGATTGCACCCAAGTAAGTGAAATTGCTGACCTGCTGTATTGGGAGACCTTCCACATTGATGTCCATAGTGTCGTCTTTAGAATACGGCCTCTGCGATGCACTTTTGCTGACAACCATGCTCTGTGTTTTTCCAGCATTAATCTTCAGACCCGCATAGGCACTGTATTTGCAGAGAAGGTCAGTGGTTTCCTGCAGCCCCTCTTTTGAGTTATCTAACATGGCCATGTCATCAGCGTAATCAGTGTCCAAGAGATGTTTCTCTTCTACCCCGGGGGCTGGCAGCTGTAATAAAGCCCCCTTGCTAATGACCTTGTTTAGTTCCATAAGGTATGCCGAAAAATTCAAACAAAAGTTGAATACTGGTGGTCCCTGTATATCACCTTGCCCAGTACCCGAGTTGACATCAAACCAACCTGTAACCTCTCCATTGACCCTAACAGCACTAACTGTGTGAGTGAAGAACGCCTTCATAATTCTAATGTACTTGTCAGGTAAGCCGTAGTGCTGCATACTTCTCCAAATGAACTGCCTGTCAATCGAATCAAAAGCTGCTTTGAAATCAACAAAATTAATATACAGAGGGATATTATACTCAATGCATTGGTGTATAATACAGCAGAGTGAATAATCCTGGTCAATACATGAGCGATTCTGTCTAAAACCACTTTGATTCTCCCGGAGGAATTTTTCCATGCCATTGCTAAGTCTCCGCAGGAGTATCATTTGCAGGAGCTTCGAGGCTGTGGATCTTAATGTAATGCCTCTGTTGTTAGCGCAATGAGAGGTGTCACCTTTCTTTCCAACGATGATGATAACACCTTTGGACCAATCCTCAGGAATCTTCTCATCTTCCCACACTTTCTTGAACAACACAACTAGTTGATCGACCAACCCATCCTGTCCATACTTAAGTTGCTCGTTGGTGATACCATCCACTCCTGGACTTTTGTGATTCTTGAGTTTTTTTAGGGCATCAACAATCTCGTTTCTTGTAGGAGCTTCATCCGAATCGGAAAGGTCGTCAAAACTGGGTTGCGGAGGGATGTTGTCTAGGTCAGAAATATTGGCCTCTTGCGGGGGAGGGTTCAATAGCCTAGAGAAATGCTCTTTCCACCTTTCTTTCTGGGCATGTGGGTCGGCAATCAACTGGCCAGATACGTCTCTAACTGCAGTTGACTGCTTCTTCTTCTTTCCAGATATGACATTGATCTTCTGCCATACCTCACGTTGCTGACCTTTTCTCGCAGCTTCTTCCAAGTCATTGGCCATTCTACGTGCCCAGTTGTTATCGTCCACCTTGCTACTTTTTTAAAAGAGCTTATTCAATCTAGAATACTCTGACCTGTTAGCGTTCGAATTAGGGTCTTTACGCTTAAATTCCTTACGGTTCTTCAATAATTCTTTTGTCTTCTGAGATTGGTGCCTGTCCTTCTTTTTTCGAGGTCTTTGCCCAAGGATTTCCATGGAAACTTGTTGGACAGTTGTCTTGAAGTTGTCCCACATTGATTCCAGGTCAACCTCAGGTTCCAAACAGTCAAATTTGTTTCTCAGAACAATATTGTATTCGGAAACAAGTGAATGATCACGCAGATGCTCAATAGCAGGAATCTCAAGCTTACGTTCCTGCTTCTTTTTCACTGACATAAGCTTCATTCTCAGTCGTGCTCTTACCAAATAGTGATCAGACCCAATGTCAGCCCCCCTACAAACTTTTACATTTAGCAAAGAGCCTCCAAACTTCTTACTGATACAGATGTGGTCTATTTGGTTTACAGTACGACCATTAGACGATCTCCACGTACCTTTATGTATATCCTTTTGCTGAAACATAGTGCCACCGATGGTAAGTTGGTGGGCAATGCAAAAGTCCAACAATCGGGTACCATTGTCATTTGATGAGCTGTGAAGCGAGTGTCCACCAATGACACCTGACATAGAACTGCAGTCCGATGTGACCTTAGCATTAAGATCACCGAGCAGTAATTTTAAATCATGTCGGGGTAGCTCATCGAATGCACTTGACAACTGCTGGTAGAATTCATCCTTATCATTATCTGAAGCCCCCTCAGTTGGCGCATATGCCACAACAACAGAGATGTTCAGGTGTTGACTATGCAGCCTTGCACTCAACAAACGGTCAGATATTGGTAGATAGGAAATTAATGAATTTTTAGTCCTCTTTGAAAGGGTAAGACCGACACCTCGCCTTCTTATACCGTCCGTCCTCCCTGAATAAATAAGTAAGGAGCCATTATCCAGTAGCTCTGATCCTGTACCAGGCATATGGGTCTCAGTTATACCCAGCAAGTCCAACTTACCTTAGTTCCCAAAAATTTGTGTGCCATTATATTGAGCACAATTTATTTGAGCCCGAAAAATTTGGGCAGAAAATTTGAACTCATTTGGGCGACCGAAAATTTGGGCACAAATTCTTCGAAAAATGAATGATTTTCCACTAAAATTTCAGTTAGATATTTGCCTTAGTTCGTTATTATTCCTTATTATTCCAGTCATTTTGCTTTCAATTTTAAGCATGTAGGTGGTAGTCTGAGTTGTTTCACATTATGAAATTTACGATCTGCCCAGTAACTACTAAAAAATACAGTGATGATGGCACAGTGAAAAATGATAGATATACAATAGTGATATTTAGTCTCTCAATCAGATAGTTTAGTCTACTTACACTCAGCATATCTTATCATACCCCTTTCACATACAATTATCATTATGACGCCTCACCAGATGGTCGAAAGGTTTGACCAGTGTCCAGTTCTTTGAGAAAATCCTTCTTCCCCACATAGAATCAGTTCGAGCCTCCATCAACAACCCTGAGCAGAAAGCACTAATGATATCAGATGTGTTTCGGGCCCAACACACACAGACACTAAAAGATCTGATGACAGCCAACAACTGCATCCTACAGAAAGTTCCAGCTAATATGACCCATCATCTACGACTACAGCCCCTGGACATATCTATCAATGGACTAGCTAAGAAATTCATGCGCAATAAGTACGAAGATTGGTACGCGAAAAACATAGTGTGTCAGCTCAATGGAGGAGTTTCATCAGACAATGTGAAAATCGATACCCGCTTGACAGTGATCCGTGAAGTACACGCTCGTTGGATCAACGAACTTTTTGTATATTTAAAAGGGAGGCCAGATGACATAAGGAAAGGCTTTGAGAATTCGGGTATAACTGATGCTTGCAGATCAGACTTTACGGTGGATGATAATCTATTTGCAGATCTTGTTTAAATCTCTAGCTATCCGTACCTCTAGCCATTTGTTTTATTAGTAGCTGTTAGCTATTCCAGTTATTTCTATTCATTTAAAATGTAAGCCTTTTTACTTGGTCAAGCCATGAATGACAGATTAGAAAACTAAAATTTAAAATATTATTTCACTTGGATATGAAGAAAAAGCCATCTTTCTATAGATTTCAGGGCCACAGGCCAAATGCCAAAAGTTTGGTTAGCAAAAAATTTAGCAGACGGAAAAGATTTATGCAATTAATTTGGTCTGCAAAAAATTTGGGCGAGAGGCCCGCTCAAATTTTTTGTCGCCCAAATTTTTGGGAATTAAGGTACCTTAATTCCCAAAAATTTGGGCGACAAAAAATTTGAGCGGGCCTCTCGCCCAAATTTTTTGCAGACCAAATTAATTGCATAAATCTTTTCCGTCTGCTAAATTTTTTGCTAACCAAACTTTTGGCATTTGGCCTGTGGCCCTGAAATCTATAGAAAGATGGCTTTTTCTTCATATAATCCAAGTGAAATAATATTTGAAATTTTAGTTTTCTAATCTGTCATTCATGGCTTGACCAAGTAAAAAGGCTTATATTTTAAATGAATAGAAATAACTGGAATTAGACTTCAAGACCTTTGGTCCGGGTTTACAGTAGTTCGCTACACACAATTATGTACACCTTTGTTTCCCCCAAAGCTAAGCGTATGTGCCGCTTAGTTTGATAGATCATGATGTAAACCTTCTAATTTTCTTCCAAACCTTTCGACCATTTGGTGAGGCGTCATAATAATAATTGTATGTGAAAGGGGTATGATAAGATATGCTGAGTGTAAGTAGACTAAACTATCTGATTGAGAGACTAAATATCACTATTGTATATCTATCATTTTGTACTGTGCCATCATCACTGTATTTTTTAGTAGTTACTGGGCACTGGGCAGATCGTAAATTTCATAATGTGAAACAACTCAGACTACCACCTACATGCTTAAAATTGAAAGCAAAATGACTGGAATAATAAGGAATAATAATGAACTAAGGCAAATATCTAACTGAAATTTTAGTGGAAAATCGTTCATTTTTCGAAGAATTTGTGCCCAAATTTTCGGTCGCCCAAATGAGTTCAAATTTTCTGCCCAAATTTTTCGGGCTCAAATAAATTGTGCTCAATATAATGGCACACAAATTTTTGGGAACTAAGGTATACTCAGAGATATTCTCTGATAGCTGGAACAACTGACTTGAACTACTTGTCAGAGATAATACATTCCATGTCCCAAATGTAAGACCTGTTTTAGAATAATTCGCTGGCTGTTTCTTATTAGAGTCAGAGTCCACATGGGTGATCTGTGGAGAAATAAATCTGCTACAATGACGTGTTCTCCCAACACTCATCTGGCCACGGGGGTCCCTTAGGCTTTGCCCCGCCACCTTCATACTGGTATCATCCGTCCTTGCAGAGGGAGCCACACACCGTTTCTTGTTGTTACTTTGTGATATTTCTGCAGCAAATGTTTAGAGAGGAGAAGTTGCCAGCATCTCGCACCCGGTTTTTTATCGACCTTTGCCTGTCTAGATCCATAGTGTTTTGTTGCACGTCATCTGTTTAAACTGGAGTCACCCAGGACAGATTACAATGCTTAATAGTAGCACCTCGAAAAGGATGTGATTCTTCATCACGCACTATGGTCATTGAAATAGGAGAGGTTATCATGGTTACACGATCACTATTCCCTGAGATTAATAATAATCTCTTGCCAACATCTCTTTGGTCAAATGTATCAATACATTTTTTAAATTTACATATAAATAAAAAATGTTGTTCATTTCTCGGTCCCATTTTCAGTTTTTGAAGATGAAATTTATCGGACCGAAATTTCACTGTTTCGACTGAATTTGTTTCCAGCAACCAATTAGTCCGTGAGCTATGCCTATAGATGACATATGAAACAATTGAGGTGCTGGAAGTTTGATTCTAGTCAGAGGAAGGATGAAAGAGAAATTTTTTTAAATTTCATATTTTTTAACTACTGTCCCATTTTCGAAGATGATATTTCAATTTGCTGAACAGAAATTGATGGAATAGTTAGCCAGTGCAGTGACCAATAAGTAAATAAGTTGTGATAACCAAATAAAATTAATCTGAAAAACTATTGGTACATATTATTAAATACAATATTATATACAAATACTGAATAAATATATTGTCATGTATTTATTATTAAGTAAAATATCGTAAGTTTATAAATAATGAATATAACCTGCCGACCTGAAAGATTTACCATGAAGAAATTCACGATTAATCAGACACAGAACAATTTTAAGGTTTAAACATTTTATTTTTATTTTGCAGATACGGTAAATGAGGGAGGAAACAAGTTGCCCAAAAATCCACGTTACAGCTATAAGGCGTGTTATCCTGAGGTATTATATTTACCTTGTACAACGTTGGGTCCATTACTAGATAAAATTGTTAAAATGAAAAACTTCAATTAAGAATTGGTTCATTTCAACGTTTTCAAATGTGTATCTTACAAAACATTTCGTGGGGTTTGAGTCAGCCTACAGCCTACAGTACCCCTCACCCCAGACCCCAGTACATACTTTTAGTCTAAAAGTAAAACATTTGTGTTGTTGTGTCCTTCCGCAGTTGTGCAATATTTAGAGAGTTGATACGTGCTGCGTAGACAGGGTATCCGAGTGGTAACCAGGTAACCAGGTAACCAGGTAACCAGGAAACCAGGTAACCAGGTAACCAGGTAACCAGGTAACCAGGTAACCAGGTAACCAGGTAACCATGTAACCAGGTAACCAGGTAACCAGGTAACCAGGTATTTACAGAGTTGATACGTGCTGCAGTCCGGAGGAGTAGACAGGGTATCCGAGTGGTAACCAGGTAACCAGGTAACCAGGTAACCAGGTAACCAGGTAACCAGGTAACCAGGTAACCAGGTAACCAGGTAACCAGGTAACCTGGTAACCAGGTAACCAGGTAACCAGGTAACCAGGTAACCAGGTTACCTGGTATTTACAGAGTTGATACGTGCTGCAGTCCGGAAGAGTAAACAGGGTATCCGAGTGGTAACCAGGTAACCAGGTAACCAGGAAACCAGGTAACCAGGTAACCAGGAAACCAGGTAACCAGGTAACCAGGTAACCAGGTAACCAGGTAACCAGGAAACCAGGTAACCAGGTAACCAGGTAACCAGGTAACCAGGTAACCAGGTAACCAGGTAACCAGGTAACCAGGTAACCAGGAAACCAGGTAACCAGGTAACCAGGTAACCAGGTAACCAGGTAACCAGGTAACCAGGTAACCAGGTAACCAGGTAACCAGGTAACCAGGTAACCAGGTAACCAGGTAACCAGGTAACCAGGTTACCTGGTATTTACAGAGTTGATACGTGCTGCAGTCCGGAAGAGTAAACAGGGTATCCGAGTGGTAGGTCAGCAGATTGAGTGACAATGTTTCTTAGGATATTGGGGTGGGCCTGAATACTGTACCTTTCCTCGTCATCATTGGTCAAGTACAGCAGTTCTAACGAGAGAGCACTCCAGATAGATCTTACATTTTCCGAATTCAGCTGCCCCGTCAACATTGGCAGTTTAGTAAGACTGAGAGTCCGACTGGCATATACCCCTTCCTTGTTGAACCCCAAGGTAAAGACAAATTGTTTGCTTTCTTCTAAACTTTTCTGCCATGCTGGATCAGTTTCCAGCCCGATATACCAGTCTCTCTCCAGTGCCAACATACTGTCAAAATATTCCTCTAAAGTCTCGTTATCGCCAAATACGGTTTCATCAATAGAGAGTTTCACAGCGAATCTGAAAAGATAAACGAAATCAAACTTGGGGGGGGGGGGGGGGGGGGGGGGGGGGGGGAGGGGGGAGGTGGGGTCAGGACGGTTTTGGAAATTTCAGCGGATGCCTCGTCAATAAAATTATAAGGGTTAAGCGACCGCTGTAATCCTGAACCTGGCAAAAGTCCCGCTCACATTGGGATTTGGGACGTCTGCTAAGTTTCTCAATGTAATCCGACTTATATGGTCCTAAGTAACACAATTTCTCGGAATCACGCCCTTTTTGACCACACCCATATCGCGACCCCCAGTGTAAATTATTTCGGATTCAGCCATGAACAAAGACCTCAAGCCATGAACCAAAATGAATTTTTATATTAGTGCTATGAAAATACTTAAGGCCTAAGACTAAGAGACTTAGGCCTTAGTTAGGGAGGACAAAGAATAAAAGAGGTGAAGGAGGATAAGGAAGAGGGTTGTGAGGAGGAAGAATAAAAGAGGTGGTGGAGGACAAGGAAGAGAGTAGGGAGGAGGAAGAATAAAAGAGGTGGGGGAGGATAAGGAAGAGAGTAGGGAGGAGGAAGAATAAAAGAGGTGGGGGAGGATAGGGAAGAGAGTAGGGAGGAGGAAGAATAAAAGAGGTGGTGGAGGACAAGGAAGAGAGTAGGGAGGAGGAAGAATAAAAGAGGTGGGGGAGGACAAGGAAGAGAGTAGGGAGGAGGAAGAATAAAAGAGGTGGGGGAGGATAAGGAAGAGAGTAGGGAGGAGGAAGAATAAAAGAGGTGGGGGAGGATAAGGAAGAGAGTAGGTAAGAGGAAGAATAAAAGAGGTGGGGGAGGATAAGGAAGAGAGTAGGGAGGAGGAAGAATAAAAGAGGTGGGGGAGGATAAGGAATAGAGTAGGGAGGAGAAAGAATAAAAGAGGTGGTGGAGGACAAGGAAGAGAGTAGGGAGGAGGAAGAATAAAAGAGCTGGGGGAGGATAAGGAAGAGAGTAGGGAGGATGAAGAATAAAAGAGCTGGGGGAGGATAAGGAAGCGAGTAGGGAGGAGGAAGAATAAAAGAGGTGGGGGAGGATAAGGAAGAGAGTAGGGAGGAGGAAGAATAAAAGAGGTGGGGGATGATAAGTAAGAGAGTAGGGAGGAGGAAGAATAAAAGAGGTGGGGGAGGATAAGGAAGAGAGTAGGAAGAATAAAAGAGGTGGGGGAGGATAAGGAAGCGATTAGGGAGGAGGAAGAATAAAAGAGGTGGGGGAGGACAAGGAAGAGAGTAGTGAGGATGAAGAATAAAAGAGGTGGGGGAGGATAAGGAAGAGAGTAGGGAGGAGGAAGAATAAAAAAGGCGGGGGAGGATAAGGAAGAGAGTAGGGAGGAGGAAGAATAAAAGAGGTGGGGGAGGATAAGGAAGAGAGTAGGGAGGATGAAGAATAAAAGAGGTGGGGGAGGATAAGGAAGAGAGTAGGGAGGATGAAGAATAAAAGAGGTAGGGGAGGATAAGGAAGAGAGTAGGGAGGAGGAAGAATAAAAGAGGTGGGGGAGGATAAGTAAGAGAGTAGGGAGGAGGAAGAATAAAAGACGTGGGGGAGGATAAGGAAGAGAGTAGGAAGAATAAAAGAGGTGGGAGAGGATAAGGAAGCGATTAGGGAGGAGGAAGAATAAAAGAGGTGGGGGAGGACAAGGAAGAGAGTAGTGAGGAGGAAGAATAAAAGAGGTGGTAAAGGACAAGGAAGAGAGTAGGGAGGAGGAAAAATAAAAAAGGTGGGGGAGGATAAGGAAGAGAGTAGGGAGGAGGAAGAATAAAAGAGGTGGGGGAGGACAAGGAAGAGAGTAGGGAGGAGGAAGAATAAAAGAGGTGGGGGAGGATAAGGAAGAGAGTAGGGAGGAGGAAGAATAAAAGAGGTGGGGGAGGATAAGGAAGAGAGTAGGGAGGAGGAAGAATAAAAGAGGTGGGGGAGAATAAGGAAGAGAGTACGGAGGAGGAAGAATAAAAGAGGTGGGGGAGGATAAGGAAGAGAGTAGGGAGGAGGAAGAATAAAAGAGGTGGGGGAGGATAAGGAAGAGAGTAGGGAGGAGGAAGAATAAAAGAGGTGGGGGAGGATAATGAAGAGAGTAGGGAGGAGGAAGAATAAAAGAGGTGGGGGAGGACAAGGAAGAGAGTAGGGAGGAGGAAGAATAAAAGAGGTGGGGGAGGATAAGGAAGAGAGTAGGGAGGAGGAATAATAAAAGAGGTGGGGGAGGATAAGGAAGAGAGTAGGGAGGAGGAAGAATAAAAGAGGTGGGGGAGGATAAGGAAGAAAGTAGGGAGGAGGAAGAATAAAAGAGGTGGGGGAGGATAAGTAAGAGAGTAGGGAGGAGGAAGAATAAAAGAGGTGGGGGAGGATAAGGAAGAGAGTAGGGAGGAGGAAGAATAAAAGAGGTGGGGGAGGATAAGGAAGCGATTAGGGAGGAGGAAGAATAAAAGAGGTGGGGGAGGACAAGGTAGAGAGTAGGGAGGAGGAAGAATAAAAGAGGTGGTAAAGGACAAGGAAGAGAGTAGGGAGGAGGAAGAATAAAAAAGGTGGGGGAGGATAAGGAAGAGAGTAGGGAGGAGGAAGAATAAAACAGGTGGGGGAGGATAAGGAAGAGAGTAGGGAGGAGGAAGAATAAAAGAGGTGAAGGAGGATAAGGAAGAGAGTAGGGAGGAGGAAGAATAAAAGACGTGGGGGAGGATAAGGAAAAGAGTAGGGAGGAGGAAGAATAAAAGAAGTGGGGGAGGATAAGGAAGAGAGTAGGGAGGAGGAAGAATAAAAGAGGTGGGGGAGAATAAGGAAGAGAGTAGGGAGGAGGAAGAATAAAAGAGGTGGGGGAGGATAAGGAAGAGAGTAGGGAGGAGGAAGAATAAAAGAGGTGGGGGACGATAAGGAAGAGAGTAGGGAGGAAGAAGAATAAAAGAGGTGGGGGAGGATAAGGAAGAGAGTAGGGAGGAGGAAGAATAAAAGAGGTGGTGGAGGACAAGGAAGAGAGTAGGGAGGAGGAAGAATAAAAGAGGTGGTGGAGGACAAGGAAGAGAGTAGGGAGGAGGAAGAATAAAAGAAGTGGGGGAGGATAAGGAAGAGAGTAGGGAGGAGGAAGAATAAAAGAGGTGGGGGAGAATAAGGAAGAGAGTAGGGAGGAGGAAGAATAAAAGAGGTGGGGGAGGATAAGGAAGAGAGTAGGGAGGAGGAAGAATAAAAGAGGTGGGGGACGATAAGGAAGAGAGTAGGGAGGAAGAAGAATAAAAGAGGTGGGGGAGGATAAGGAAGAGAGTAGGGAGGAGGAAGAATAAAAGAGGTGGTGGAGGACAAGGAAGAGAGTAGGGAGGAGGAAGAATAAAAGAGGTGGTGGAGGACAAGGAAGAGAGTAGGGAGGAGGAAGAATAAAAGAGGTGGGGGAGGATAAGGAAGAGAGTAGGGAGGAGGAAGAATAAAAGAGGTGGGGGAGGATAGGGAAGAGAGTAGGGAGGAGGAAGAATAAAAGAGGTGGTGGAGGACAAGGAAGAGAGTAGGGAGGAGGAAGAATAAAAGAGGTGGGGGAGGACAAGGAAGAGAGTAGGAAGGAGGAAGAATAAAAGAGGTGGGGGAGGATAAGGAAGAGAGTAGGGAGGAGGAAGAATAAAAGAAGTGGGGGAGGATAAGGAAGAGAGTAGGTAAGAGGAAGAATAAAAGAGGTGGGGGAGGATAAGGAAGAGAGTAGGGAGGAGGAAGAATAAAAGAGGTGGGGGAGGATAAGGAATAGAGTAGGGAGGAGAAAGAATAAAAGAGGTGGTGGAGGACAAGGAAGAGAGTAGGGAGGAGGAAGAATAAAAGAGCTGGGGGAGGATAAGGAAGAGAGTAGGGAGGATGAAGAATAAAAGAGGTGGGGGAGGATAAGGAAGCGAGTAGGGAGGAGGAAGAATAAAAGAGGTGGGGGAGGATAAGGAAGAGAGTAGGGAGGAGGAAGAATAAAAGAGGTGGGGGATGATAAGTAAGAGAGTAGGGAGGAGGAAGAATAAAAGAGGTGGGGGAGGATAAGGAAGAGAGTAGGAAGAATAAAAGAGGTGGGGGAGGATAAGGAAGCGATTAGGGAGGAGGAAGAATAAAAGAGGTGGGGGAGGACAAGGAAGAGAGTAGTGAGGAGGAAGAATAAAAGAGGTGGTAAAGGAGAACCTCTAAGAAATAGAGAACCTTGGAGGAAGTGTGTGTCCCTAGGCTCTAAGCTATGTAGTAAAGAAGACATACAGCATCGTATAATCCTTGGAAATGTTGCATTCGAAAAATACAAGAAAGTTTGGATGCAAGGATCTAAGATTAATCTGAAGACCAAGATTAAGATATACGAAGCATACGTTACATCTGTTATGCTCTATAACTGCAATAGCTGGGCTACCCCTCAGAACCTATTTGACAAACTTGATGCATGTCATAGAAGACACCTGCGTCAAATATTGAAGATGACTTATCCCATTATTATCAGTAATAAAGCACTCTATGAACGCTGTGGTGTAACACCGTTGTCAGAGCGAGTGACATATGCTCGCTGGAAAATGCTTGGACATGTCCTTCGCAGTGACTGCTCATCACCAGCTCAGAGAGCTCTTCAATTTGCTGTTAATGCGTTATTTACCATGAAAGGACGTGTTGGTCGACACCAAAGTAATCTTTTAAAGTTTATTATACATGATTTGAATAAAAGAAACCTACCATTACGTGATATTAATGATCTTTATGATCTTAGGGCTACTGCCTCTAACAGAGTTTTGTGGAGAAAATTATTTACCTCATAATTAACCTTTCTTTTTCAGAGAACTGTTATGTTTTTTTGGGCACTTATCAGTCTCTTAAGATGTTTCTTTACTATTTCGAGATTGTTTTAAAAGTTAGATAATAATAATAATAAAGGACAAGGAAGAGAGTAGGGAGGAGGAAGAATAAAAGAGGTGGGGGAGGATAAGGAAGAGAGTAGGGAGGAGGAAGAATAAAAGAGGTGGGGGAGGATAAGGAAGAGAGTAGGGAGGAGGAAGAATAAAAGAGGTGGTGGAGGACAAGGAAGAGAGTAGGGAGGAGGAAGAATAAAAGAGGTGGGGGAGGATAAGGAAGAGAGTAGGGAGGAGGAAGAATAAAAGAGGTGGTGGAGGACAAGGAAGAGTGTAGGGAGGAGAAAGAATAAAAGAGGTGAGGGAGGATAAATAAGAGAGTAGGGAGGAGGAAGAATAAAAGAGGTGGGAGAGGATAAGGAAGAGAGTAGGGAGGAGGAAGAATAAAAAAGGTGGGGGAGGATAAGGAAGAGAGTAGGGAGGAGGACGAATAAAAGAGGTGGTGGAGGACAAGGAAGAGAGTTGGGAGGAGGAAGAATAAAAGAGGTGGGGGAGGATAAGGAAGAGAGTAGGGAGGAGGAAGAATAAAAGAGGTGGGGGAGGATAAGGAAGAGAGTAGGGAGGAGGAAGAATAAAAGAGGTGGTGGAGGACAAGGAAGAGAGTAGGGAGGAGGAAGAATAAAAGAGGTGGGGGAGGATAAGGAAGAGAGTAGGGAGGAGGAAGAATAAAAGAGGTGGGGGAGGATAAGGAAGAGAGTAGGGAGGAGGAAGAATAAAAGAGGTGGTGGAGGACAAGGAAGAGAGTAGGGAGGAGGAAGAATAAAAGAGATGGGGGAGGATAAGGAAGAGAGTAGGGAGGAGGAAGAATAAAAGAGGTGGGGGAGGATAAGGAAGAGAGTAGGGAGGACAAAGAATAAAAGAGGTGGTGGAAGACAAGGAAGAGAGTAGGGAGGAGGAAGAATAAAAGAGGTGGGGGAGGATAAGGAAGAGAGTAGGGAGGAGGAAGAATAAAAGAGGTGGGGGAGGATAAGGAAGAGAGTAGGTAA
This sequence comes from Bolinopsis microptera, assembly GCF_026151205.1. Taxonomy (NCBI): domain Eukaryota; kingdom Metazoa; phylum Ctenophora; class Tentaculata; order Lobata; family Bolinopsidae; genus Bolinopsis; species Bolinopsis microptera. The sequence continues at coordinate 17,984,742 of NC_087081.1, read as the reverse complement.
GAGGAAGAATAAAAAAGGTGGGGGAGGATAAGGAAGAGAGTAGGGAGGAGGAAGAATAAACGAGGTTTGGGAGGATAAGGAAGAGAGTAGGGAGGAGGAAGAATAAAAGAGGTGAAGGAGGATAAGGAAGAGAGTAGGGAGGAGGTAGAATAAAACAGGTGGGGGAGGATAAGGAAGAGAGTAGGGAGGAGGAAGAATAAAAGAGGTGGGGGAGGATAAGGAAGAGGGTAGGGAGGAGGAAGAATAAAAGAGGTGGTGGAGGACAAGGAAGAGAGTAGGGAGGAGGAAGAAAAGAAGAGGTGGGGGAGGATAAGGAAGAGAGTAGGGAGGAGGAAGAATAAAAGAGGTGGGGGAGGATAATGAAGAGAGTAGGTAAGAGGAAGAATAAAAAAGGTGGGGGAGGATAAGGAAGAGAGTAGGGAGGAGGAAGAATAAAAGAGGTGGGGGAGGATAAGGAAGAGAGTAGGGAGGAGGAAGAATAAAAAAGGTGGGGGAGGATAAGGAAGAGAGTAGGGAGGAGGAAGAATAAAAGAGGTGGGGGAGGATAAGGAAGAGAGTAGGGAGGAGGAAGAATAAAAGAGGTGGGGGAGGATAAGGAAGAGAGTAGGGAGGAGGAAGAATAAAAGAGGTGGGGGAGGATAAGGAGAGGGGTGACAAAAAGATTAACAACCTGTATGAAGTTATAAGTAGTCTTTTAAGTTCGCTGTTCTCTTCGATCCACTGTTTACATTTGCCGAAGTAAACGTTGCCACTGTAGGTTTTTACTACTTGATTGGCAGATTTGTTCACACCTGGAGTAATAATATTAAAATTTAACCGTATTTCCAAATTACACAAACAAAATCAGAATTGCAATTTTGAAGCGGCCTTAACATAACTGTCGCCAACATTGACTAATGTTGGCTAAAAGTTGGTCCCGCAGTTTAGAATGGTTAACCATAAATATAATAATTCAGTGGCGTTTAGGCGTCACCAGTAATCTACGCAATAATTGTTTTATTTGAAAACTGAGTCTCAAATTCATTTCTAAACGTTTTCATTATACACGGTCAGATTGATTTTGATTTGCAAAACATTTTAATTAAGATACGTTTTAATCTATAAACCAGTAGTAGCCAAAAGTTCAATCATGAATTTGGCCAGCGATGGTCAAGGAAGTGCATTCCATGGGAATAGGACACAAGGCGGTAGTTTCTTAAAAAGGTGGAAACTAGGGCCTGATCTGATGACACTCATTCAACACTCAATCACGGTTTCCTAATCATTCGGCTGATTTGACCGAGGATAAATGAAAAGAGTATGTATTGACGGGATATTGGCGAAAACTGTCTCGATCACGTGACATGACCGTATAAGGAAGTTAGTCCAATTTCTCGTCAGGGTTAGGGTTTCAGCATATGCTTTTGTTAAGGATAGGGTTAGGGTTAGGGTTGGGATCAGATTAGAGGGTTAGAGTTTCGAATAGTCGTTCAGGGCCAGCTAGAGAACGAGTTGAAAAAGTCACGTGACAGTCGAGTGTAGAGTGATTAATCATCATCCATGCATGATGCAGTTCACCGCAGACTTCGCACTATTTTGATTATAATATAAAGTACCCAGGAGTCATATCCAACAAAAACTTGAATAAACGCTGCAATGATGAACCATTGTCAGAAAAAATGGCCCGTAGTCGGTGCAGAGAATGTTAAAACATGTTTTGCGGGGTCCTATTGACGGACCAGTGTTTTCTTCCCTCATTTTTGCCATCAATACACTGAACTTACCAGTGAGAAGAGGAAGACCCCAAATCAATCTATTCTCGCTGATTGTGCATGATTTATGTAAAAGAAATCTTTATATTTCTTGATGTATTGATCTGTATTATCTCCGTAGTTTAGACGCCAAAGATTAGACTTGGGCGTTGTTTTTAACTATCCCTGGCCTTGTTTGATAGAATGATTTAATAATAATAACGAGCAGACTTTTGTCATCAATATAGCGCCGTCGGGCCACTTCATGTATCTAAACCTGATCATTTATTCCCTATTATATGATATTTTTTGCTGTCGGCAATTGTATAGTAGACATTTTTTCCCGATAATTGTTCAATGTTTGTTTCCAGAGCTACAAATATCATAACAACTTGCCGCACGGCGCGAAGACCGCGCGCGTTACACTCAGTGCTAGCTAATTTAGTTTTTACTTTTTTAAATGTTTTGTCGTTCGCGCTCTTGTTAGCCTTTTTAATATTTTACCACATAACAAGATTCGCCAGAAAACCATGCTCAATTTACTGTAAATAGCGCAGATTTTCTTCAAATTTCACAATTGGTTGAAGCTCAACGAGATGGAAAATTTTGAGAAATAGGGTGTTTTAGACGATATTTGGCATTAAAGAAATTTGTTGGATAGCAATAAACTGGGACTGAAAAAAATCAAGTACTCGCGTCAATTGCCTGCCGTTTAAACAGTACAGACTGCAGACATAAACACAGCCCAGTTACCAGGCGACCAGGGGACTAGGGGGCTGCAGCCCCCCTGGCTACGTGCCTGACACTACAAATCTATTACATCTATAGATCTATATGTATCTATACATCTATAAAATATGTATAGATACATTTATTGAGAATTATGAAACGTGATGGAAAATAAAAATTAAACGGGTCATACCCAGGATGTATAACATGAAGAATTTGTTGCAACTTTGTATGAAAAGCATTAATATGTAACAATAAAAAACTTGGCGAAAAAACGTCAGAAAAATCACAATCAAAACACCATTTCCGAAAAATGTATACTAACAAAATACCGGCACATACCTGAGCTACTGTTCTGTAAAGCAAGATAAGCACTGCTCACAAGTCCGGATACTGTCTCCAGACCGGCTGAAACAGACCGAGATATTAGAAATAAAGTTTACTTTTTAATTAAGTAACACGGAGTAATACATGACAATATATCACACTACGCCAGCATTCACTACGACAGAATATTGAGCACGGGAAAACCTAAGTTAACACGTTTTAACTCGTTTTAATTATTCATGCTGTACTGATGAAACTATAGAAATTAAATACTCTACAAAATTAACTGTGACACGTATAGTTTACTCCATCGTCTGATCAAATTCTGCTTTTCGGGCCAGATTTGGCTCCAAAGAACGTGTGATAAAATATTAATGATTATTCACATGCATTCTCAAATCTCATGCAATATCAACATTTTCAAAACTCGGGTTTGAAAATTTTGATATAAACTTTCGCTATAACTCGGCAAGCCTAGTGGGCGAAAGTTTTGATATCGCATGAGAAGGAATGTGATAAATGTATAATATTGGCTCAAATCGCTGGCCTGAGTCTCTCACATTGACTCGACACAGGTTTCACGATGTAATGCGAAACATTTCCACGATTTGAAAACTGTCGTTCCAATTTGATGATAGTTCCTAAGTTAATGATATAATTCCGGATCATCAACCTGTGGGCCATTGACAAGCATGTTAGTGCTTGGATTGATATAGTTATGATCGTATTTTTTAACGAAGATTGATAAATAATAATATTTCTTTTGTGCCCTTACCATGAACAGAAGACTTGCTGCGGAAGAGATCGAGGGGGAAATTTTCACACTCCTTCTCTACCTCCTCTCTACAGAAGGGTACTTTTAACCAATTTCCAGGAACACCACACTCTTCTCCTCCCTCTCCTCCCCCATTCTTCACCTCTAAAACTATTCTCTCTTCTTCGTCAATAAAGTTATTCGAGTCACTGTCTAGCTCATTACAGTTCTCTGCACGAATAGACTTAGGTTTGATTTCGTTATCTTCTGATTTTACCGAGGAGTGTGTGGTTTCATCGCCACGAATAGACTTAGGTTTGATTTCGTTATCTTCTGATTTTACCGGGGAGTGTGTGGTTTTATTGACCAACACCTGCTCGAACCAACTCTCTGAAGGGTTATCTGGTATAGAGTTAGAAATGCAACTAGGAGTGCAACATTACATTTTTAGGTGCTTGATAGTACAAAATATCATTGATTTTAAAACAAACGTGCATCTATCTTATGAGGGAAGTACAGTAAAACCTTGATTGATACCAGTTCCTTTTCACCCCCGAATTTGTATCTATATACATTGCTTGTCAACCATATCATTTAAGGGCCCATGTAAAATTCAAAACATTGAGTGCCCACCAATTTCTCAACGGATTATCGAAGGTATATTAATAACCATTAATAACTTTTTAAGTGTTAACATTGCTTCTAAACTTTAAAAACGATCAGTTTCCCATGGTTTAGAGCTTGGCCACCGACTTTCTTCACCACTCATTTACTAGACTCGCTGAACAATAGACAAATATCTTGTTGCTTATAGATTTTAGTAAATTTTCCGATATGGTGGATCACAGCATCATGTTACCGAACTCGTAACAGTAGATAGAACTGACTTAGAAACAAAGCCACTTAGATATGGAGTCCCACGAGATTTTCGTTATTTATATTTGAATGAACAGAGGCACATATAGGTGCACCTGACCGGGAAACTCACGTGATGCACGGTTTATCTTATTAGTACACTACACTTTTTTACACTATTTTACACTACACTTTTGCCTTTTTTTGTGTATGGTGTAGTAAAAAGTGTAATAAATAAGGTACCATTTTTTACACTATTTTACACTATTTTACACTATTTTACACTATTTTACACTATTTTACACTATTTTACACTAGTTTACACTTTTAATAACACTTAACAAAATTATCTTCTAAAAATCTTCTTCTTTCCTATTATTTTCCGATCAGTCTTCAGTCTTCACATAGTACATTTCCAAAGGTAAAACATACCTTAGGTGAGAAAAAAATGTCACTTTTTTACACTTTTAATAAGGCTTTTTAGGCCACCCAGCAATTTAATTGCAAACACTCACAGAAATCCTGGACCAAGACATCAGCTTGGAAGAACTGCTAGATTGCACTCGATCGCTCAAGAAAGGGGAGGCAGTGTCATAAGACCTAATCCCGAACAAATTTCTTTAAACTCTCTGGAAAGAAAATGCAGTGCGCCTTACTGTTTTGTAGACTATGCCAAGGCATTCGATACAGTCATACAGTTTGCCGGGAGGCACTCTTCTATAAACTCTGGAAGCTAGGCATCAATGGAAGATTCTTTGGTTGCATGGAGTTCATGCACACTAACTCCAAAGATCACGTCAACCTCACGTTAAATTCTAAAACATTACGTTTTTGCGTGACATCCCAAAAAATAACTGTGTCAAGTTTCATCTCTTGGTTGTGGCCAAGGATCGACCGGGACCGCTTTTTTGGCCGGTCCCAGGACTGGAAAAAAATGCCGTGACCGGGAAAAGGCCGGGTTCAGGAATAATATCGGGAATACGACCGGGACCGAGATTAAGCCGGGATTGGGACCGGGATCATAGCTAAGAAAAAACGATATGTTATGTCAGCAAGTTGGTTGATCAGTGTATTGGATTCCTAAAATATTCTACATTTGATTTTAGCGTTAAACATACTACTGGTATTTATACATACAATACAAGGCAATCTCAATCCGCCAAAGAGTTCCTGACCTTAAAGTCTAAGAGAGAGGTGGGCTTCCGACAAAGAAAGAGTACAAGAATCAGTGCGGACAGTGATATTGAGAAGGGAAGAAACAGTGATACTGACAACTCAGTCAGAGAGATTGACGATGATGCAGCGACTTGGAACCAACTGACCAACTCCTACGCAGTACTTCAGACGGGCCCAGATCTCCGAACAACTTGGTATGAAACAAGGTTACCAGATACTTGAAGGTCAAACTGGAGCCCCAGAGACGTAATCACCTGGAGTTCTGGCGGAAAAATCACATTCTGTAGAGTGTTATAGTTGAACCATCCCATCTGAACCAGCTTGTCTGGATCAATATAGCAATATGTGTCCACCTCCTTTCTCAGTCGCACGTGAAAGGTCTTTCAAGTTGGCGAAAAACATTTTAGGGGATAACAGACTGATATGAGCCTCCGGCCGGATTCCGGAATACTTAGAAATCAACTTAATTATCAAATACAACTGAAGAGCCATAAACTACGAAATATATCAGCTCAAGTTCCCACCTGATGGTTATTGGTTATCAATCTTAACGAGGAATTAGAATTAGAATTAGAACGACTCGGACGACGAGAGTATGGCTACGGATTCTAATGAAGAGGCAGTTAGATTTACTGACGAATCAGATGATGAGGACATTGCGTAGGATAGGATGCGTTAATTTACTTACTCTGACACTACAACCTTGGTATCCGCTACTGATTACAAGCACAGCTTACACAACAAACTAGCAATCAACTCTGACACTTACAGGCACAGCTCACACAACAAACTAGCAATCAACTCTGACACTTACAGGCACAGCTCACACAACAAACTAGCAATCAACTCTGACACTTACAGGCACAGCTCACACAACAAACTAGCAATCAACTCTGACACTTACAGGCACAGCTCACACAACAAACTGGCAATCAACTCTGACACTTACAGGCACAGCTCACACAACAAACTAGCAATCAACTCTGACACTTACAGGCACAGCTCACACAACTAACTAGCAATCAACTCTGACACTTACAGGCACAGCTCACACAACTAACTAGCAATCAACTCTGACACTTACAGGCACAGCTCACACAACAAACTAGCAATCAACTCTGACACTTACAGGCACAGCTCACACAACAAACTAGCAATCAACTCTGACACTTGCAGGCACAGCTCACAAACTAGCAATCAACTCTAACTAAGTGTTTTGTTGATTAATTGCTAAAGAATTTTGCTGTTAGCTAGCCACTGAGAACAAACCTTCTGAACAATTAAAAGATAAATTATCCAAAAAATCTTCTGATCGATTGTTGGAGACAAGAGTGGCTGTACTGGTCGCATCCTCTAGCACATCACCAACTCCTGAAATAATTAAAATGTATTAAACTATCGTTTCAGCACATTAATAATTTAGATATAATATATATATAATCATCAGTACCTCAAGTTGTGATAAAGTGTGACAAAGTTGACGAAATATTGCCTTATAACCGCTCGATCCGTGCCCTGTTAATTGGTTGGCATACGATTCATTTCATGTTATTGAAAAAAACACTGAGGACTGGTATTTTTTTTTCTATTACTATACCATGAAACGGTTCGTTTGCCCGCCAACTTGATCGTATCAATTGTTCGAAATATAATGCTCCTGATTGTTTGCTGTTAAGTACTCTTTTTGGGAAACCAAGCAACAACTAATTATTATTTTATATAATATGTGTATCTAAATAATTAAGTAAGTATAAAGTATACGTAATTGAGAGTTACATGAAGTCATCTGGTTTAAATACCATGTTCCATATCCGTTTATACCAGAAGTATGGGAACTTCACACAGATCTTCACATTGAATTAGGCCCTCTAGTTCCATATCCGTTTATACCAGAAGTATGGGAACTTCACACAGATCTTCACATTGAATTAGGCCCTCTAGTTCCATATCCGTTTATACCAGAAGTATGGGAACTTCACACAGATCTTCACATTGAATTAGGCCCTCTAGTTCCATATCCGTTTATACCAGAAGTATGGGAACTTCACACAGATCTTCACATTGAATTAGGCCCTCTAGTTCCATATCCGTTTATACCAGAAGTATGGGAACTTCACACAGATCTTCACATTGAATTAGGCCCTCTAGTGCTCTACTCGCAATTCTCAAGGTCATAAAACTGGACAACATTTTCAATTTAAAATATTAAATTATTTTTGGAGGTAGGTAGTGAGCTGTGTTGCAGTTAATTGGTTCGTTTTTAGTTACACGGATAGCCACAATAATGTTTAAATATGTTTGCATATGTTTTTACCAGTTGCAGCTTTATTATGTAACCCAGAGAAATCAAAGCCGCCCCCTCTTGAAGTGCTGGGTGCAGCTCCTTTAGCAGTACTGGTTGAAGTTGTTGTCGCCTGATTGCTCACTAAAACTGTTCCCTCGTACTGTATACTTTCTCCACATTTCGGGTATTGCGTACACAGAAAATATGTCAAGCATTTTCTAAAGTTTCCTGCTAGTCGTTCTAGACAAGTTGGCGAATCTGAAAAAATGTTATCAAGCTACAGCTTAAACTATGATATATATATAATATATAATTGTGGGTGGCGTCGTCTGCTGACAGTGCTCAATCGACAAGCCGAGAGCTAGATACAAATTGAAACGACCGGTTGAGTCAGACAAATGTTTCGATCATGATACAAAACCATGATATCATCAGTGACAACTGAGGTAGGAACTAAAATTAAAATTACAAAGCTAAAAATGTACGTAAAACTTCACTCGTGAAACAATATAATTACTAGGGTAGGTACTATGCACATAGCTATTGTATAAACCCACCTCCCCCCTTGACTGATTAGTGATTACGTAATAATATGTGAACGACCCCTAGGGAATCAGCGTTCAAAAAATGTATGTATTTAAGTTAGTTTCAACTGTCGGAGACCCTTTTAGAAAAGTCTTGAAGTTCGAGTGTAGAGTGATTAAGCACGCTTGGTCACTATTTGAAATAAACAAATGAGGTGTCGCTATTAATTACCTAGAACTCCAGTTAATGAGGTGTCGCTATTAATTACTTAGAACTCCTAATTAATTAATTACCTAGAACTCCAGTTAATGAGGTGTCGCTATTAATTACCTAGAACTCCTAATTAATTAATTACCTAGAACTCCAGTTAACACATTCTTGGCATCAGAGTAAGTCAGTACGTTTGTTTTAGACAATGGTTGGAGCATGTGCATAAAGAAGTCATTATAACCTGTGAGGTCAGTATTAGATGAAATTATACACAAAGATTAATCTGACTTGATACTTATTATTATTACTTGATAGCATTATTACAATACAATATACCAATGAAGCTGTTACAGCTTAATTATGTACTTACATTTTGTACCTTCAAACGTTCTGTCAAAAATGTCTTTCACAACATTTACCTCTTCTGTGTGACAACTTGTTTCCTGTAGCTCCAGACCTTCAAAATGTAAGGTTTCTAGTCTCAATATGTTAACAGTCTAGTTTCTAGTCTCAATATGTTAACAGACTGGTTTCTAGTCTCAATATGTTAACAGTCTGGTTTCTAGTCTCAATATGTTAACAGACTGGTTTCTAGTCTCAATATGTTAACAGACTGGTTTCTAGTCTCAATATGTTAACAGACTGGTTTCTAGTCTCAATATGTTAACAGACTGGTTTCTAGTCTCAATATGTTAACAGACTGGTTTCTAGTCTCAATATGTTAACAGACTGGTTTCTAGTCTCAATATGTTAACAGTCTGGTTTCTAGTCTCAATATGTTAACAGACTGGTTTCTAGTCTCAATATGTTAACAGACTGGTTCTGAAAATTTGTTCAGGTGAAAAGTATAAACTGTATATATCTATGAAGAATCGCATAAATGAAAGGCATACGTATATTATGAAAGTGTTTAATAATTGTCAATATTTTTACGTCTATCCGAATGAATAGAAAAATCGACCCGATAAAACTTTTAAAAATCTTCACCTTTCATTAGCAGAGAAGCGTACCCAAATCCGGACTCTAAAACGTGAGAAAAGATGAGCAGATTTTCTACTCTGGAGACGAAGAAAGAGCCGCAGGCGAGGTTATGCTTCACATCACTAGCCAGTGCCGACAAATAGTGAGGGGTAACTTGTTTATAGAAAGCAGAATCTCTGGAACAACTGTGTGATGTTGAGGCGTCAGGCCAGAATTTTGTGGGACGGGGAAATGAAATACAGAAAACTGGTAACCTGTGAAAGTTTAATTTTAATCATCAAATATGAGGGAATTTTCTAAATTACAATTATAAAAAATGCAATGTAACAACTCTTTCCTGTCTATGTTCTATTTTATGTGCAAAGTGACCATAGTAACGCTACTAGTTACCATAGTTACACTACAAAGTGACCTAATCCTCAGAAGAATATAGAGGTGAGACATATTTTGTAGACACGTGACAGTAATTAACCAATCATAAATCAAGAGGCTTGCATATAATGAACATATTATCATACCACACAAACACTGCCACACAAATATGCCTCAAAAATATACCTCATCTTCCTACCAGAATCCAAATTTAAAAGGTATCTCTACTATAATTCAAAGAATTATTTTTGTATGTCTGTACGACCGCCCACGTGCAAATAGATGAGAAATATGAAGTTGCAAAGTAACCATGGTAACGAGGGTTTTTACGTGCACGTGCAATGATTGTTTTAACGTCATTTTGATCGGTTTTTTTGATATCACGCTGTGTTTAGTACGAGCTACATTTTAATTGGCTGTATCTTCGGTTGTGACGGATATTTGTTGATGCTATGAAAACTGACTACCAAAGAATACTATTAGCGTCCTCCCTGTGACCACGGGCTTTCTAGTACACTTATAAAACTTGAATTAATTGAATTAAAAAAATTAAAATTGAAAACTTGAATTACGAAAATTCTTTTAATTTAAATGCTTGCTGAATTTGCAAAAAAAACGATATAAAACTTTCTCCAATTTAGGGATCTACCTTATTAAGACAAGTAAGTAATGTAAAATTCGGATTAGAATATTATTTATGAGTCGCATGGTTGCAACTTGCAATGCATTCTTGGGTAAATTTCTATTGATTCCGTTTGATGCGACAAGGAATTACTCAACGTTTTAATGTGACTACATCGTATTCATGATCTAAAAATGTTTGTTATATAGTAGTGTAAAAATATTTCTATCAAAAATTCGAAAACGTATTTAAAACATAAATCTGAGGCAAAATTACTGTACAGTAATAGTATACAATATAGCACTGTATACAATAATCATTTACTTTGAATTTAATCAGCTTTATCCAAAAATACGATACAAAAAGTCATAATAAAAATTCATAACAAAAATTAGTTCATACGACAAAAAACTTTTAAAGCAAATGGCGTACAATCCTAAAACTACTAAACGACTAAATATACTACACATGATTACATAAGTGTGGAATGCTACAACGGTGAACAGGTGAATGATGTGAAGTGTGTAGGTATGTATCTAGTGTGGAGCAAAATGGAGGGAATGGCATTGACCAATGAGAACTGAGAAGTGCGAAAAGTGGGAGCCAAATATGGTTTGATTGGGGTTAAGGGTTAGTGTGTTAAATGCGAGGCGGAAGTGTGCGTGTGTGAGAGGTGGTCCCTGTACTGAGAAAGTAAAAAAAACCTATAAATATCACTGAATATCACTACATGACGTGTAGACGATCCCCTGTCTGCAAAGTATAAATTATATTACACTCTGTTATTATGTACTTGTAACTAAAACTCTTTTGATGGTTTCAAACTCATCTCTCTTGTTAATGCTAGTTTGAATTTCAAAATAATCGTTGCCCTGCAATCTTTCTTCTAGTTGTGTTGCTTTCCGTTTTAAAATTAAAGGTAAATAATTATACACTAATTTTTCCTCAGATTTATGTTTTATATGTTTTTGAATTTTTATAGAAATATTTTTAGATCATGAATACGATGTTAAGTTGTCACATTGAAACGTTGAGTAATTCCTTTCTTGATAAGAGCTTTTCCTTGTCGCATCAAACGGTGAGCATTGTGGCCCATGTCGGTGAGTGTTTGTTGTTGCATTGTGGCCCATGTCGGTGAGTGATTGTTGTTGCATTGTGACACATGTCGGTGAGTGATTGTTGTTGCATTGTAGCCCATGTCGGTGAGTGATTGTTGTTGCATTGTGACACATGTCGGTGAGTGATTGTTGTTGCATTGTGGCCCATGTCGATGAGTGATTGTTGTTGCATTGTATTTGTGGCCCATGTCAGTGAGTGATTGTTGTTGCATTGTGACACATGTCGGTGAGTGATTGTTGTTGCATTGTGACCCATGTCGGTGAGTGATTGTTGTTGCATTGTGGCCCATGTCGATGAGTGATTGTTGTTGCATTGTATTTGTGGCCCATGTCAGTGAGTGATTGTTGTTGCATTGTGACCCATGTCGGTGAGTGATTGTTGTTGCATTGTGGCCCATGTCGATGAGTGATTGTTGTTGCATTGTGGCCCATGTCGGTGAGTGATTGTTTAGTTTATCATTGGTTCGTATAGAAATACAAGGAATACGAATTTTAAATTTAAGCTACAATAGCAACTTAACAGTCAAGATAAAGAATCATATCATAACGCGATATTTCACCCCACTCCAAAATAATTTCAAATGCTCCACAGGCAGTTTTCTCGCCTGTGGAGTAGCAGCATATTTGATAAGGACCTCATCGCCAAAGACGAAGCAAAAGAAAGCTTAAACTCAAAGAATGGTATTAGGAGTAGAAATATGGTGGTACGCAGGTGTAAATACGACATTCAAGAATGATAAAGCCATTTAATACTTTTTGGAAATTAATATGCCTCTAAAACTAAGATTGCTTTGAAAAATAAAGGTCAAAACACTATAAATATTATATTGCTTAAGGTCAGCGCACCAATATGATGGAAATAATTCAAATTTTGTATACGTAAAGAGAGGTAGGAGGGGTATGTTGAGTCCAGCAGTAACCATGGCGACGCAAATAACAACTGGTAGGAAGATTACATTCGCTGCTGTTATGAGGTGGCTTTCCTTCCGCCGCTGTTTTTTTAGGGCAACAAAATCGAACTGCAGTTTAAAACACACGTGTAGTCTTCTCAGTCCCTGGTAGTGGTAAAGTCAGTCAAACAGTGTTACAAACAGAAATCAAGTTGTCTTAACCCTAAATAAAAATAAGTTAACTTTTCTAATTTTTCTAATTTTTCTAATTTTTTCTCTAACAGAGAAGTCTTCTTAATTTCTAAAGTAGCAAATTTTAGCGATAACTCTATTTTAGCGATAACTCTATTTTAGCGATAACTCTATTTTAGCGATAACTCTATTTTAGCGATAACTCTATTTTAGCGATAACTCTATTTTAGCGATAACTCTATTTTAGCGATAACTCTATTTTAGCGATAACTCTATTTTAGCGATAACTCTATTTTAGCGATAACTCTATTTTAGCGATAACTCTATTTTAGCGATAACTCTATTTTAGCGATAACTCTATTTTAGCGATAACTCTATTTTAGCGATAACTCTATTTTAGCGATAACTCTATTTTAGCGATAACTCTATTTTAGCGATAACTCTATTGGCGACCGAGAAAAATGCTTAATTGTAACAGTTTGTCCTGGTATGGTACTCACAATTCAAATATGAATAGAAATTCATATCAATGGACGATAAGTTTGCTAATATTAATTAACAATTAATGTCCAGCTATTGCTGACCTTCTTCAGGAAGTAGACGAAAACACTGCACAGCCACAGCGAAGTGATAGGATCAGTATTAGTTAACTGAACAGAATCAGAGGAAAGTCGTATTATTACAAATAAGGACGTAGCGGCCTGACAGTGCTGATTATTCTGCCAAATTTCCCTGCAATTGTAATAAATCATTATTTCTTTGATTCAAATTTATGATTGTTTCTGAATAGACTCAGTGAAGACAGATTCTAATGGAAATAAATATCTGAATAACGTATGGACATTTCTACGTCATACTCATCTTCTCAAATTATTTGTTAACATATAACAATTATGAGTATGACGTAGAAATGTCGATTACGGGCAATTTGGTAATCTAGCTAGGCACACTTGGGGCACACTTGGGGCACACTTGGGGCACAAAATTGTATTTCCCTGGGGCACACTTTATGCCCCAACTGTGCCCCAGGAAATACAATTTTGTGCCCCAAGTGTGCCCCAAGTGTGCATAGCTAGAGCTAGACTACCAAATTGCCTCGATTACGTTATTCAGATATTTATTTCCATTAGAATCTGTCTTCACTGAGTCTATTCAGAAACAATCAAAAATTTGAATCAAAGAACTATCGAATGAGACTCAATAACACCACACGAATACACCAAATCATTATTTATTAATTAACTCCTGAACTTTTTCCGGTTTTGTAAGGGCGGCATTAAGGGCGGCATTAAGGGCGACATTAAGGGTGATATTAAGGGTGATATTAAGGGCGGCATTAAGGGCGGCATTAAGGGTGGAATTAAGGGCGGCATTAAGGGCGACATTAAGGGTGATATTAAGGGTGATATTAAGGGCGGCATTAAGGGTGGAATTAAGGGCGGCATTAAGGGCGGCATTAAGGGCGGTATTAAGGGCGGTATTAAGGGCGGCATTAAGGGCGGCATTAAGGGTGGAATTAAGGGCGGTATTAAGGGCGGCATTAAGGGCTCCATTAAGGGCGGCATTAAGGGCGCCATTAAGGGGGCAGGGAGGGTCTTTTTAGGGGGGGGGGGGGGGGGGGGGTCTTTTGAGAAAAGTTTTTATTCGATTTTGAAAATCTTGGACCTGAAAAAATCGTCAAAAAACGAGGTCCAAGATTTTCAAAATCGAATAAAAACTTTTCTAAGGCCTATTTTAAAATTCTGATAGACCAGAAGTTTTTAAATGTTCCTTAAAACATATCCTGAAAGTTTCAAGGTGATTGCTCAAAAAATGTAGGAGAAGATAGATTTTTAGACTCGATTTTCAGGGCGCGCGATTGAAAATCGCTCGCGCAATACAATTACACATGAGCGCTGACCTTTGATCGGCAATAATTTCGGCTAGGAACAAAATTTGTCCATGGGACCAAAAGCATCTGGTAGATATTACTCCCCTCTATCAGAAACAACTATAAAATTAATTTCGAGAGGAATTTCATAAAGACCCCCCCCCTGCCCCCTTAAGGGCGGCATTAAGGGTGAAATTAAGGGCGGCATTAAGGGCGGCATTAAGAGTGGTATTAAGGGCGGCATTAAGGGCGCCATTAGGGGCGGCATTAAGGGTGGAATTAAGGGTGGAATTAAGGGCGGCATTAAGAGTGGTATTAAGGGCGGCATTAAGGGCGCCATTAAGGGCGGCATTAAGGGCGGCATTAAGGGTGGAATTAAGGGTGGCATTAAGGGCGGCAATTTGAGAGGCCTTTAAAAACTTTAAAAAGTCTAAAGACGACACTATGGACATCAATGTGGAAGGTCTCCCAATACAGCAGGTCAGCAATTTCACTTACTTGGGTGCAATCATCAGTGCGAATGGAACAATTGACAAAGAACTATCAGCTCGAATTCAAAAGGCCTCTGGGGCATTCTATCAGCTTAGCAGTATATGGTACAGTCGCAGCATTAAGACTCCAACTAAAATCAGGATTTACAAAGCGGCTGTGCTCACTATACTGCTTTATGGAAGTGAGGTATGGAATACCACACAGACGCAGATGAAAAGATTTGAGGTGTTCCATCATAGATGTCTGAGGAGAATCCTGAAAATCAAATGGTTTTATCATGTCTCTAATGCTGATGTACTTAAGCGGGCTAACATCGCCCCTGTTGATACTTTCGTACGAGCAGCTAGACTCCGATGGTTTGGCCATGTGGTGAGGATGCCAGAAGAAAGAATACCCAATTATCTTCTGCACTGGATCCCAAAGCATGGTAAAAGGTCAAGAGGTAGACCTCGGAAAAACTGGTTGTCATGTGTCCGGGAGGATGCAGCAATCTTCACAGGTGTCGATAACATCACGATAGAAGATGCAGAACAACAAGCTATAGACAGGGTTCACTGGAGAGGTCTAATACACCGGAGAAAGGAGTTACTATGTGGTGCAGGCCACTCCAACGACTAGGAGGAGACCTTTTTTTTTTTTTTTTTTTTTTTTTTTTTTTTTTTTTTTTTTTTTTTTGAAGAGAGGCTGGGCATAGAAAGCCCACTAGAGGATAGCATTAAGATGCTTTGCCTACCTCTGGGATGAGGGGGGGTTTATCGGAGACAACAGTGTGAATTGTGGAGGACGGTGGTGGTAATGATCTGAATGGGAATACCGCGCTTTGGTACCAGATGAGTTTATAAATCAGTTAGGCAAGGCTGCATATGTAATGTGTTAATGCGCTAAGTTACGCCAGTCTGATCCAGTTCTTCTGGTACTATTAAGCGTTTGGTGCGGTTTGTGAAGTTGACGATTGTGGTAATGTGGTGGTTGTCGAATATGTCGTTGACCGAGAGGTAGTAGTCCCGAAAGTATTGACCTCTTATTTGGGCAATAGCTGGGCACTGTCCAAGAAAGTGTGAGACAGTTTCCTCTCCGTCACCGCACATAGGACAAGCACTGGTGCTTGATTTGCGGATGGTGTGGAGGTGTTTGTTTAAGCCACAGTGGCCCGTGATTAGGTGGACTGCGGTTCTATAGTCTTGTCTATTGTTGATGAGTGACGTGTTTATATTATTGATTATTTTGGTGTGCTTTTGGCCAAGTGTTAGTTTGGTGTGTCTAGGACCATCCGTTAACCAGATATCCTGATTCAGTCTGTGGACTTTGTTGTTGATTTGTCGTTTGATGTAAGATTGAGGGATTGGGCATTTCAAAACGTGTTCGCTGGTCGTGCCAAGCTTGGCCAGCTCATCCGCTTTTTCATTTCCCCACAACCCAATATGGGCTGCGATCCATCGGATCTCTAGAGTGTTGTTCGATCCGAGTGCGTTAAGGGTGTCATAACAGTCTCTAGTAGTTCTGCTCCTCGTTGAAAGCGAGGAAATAGCTTGTATGGAGGAGAGACTATCAGACCATATAATGATGTGTGAATTGGTGTAGGATGAGAGATACTTGCAGGCTTCAATGATTGCAGTGAGTTCTGTCTGGTAGACAGTACAATAATCAGGGAGCTTGAATGATCTCTCTTCCAGGGTGGTGTTGTTGTTGTCAGTCGTGATGATGTACCCAGCCCCACTTCCGGAGTCTGATAGAGACCCGTCTGTGTAGCAGGTGATCGTTTCACTGGTAATGTTGTCGATGGTGTGTTGGAGTGCGGTTCTGTATTCAGTGTTGTTAGTTCCAGGAGTGGTGACGGTGAGGAGGAGACCTTTTCAAGTAAGTAAATTGAAAACTTTTTGTTCGATTTTGAAAATATTGGACCTCGTTTTTTGACGATTTTTGTGCCCCAAGTGTGCCTAGCTAGAGCTAGACTACCAAATTGCCTCGATTACGTTATTCAGATATTTATTTCCATTAGAATCTGTCTTCACGGAGTCTATTCAGAAACAATCAAAAATTTGAATCAAAGAACTATCGAATGAGACTCAATAACACCACACGAATACACCAAATCATTATTTATTAATTAACTCCTGAACTTTTTCCGGTTTTGTAAGGGCGGCATTAAGGGCGGCATTAAGGGCGACATTAAGGGTGATATTAAGGGTGATATTAAGGGCGGCATTAAGGGCGGCATTAAGGGTGGAATTAAGTGCGGCATTAAGGGTGGCATTAAGGGCGGTATTAAGGGCGGTATTAAGGGTGGCATTAAGGGCGGCATTAAGGGCGGCATTAAGGGCGACATTAAGGGTGATATTAAGGGTGATATTAAGGGCGGCATCAAGGGCGGCATTAAGGGTGGAATTAAGGGTGGTATTAAGGGCGGCATTAAGGGCGGCATTAAGGGCGCCATTAAGGGCGGCATTAAGGGCGCCATTAAGGGGGCAGGGAGGGTCTTTTTAGGGGGGGGGGGGGGTCTTTTGAGAAAAGTTTTTATTCGATTTTGAAAATCTTGGACCTGAAAAAATCGTCAAAAAACGAGGTCCAAGATTTTCAAAATCGAATAAAAACTTTTCTAAGGCCTATTTTAAAATTCTGATAGACCAGAAGTTTTTAAATGGTCCTTAAAACATATCCTGAAAGTTTCAAGGTGATTGCTCAAAAAATGTAGGAGAAGATAGATTTTTAGACTCGATTTTCAGGGCGCGCGATTGAAAATCGCTCGCGCAATTCAATTACACATGAGCGCTAACCTTTGATCGGCAATAATTTCGGCTAGGAACAAAATTTGTCCATGGGACCAAAAGCATCTGGTAGATATTACTCCCCTCTATCAGAAACAACTATAAAATTAATTTCGAGAGGTATTTCATAAAGACCCCCCCTGCCCCCTTAAGGGCGGCATTAAGGGTGGAATTAAGGGCGGCATTAAGAGTGGTATTAAGGGGGCGCCATTAGGGGCGGCATTAAGGGTGGAATTAAGGGTGGAATTAAGGGCGGCATTAAGGGCGGCATTAAGGGCGGCATTAAGGGTGGAATTAAGGGTGGCATTAAGGGCGGCAATTTGAGAGGCCTTTAAAAACTTTTTGTTCGATTTTGAAAATCTTGGACCTCGTTTTTTGACGATTTTTTGAGGTCCAAGATTTTCAATTCGAATAAAATTTCGGCTCGAGTCAAATCTTCTAAATGATCCCTAGAACATATCCTAAAAGTTTGAGGGTGATTGCTGAAAAAAATGTAGGAGAAGATAAATTTTTATTAAGGGTGGTATTATTAAGGGCGGCATTAAGGGCGCCATTAAGGGGGCAGGGGGGGGTCTTTTTAGGGGGGGGGGGGGGGGTCTTTTGAGAAAAGTTTTTATTCGATTTTGAAAATCTTGGACCTGAAAAAATCGTCAAAAAACGAGGTCCAAGATTTTCAAAATCGAATAAAAACTTTTCTAAGGCCTATTTTAAAATTCTGATAGACCAGAAGTTTTTAAATGGTCCTTAAAACATATCCTGAAAGTTTCAAGGTGATTGCTCAAAAAATGTAGGAGAAGATAGATTTTTAGACTCGATTTTCAGGGCGCGCGATTGAAAATCGCTCGCGCAATTCAATTACACATGAGCGCTGACCTTTGATCGGCAATAATTTCGGCTAGGAACAAAATTTGTCCATGGGACCAAAAGCATCTGGTAGATATTACTCCCCTCTATCAGAAACAACTATAAAATTAATTTCGAGAGGTATTTCATAAAGACCCCCCCTGCCCCCTTAAGGGCGGCATTAAGGGTGGAATTAAGGGCGGCATTAAGAGTGGTATTAAGGGGGCGCCATTAGGGGCGGCATTAAGGGTGGAATTAAGGGTGGAATTAAGGGCGGCATTAAGGGCGGCATTAAGGGCGGCATTAAGGGTGGAATTAAGGGTGGCATTAAGGGCGGCAATTTGAGAGGCCTTTAAAAACTTTTTGTTCGATTTTGAAAATCTTGGACCTCGTTTTTTGACGATTTTTTGAGGTCCAAGATTTTCAATTCGAATAAAATTTCGGCTCGAGTCAAATCTTCTAAATGATCCCTAGAACATATCCTAAAAGTTTGAGGGTGATTGCTGAAAAAAATGTAGGAGAAGATAAATTTTTATTAAGGGTGGTATTATTAAGGGCGGCCACTGCACGAGCCTCAGTGATAATCTCGAGCCTTATCAGGGAATGTAGTTTTTAAGATGAATTATCTAATATACAAAGAAAGTTACCTGAATGCTCTGCCCAGAAGGACGGTTTGGAACCAAGTGTAACTATGATAGCTTTTAAATAAATGGTTGTAATAAAGGGATAACACAACAGGGCACACTGAAAACTTTGTCATATTCAACAGCCTGAAATACGTTAACTGTTAAGTATGTCATTACACGATATCATCGTATATATTATATATCATACTGATAATGGTGCTCTGATAATCACACCTCCAGAGACCGCTATTTGTTAGTATTTATTTGCTTACTTGAGTACGTAAACATATTCTCCTTGAAACTTACTTGAATCCCCATTTTATTGATTTTGATGCATCAATCGCACAAAACAAAGGATTCCTGATCAGGTTGAAACAGTATACATTTTGAATCATAATGAGTAGAGAGGACATTGCCACAACAATCAGACAAGTGTATTCTAACTTTTCAGTCTGAAAAAAAAAACTGTCAGACAAATGCATGAAAATTAATGATGGAACTAACATATCTCATGTACCTAGCGTAAATGAGTGCATTTATAGATTTATATATTTAAATTTTTGTTGTTGTTGTTGTTGTATATTTAAATATGGGAATATTAAGATGGTTGTGGAAGTTTGGGGACCAGTTTTTGGTACACCGGCCAATGTTTACAAAATCATATATGATACATAACCACATAATTTTATTTAATATACGTGAATATGAGAATTGAAAATTATGATGTACGTAACCTTCTACGTTTATTCATTAAAAAAAACCAAAACTTAAAAAATTAAAAACTTGATTTATTAACATAGTGACAAATAATTGGATTTGATACGACAGATGATCACACGGACTGTTTTATAAGCTACTTGTGTCGGATTAACGATTAGTGGGCAGTGCAGAGTCGATAGTATAGTGCTCTGTATCAGTATAGTCCTCTTGTCTGAAGTTTTAAAAAATAAATAAATAAATAAAATAAAATAAAATAAAATAACTGAGCCCATGTCTTATCAGCACCTGCTAGCGTTATCAATATGACAGTGAATGGGCAGTGAAAAATGTGGCATATGGTTGATAGTGACTAGTGTGTTAATCGTATAGTTTTACGTATTCCTTAGGTAATTCTCGGTAGTTGATTTGTTGAGTGCCTGAATACTCAGATGGTTGTGATTTTGCCGACGAAGACATTGAGAAACTTATAAAACATTCTTTTCTGCAGCGAAGGAAGTTCTAACGGACTGGAACCTTCAACTGAATGAAAGCAAAACAGAGTTCAGTACTGTGGCGAACAAATTGGACATGGACAAAAATGGTCAGCCATTAGCTAATAATGACCCATGGTTCCAAATCCCTGGGGTCTCTTCATTGCACCGAGAAAGACATTCAAAGGAGAAGAATATTAGCTGACCTAGCCTTTAAAAAGTTTAAGAAAGTGTGGCTATCCGGGTATAAGATATCCTTTGAAAGAAAACTGAGGCTCTACAAGTGTGTAGTCAGTGTAGCTAACTGAGGCTCTATAATATGACGCCCCAAGTGGTATCCTTGCTACTATTATACAACTCGAACATTTGAAGTCCTAAAAAAGCCACCATGGACAAAATCGATACACTTCACCGGTGACACCTAAAGACAATCTTGAACATCAAGTGGCCAAAAGGGATGATCAGGAACGATACGGTATACAAAATATGTAATGTTGAAATGCTGTCTGAGCAGCGGCCCCCCCCTGTGTCTGTGCAGTGCCGCCCCCTGTGTCTGTGCAGTGCCGCCAAGTTACCCCCTGTGTCTGAGCAGTGCCGCAACGTTACCCCCTGTGTCTGAGCAGTGCCGCAACGTTACCCCCTGTGTCTGAGCAGTGCCGCAACGTTACCCCCCTGTGTCTGAGCAGTGCCGCAACGTTACCCCCCTGTGTCTGAGCAGTGCCGCAACGTTACCCCCCTGTGTCTGAGCAGTGCCGCAAAGTTACCCCCTGTGTCTGAGCAGTGCCGCAACGTTACCCCCCTGTGTCTGAGCAGTGCCGCAACGTTACCCCCTGTGTCTGAGCAGTGCCGCAACGTTACCCCCCTGTGTCTGAGCAGTGCCGCAACGTTACCCCCCTGTGTCTGAGCAGTGCCGCAAAGTTACCCCCTGTGTCTGAGCAGTGCCGCAACGTTACCCCCTGTGTCTGAGCAGTGCCGCAACGTTACCCCCTGTGTCTGAGCAGTGCCGCAACGTTACCCCCTGTGTCTGAGCAGTGCCGCAACGTTACCCCCCTGTGTCTGAGCAGTGCCGCAACGTTACCCCCTGTGTCTGAGCAGTGCCGCAACGTTACCCCCTGTGTCTGAGCAGTGCCGCAACGTTACCCCCCTGTGTCTGAGCAGTGCCGCAACGTTACCCCCTGTGTCTGAGCAGTGCCGCAACGTTACCCCCCTGTGTCTGAGCAGTGCCGCAACGTTACCCCCTGTGTCTGAGCAGTGCCGCAACGTTACCCCCTGTGTCTGAGCAGTGCCGCAACGTTACCCCCCTGTGTCTGAGCAGTGCCGCAACGTTACCCCCCTGTGTCTGAGCAGTGCCGCAACGTTACCCCCCTGTGTCTGAGCAGTGCCGCAACGTTACCCCCTGTGTCTGAGCAGTGCCGCAACGTTACCCCCCTGTGTCTGAGCAGTGCCGCAACGTTACCCCCCTGTGTCTGAGCAGTGCCGCAACGTTACCCCCCTGTGTCTGAGCAGTGCCGCAACGTTACCCCCCTGTGTCTGAGCAGTGCCGCAACGTTACCCCCCTGTGTCTGTGCAGTGCCGCAACGTTACCCCCCTGTGTCTGAGCAGTGCCGCAACGTTACCCCCTGTGTCTGAGCAGTGCCGCAACGTTACCCCCTGTGTCTGAGCAGTGCCGCAACGTTACCCCCCCTGTGTCTGAGCAGTGCCGCAACGTTACCCCCTGTGTCTGAGCAGTGCCGCAACGTTACCCCCTGTGTCTGAGCAGTGCCGCAACGTTACCCCCCTGTGTCTGAGCAGTGCCGCAAAGTTACCCCCTGTGTCTGAGCAGTGCCGCAAAGTTACCCCCTGTGTCTGAGCAGTGCCGCAAAGTTACCCCCTGTGTCTGAGCAGTGCCGCAACGTTACCCCCCTGTGTCTGTGCAGTGCCGCAACGTTACCCCCTGTGTCTGAGCAGTGCCGCAACGTTACCCCCCTGTGTCTGAGCAGTGCCGCAACGTTACCCCCCTGTGTCTGAGCAGTGCCGCAACGTTACCCCCTGTGTCTGAGCAGTGCCGCAACGTTACCCCCCCCTGTGTCTGAGCAGTGCCGCAACGTTACCCCCTGTGTCTGAGCAGTGCCGCAAAGTTACCCCCTGTGTCTGAGCAGTGCCGCAACGTTACCCCCTGTGTCTGAGCAGTGCCGCAACGTTACCCCCCTGTGTCTGAGCAGTGCCGCAACGATACCCCCCTGTGTCTGAGCAGTGCCGCAACGTTACCCCCTGTGTCTGAGCAGTGCCGCAACGTTACCCCCTGTGTCTGAGCAGTGCCGCAAAGTTACCCCCTGTGTCTGAGCAGTGCCGCAACGTTACCCCCTGTGTCTGAGCAGTGCCGCAACGTTACCCCCTGTGTCTGAGCAGTGCCGCAAAGTTACCCCCTGTGTCTGAGCAGTGCCGCAACGTTACCCCCCTGTGTCTGAGCAGTGCCGCAACGTTACCCCCCTGTGTCTGAGCAGTGCCGCAACGTTACCCCCCTGTGTCTGAGCAGTGCCGCAACGTTACCCCCTGTGTCTGAGCAGTGCCGCAACGTTACCCCCCTGTGTCTGAGCAGTGCCGCAACGTTACCCCCCTGTGTCTGAGCAGTGCCGCAACGTTACCCCCTGTGTCTGAGCAGTGCCGCAAAGTTACCCCCTGTGTCTGAGCAGTGCCGCAACGTTACCCCCCTGTGTCTGAGCAGTGCCGCAACGTTACCCCCCTGTGTCTGAGCAGTGCCGCAACGTTACCCCCCTGTGTCTGAGCAGTGCCGCAACGTTACCCCCCTGTGTCTGAGCAGTGCCGCAACGTTACCCCCCTGTGTCTGAGCAGTGCCGCAACGTTACCCCCCTGTGTCTGAGCAGTGCCGCAACGTTACCCCCCTGTGTCTGAGCAGTGCCGCAACGTTACCCCCCTGTGTCTGAGCAGTGCCGCAACGTTACCCCCCTGTGTCTGAGCAGTGCCGCAAAGTTACCCCCCTGTGTCTGAGCAGTGCCGCAACGTTACCCCCCTGTGTCTGAGCAGTGCCGCAACGTTACCCCCTGTGTCTGAGCAGTGCCGCAAAGTTACCCCCTGTGTCTGAGCAGTGCCGCAACGTTACCCCCCTGTGTCTGAGCAGTGCCGCAACGTTACCCCCCTGTGTCTGAGCAGTGCCGCAACGTTACCCCCCTGTGTCTGAGCAGTGCCGCAACGTTACCCCCCTGTGTCTGAGCAGTGCCGCAACGTTACCCCCCTGTGTCTGAGCAGTGCCGCAACGTTACCCCCCTGTGTCTGAGCAGTGCCGCAACGTTACCCCCCTGTGTCTGAGCAGTGCCGCAACGTTACCCCCTGTGTCTGAGCAGTGCCGCAAAGTTACCCCCTGTGTCTGAGCAGTGCCGCAACGTTACCCCCCTGTGTCTGAGCAGTGCCGCAACGTTACCCCCCTGTGTCTGAGCAGTGCCGCAACGTTACCCCCCTGTGTCTGAGCAGTGCCGCAACGTTACCCCCCTGTGTCTGAGCAGTGCCGCAACGTTACCCCCCTGTGTCTGAGCAGTGCCGCAACGTTACCCCCCTGTGTCTGAGCATATTGATTATTGAGTATCGGCGTTGGAAGATGTTCGGCCATATTCTCAGGAGCCAGTAAAACAGTTCAAGTGGCACTGCTCAGCAGGGGGGTGCATTCGCCATTCAATCTGACAATCTGTTTGCTGGTAGATTAGGCAGACCGAGGATGAACTTGTTATCTGTTCTAAGAAGTGATTTAGCCTTTAGGTGTAAGAAATACGATTATTAATAGCTTTAATGAACTTAAGGAGGTGAAAGATGCTTGCAATAAATGTTGGGACAACTTGTATTATGGGCACAGATTACCATTATTCAATCTTTTAAAAATTTAAAAAATATATATCTCATTTTAAATATATCTTTCAGTATTTAATCTTTTAAATAATTTTTGTTGGTATGATCCTGTTGAATAATTTGTAACTTGAATTTAAATATTATTATTATTCCTATTAGTAGTCTCCACTCAGTAATAACACAGTGTCAATACTGAGTGGAGACTCTCACTTCGTCACCAACTATCAAACTATATGATCGACCCACTACACTCATAAGAGCGAAGAAAGATTACCAATAGGAATAATAATAATATTTAAATTCAAGTCACGCAGTAGTTATACAGTTATATATCGAAACATGATTTAATAAAGAGATAAAGGTAAACACACCTGTATATCCATTAAAGGAGATGTGATAGATATTGTCAAACTGATGAAGGTACTGAACGCTAAGCTCATCCAAAACTTTAGACTTTTATAAACCCCTGATGAATAATTGGAACTTAAAAACCTGTTACGTATAATCCTTGGTATTGTTGGGGCAAGTTAGAAGGCCACCTGATACAACTGTACACTCTACAGGCTCTCCTGCTGATAATAAATATAATATTAAACATAAAAGGGCAATTTGGTAATCTAGCTAGGCACAACTGTGCCCCAGTTGGGGCACAAAATTGTATTCCCTGGGGCACAGTTGGGGCACAGTTGGGGCATAAAGTTACTTGGGGCACACTTGGGGCAGATGCAGTTGGGGCACAGCTGGGGCACACTTGGGGCACAGTTGAGACAAAAAATGACCTGAAGCACAGTTTTAGTATATACTAAATAATATGTTATAATACACTGTCTAACTTTCTGGGTCAATGATGAATGAAATTCTCATCAGTGGTAAATACCTACTCTCATTTGGCGATTCCTTGAAACCCCTGCCTGCCTAGTGCCTAGTATCTTCTCCTTTCAACCCATAATTCCGTAAACTTAAAGCATTCTATTGGATAAAGACAGATTCCAACGCAAACTATCCTTTTTCTTAGTTTTATAGTGTATGGTATGAGGACAATGGACATTTACCGATCGAATCGGAAAATTTGACAAAGAATGGCACAAGTTCATACCGAAATAGTCCAATTATTATACAGCTTTATTCGAATAAAAAATGACCAATTCTGTCATTCGATTGAAATATCATTTCATTATAGAAGTTGCATAAGTGTAGTTAATAATGTTTCATAATTTATGCATAAAACAGTTCGCTATGTTATCAGGATTCAGGGGGACAAGCTTGACTATAGCTGGAGGGTAGCACCCAGCATAGCCGAACTGTGTTTATTTGTTATGTTCTGAGAAAACTTAAAATATTGTCTTTGTTTGGACTTAGGAAACATATTATTATTAACGGTATTTTATACATCAGATTTGAATTTTAGTACTGATGATTTATATCACCATGCCATGCAGTATTAATTTGAATCCTGTAAAATATCCTTGTAAAATATTGAGTCCGAAAGGAAGTTCCAACTAACCTCTCTGTAACGCAAGAACATTGCAACTGAGCAGAGCAGAAACTGTAGCAACAAGCCATGTCAAATTGTGGTGTGGTACATTATGTATCACAGCTGTCAGAGTTACTGTTACTACCAACTGCACCAATGTTCTGAAGTGAAAAGAAGTTAGATAGATGCAACAAAATTAATTGCTAGTGTTCATAGATTTGTTAAAAATCAAAAGAAAATGATGCTCATAGAAAAATTCTTACATGTATTATATCTATTTGATTATTTCAACATGCATATCTATTTGTCACTGAATGTCAATCGAGTCATTAAAAAAATAGGGAAAAGGGAAGTGTTACGGTAAATAAGGGAACATTAAATTGAGGTTTTACCCATAACTTTTTTGGGTACTTCTGTTTCTAAATAAGGGAACATTAATTTGGGTTTTTTTCCCCTTCTTTTGTATTTTCCCCCGGGGGAAATTAAGGGCTTTGGGACAATACTTTATCCCCTTTTGTCGTATCGCCCCCACTGGTTTAACGGCTGGAGCCGCAAAATTTATATGCGAATGGCTTTCCGCGCTAGTTGTCGCTACGCCTTTCCAGGTGGATAACCCTGGCCAGGCAAAAAAAATATATGCGAAAATTGTTGCTTTTCCAGGCTTTGTTTGCCATCCGCCTATTGCGCCCCAGGGGCTGGCGCTATTTTAGTTGTTGGGGGGGCTATAATTCCACCCGGTTGTTTGCCACCAGCGCAATTGGCCCCCCAGCGGCGTTTCGAAAACAGCGCTGGGTTGCGCCTGCGCGGCCAGCGCTAGTTGCCCCCTTTTGGGGGCTTTTGGGGCCCAACTTTTGGCCCCGCGGAAAAAAACATTTTAAACCCCAAAATTTTTTGGGATTTTTTCCCCGAAAAAAAACCTAAGGGCGGTTTTTTTGGGGCCCCCTTTTTTTATTTAATTTTCCGCCTTTTTTTGGAAAATAAGGGAACATTAAAATTTGGGGTTTTTCCCCCTAACTTTTAGAACTTTCTGTGTTACGGTAAATAAGGGAAAAATTAAATTGAGGTTTTTTACCCAAAACTTTTAGTTATTTTCTTCCCTTTTTAGGGGAAATAAGGGAACATTAAATTTGGGTTTTCCCCAAAAATTTTAGATTTTTTTTTAAAGTGTTCGGTAAATAGGGAACATTAAATTGGGTTTTCCCAAAAACTTTTTAGTATTTTTCTTGCCTTTTTTACGGTAAAAAAAGGGAACTTAAAATTTAGGTTTTACCCATAACTTTTAATATTTCAAAAAGTGTTTACGGTAAAAAAAAGGGAACTTAAATTGAGGTTTTACCCATAACTTTTAGTACTTTCTTGCCTTGTTACGGAAATGGGGGAACATTAATTGGGGTTTTTTTACCCAAAACCCAAATTTGGGGGGGGGGAAAAATACTTTCCCCCTTTTGCCTAGTTTAAAAAACGGTAAAAATAAGGAAATTTTTTAAATTGGTTTACCCCCAAATCCCCAAAAATTTTTTTTCGAAAAATTTTTTTTCCCCGCCTTTTTTTACCGGTAAGGGCCTAGGGGCCCCCTTTTTTTTAAATTGAGGTTTTTATACCCCAAATAAAAAACTTTTGGGGGATCCCCTCCCTTCCCCCTTTTGTTTTACGGAAAAAAGGGGGACATTAAATTGAGGTTTTACCCAAAAACTTTAGTTTTTCTTGCCTTGTTTCGGAAAAATAAGGGAACTTAAAATTTGGGTTTTTTACCCAACTTTTAGTTTTTTTTCAAAAGTTGGTAAATAAGGGAAAACTTAAATTGGGTTTTACCCATAACTTTTGATACTTTCTTGCCTTGTTCGGTAAAAAAGGGAAAATTAAAATTTGGGTTTTTCCCCATAACTTTAGAAACTTTCAAAAGTGTTACGGAAATGGGGGAACATTAAATTGAGGTTTTTCCCCTAACTTTTAGATTTTTTTCTGCCTTGTCAAAAAAGACAGTTATTTTTTTGCTATATAAACAAACCCCCAAAAAGGGGAAGTGCTGGCAGATTTTTACCATTGAATAGGGACAAGCCTGTTTCTGGTAGCCGAGAAGGGCAATTTAGGGGGGCCAACAACCCTGAAAAATTAAAGAAAAAGTTGTTTTGGGGGCGGTAACAAGTAGCAAACCCTGCGCTGGTAACAGCCCTGAATAAATTTGGCCCCTTTTGAGCCGTGCAATATTTCAATGACAAAATTTATTACTATTTTAAAATTTTTTTTATATCTTAAAATTAAAAAAAGTAATACATTTAAAAAAAATTATATCAAGCGCGGTTGAGAACCTAATCTTCTTTTATTGTAAATTTTTCATGTGATTGGGGGGAGGCCCTGCTGAAAAAAAAACATTGGGGGAGCACAAAAAAAGCTCCTGCTGAAAAAATATTGGTAGGAGACGAATAGCAAAAAATTTTAAATTTTATTTTTGCGCTCCACGGACCATTTTTTTTCAACTGATTATTTGGATTTTCACCTACCTGAAAGTTTTTTCTTTTAAAAACTGTATAATAAAATGTTAGAACCTTTATTTTTAAAAAAACTTTATTCAAATCAAAAAATAGACATAAAGAACATTTGATGATGAAAAGTCCCGAAAAAAAATAACACGAAAATAAAATAATCATGTTTAAAACCTTCTCCATGCTTTTCTATCTGTTGCAAAATTTTAAAATGGTATAAATCGTCTGTATTACAAGTCAAAATTTTTTCGTCACTTAAATCGTTAAAAAATAGTTTTTAACCCAAGTTTGTGGGTCGCCCGACTCTACCTCTCTCAAACTTGACTCTTAGCAAAATGTAAGGAAGCTGGGCAGGTGATTTATTTCACTGCGGAGGATGTGACCGGCATTCTCCCCGGCAGGGAAAAAACACGCTCACTCAGTGGAACAATTCGCAGCGTTGTATAGAGTCACTTTTTTGAAAGGACTTGGGAGGTCCTGCCGATGATAAAACCTTATTAAATGTAAAAAATTAAAAATTTTTTCAAACAGTTTTACGAAATCGCAGTGCGGCAAGCAGGCCGTCGCCCTTTTCCCCCTTTTTACGACCCCTTTTTTTTCATTTGATTATATTGAAGTGGGCCAGAGATTTTTTATTTAGTTCAAAAGGTTTTTAAAATCTTCTTGGCCCCTAAAATTTCCCAAAATTATGTAAAAAAGTTAATCACTTTATTTTGTATCCCATAGAACCTTTTAAAATATGTTTTAAAATAACCCCCCCCGGTCCCCCTACATTTTATTTGGGTTTGAAATTTAGTTTTTTTTTCAGGTAAAACCCAGGAAAATAATTTTTATCTAAAATTTTTCTTCTCCACTTTGCAACAAGCCCACTTTCGACCATTTTTCGAATCCCCCGCTTGCGTTCTCGACGAAGCAACCCCCGCCAAATTAGTTATTAGTATATACTAATTAGCCGGCCCATACCCCGGGGAAAATCCTCCCAAAAAAAGGAAAAGCGGAGAAGGAAAAAACTCAGAGGGAAAGGGTATAAATCGCCCCCGTGTACGTGTACCTTGTTTACCGGTTTTAAAACCGTTGATTACCGTGTCCCGGTGTGTACCGGTTGTACCGTGTACCGTGTCCCCGTGTTCCGTTTTTTACCGTGTCTTTAAAAAGGGATTTTTTTACAGGTTTTCACGAGCCGGGGCTCCCAACTTGGAAACATCTTCATGAGGTTTTTGCGCCCACTGGCAAATTTCGTACCGGGAGAAAGCAAAAACCCCCGGGGAAAAAACGGGGTTTTGATTTAGGGTCCAAAAATGGTTTTTAAAATGGGTGGTAAAGCCC
Organism: Bolinopsis microptera; assembly: GCF_026151205.1. NCBI lineage: Eukaryota > Metazoa > Ctenophora > Tentaculata > Lobata > Bolinopsidae > Bolinopsis > Bolinopsis microptera. The sequence continues at coordinate 17,955,071 of NC_087081.1, read as the reverse complement.
CAAATTTTAAATGTGATTTTTTTTGTAATGAAACCCTATTATGGGTTAGCAATCTAAAAATAATAAACTTATTTTGAAATTTTTTTTAAACTAAAATTTCTTGCGTTTTTTGGCCCCTCTAATTTTAAACTGTGAAGGGGGACGGGGGGGTCGTATCTTCACTTTCCTACTATTTACAAATAGTTTATTTAAAATAAGGATCAATAAGTTCCAATCAGGGTATCCCCCCCCCAAATAATTCTTAGTGACTTAAGGGGCTTCCTCCTTTTCATTAAACCAGATTACGAAAAACAGTTGCAAAACTTAAAAAATTTTTTTTTTTAACCAAAAAAATTTTTTTTTACTTCGGGCCCCACCAACACCAATTTTTCAAACGTTTAAACCAGCCAATTACAGGAAGCCGAAGGATTCAATTACACATTAGGCCAGTGACGGTTAAGGTAGTGTGTACCATACTTTCTTCGCCCGAGACTTTGCTGCAATGGGCAGCTCCTCATTTAACCCTCACACCCGATTTCTCGAGTATTTGGCTGAGTGGACCGGGGGGCTGCATAGACCACTCAGGATCCTTAGCTGACGTCGACGACGCTCACCCCACGGCTAGTGACAGAGTCGGGAATCGAACCTGGTACCTCAAGCAATACCAGGCGGATTAACCAACTGAGCCACTAAGCCGTTAAAGAAGAAATAATTAGACCTGGACAAATATGTCTTTAGGGTACAGAAAACTCAAATTGTCTTAAAATTCGGACCAAACTGTCGAAAAAAGGATAAAAAAGGATCTAAATTGTTGGGAAAAAAACATATAAATCGGGGCGCGGTAAATCGGAGTTTTACTGTATCTGAATCAATGATAATCTAGAAACACCTGTACCTTCAATTATTAAGTTACTCTCAGTCTCCCAGGCTGCACTTAACCCTCCGTTATTTTGTTTTACACATAGCTATTGTGTATACAAAATTACACTAGCTTAATCATTTACAAACCTCTCCCCCTTTAGTAGTAACGTAATACGTGACCCTGACTAGCATAACGACATCTGTCTTGTAAATAATATTAGCTTCCTCCCTATAATATTATGATAATGACCACAGCTATTCTAGTTTCCACTTTCCTATAAACCGCTCTCTAAAGAATAAAACAAACAGAGTCAAAGTTATCACATTGAAAAGCAATGCCGAGGATCGAAAATAAAGTGATATAAAAAACAAATTATCATGAATGTTGATTGATAACATTATTAATAAGGAAATTCAGAATAAAAATGTGCAATTCCATACATACCCATAATTATTTTCATAATAGTAAGTACTTACACAATAAGCAGAAGAAAAATAGTCCCGGATAACCCCAGCAGATAGCAGGGTCGGTAGAGATGATCTGTACCAGCTGTGTCATGGCCTTTGTAAGTAGCGACTTCAGCCGGAACGTTTGATATCAGTGGATATAATCCGACCAGGTAAGAGAACCACATAAAAATAAAAAGAGGTATATAAGCCTCATCTTGAAGTTGAAGGATAGATCTCATGTATGATATTCGCGACACTTCACATCCAAGGGTAAATGTCAGTGCGTAGCAAAATGGGTCAATAATTCTGAACAGATAATGCCCGTGTCTCGGGAATAGGAAAGTCAAGTTTTCCCAGGTCAGAAAATTATTGGAAATAACGCTTTCCTCCTCTAAAGAAAATCTATAGGTCGGGAGGTCTTGGGAAATTTTATTAGTCTTCGGTAGTGGAAGTGTTTTCAAGACTGTCAGCGCAAGGAAGAGAACAATGCCAAATGTTCCATTTATCAACAAGAATGGTTGGGGGGAATCTGAGGAATCTGAGGAAAAATTGTGTAATTAAGGTATCAAGTTAAATGATTAGATTTGAAAAAAATTCACTTTTTCTTATCGTAATTAGCACAATTTAGAGACTATTAAAATATGCCAGGGGTTGAAACAGGAGGGGGGGGGGGGGGGGGGGGGGTCCCCCGAAACAAAGCATTTTCCATATTATAGAGCCTACAATCATCTTCGGAAAGATTTAAAAATAACGTATATTTTGATCTATTCAACCCTCCTCTTCCCTAAGCCACTTATATACAGATTAGCAGATTATACACATAGCTTTTGTGTGGTCCCTTCATGACATCCGAAGCTCTTGCTTTGTTTAAAGAGCCCCTTTCCAGTTCGAACAAAATAATATGTACTGGGGCTGGGTGGCCTAGTGGTTAGAGCTTCCGCCTTCTGTACAGAAGGTTAAGGGTTCGAATCCCAGTGTCACTCAGTCTAGGGAGTAGCTAAGGATTCATTGGATCTATGCGATCTTGATTGAGGGTTAAATTGAGGGTTAAATGAGGAGGGGTGCCTTTGCCAAAAGATCAAGAATCTTAGGATACTCCTTCAGAACATCTACAATGTAGTGTACTGTAAAACAAGGGCGGTCGAACTATTCGATGACCCTGTAGAGGAATCTACGAACTTTACAAATTACAAAATTATTACTTACAATAATTCGCAAATACCATAGTTACACTACTAGCTACCATAGTTACACTACTAGTTACCATAGTTACACTACATGTTACCATAGTTACACTACTAGTTACCATAGTTACTTACAATAATTCGCAAATGTTGATATAGCGGCTAGAATGATGGGCAGTAAAAATAGGAGAAGTTGACCGATGATAGCTGACACTGCAACACTTCTTAACCTGAAATAGGATAAATTACTTTTACTAACCTAAACAATTGCTGAATGCCATAATTATCTTTGTTTACTCCGCATGCATTTTTTTTACTCTGCAGAAATACAAGTGTTCTGCATACGGTGTACCTAGATAAAAGTAGAACCTCTGTCAAGACCAGACAGTAGGAGAGACCGACCGAATCATTTAAAAAATCTAACATTTATTTTACTTCGGATATTCCAATATTGTTACACGAATGCACCTTAAGGCCAATCAATTTGGTTACAAATTTATAGTCTACAATAATTTTAGTCACAATTTTCAACTTTTCGAGACCATTTTCTATTCCATTTATTTGATTTTTCCGGTAAGTTTTTTGAAAAACTTCGAAAATTTTTCATTTACGTACATTTTTTTTCAAGACTTTTTCGAAATTTTCGAAATTGTTTTTCGCCAAAAGTTATCAAATAGCATGAAACGTATATTACTATTGTGATTGAATACAGCTCGATAAGTACTTACATCACCCACTGAATCACATTTCTTCCACAACTCGGTCTGATTATTGAGGAAAAGAAGAGGTAGATGGTAATCCAGGTAGGTCGGTTCAGATTAGCACAATTGACAGTACAGACTCGAAGAGGTTTTATTTATTACATATTATGGGATTATCTTAACCCCACTGATTCATCATTGAAATCAATAAAGTGATAGTACTAGTAATAGTACAGCAGGCTATCGGTTCGATCTTAAATGTGCCTTTGGTGCAGTTTCTGTGAAAATCGATCGAATTAATTATAAAACTCTAATATCCTGTGGTTAACGTTTTTCAGTTTCAGCCCTTTCGACTTAGTAATTCCTGATTACTAAAATCTGCCGACATTAACTCAACTCCAACTACAAATATCTTAGGGCCAACAAATTTGGGTCACAATAAATTTGGTTACTATAATTTTGGTTACCATAATTTTTGGCACAAATTTCTCAAATTTTTAGTCTACAACAATTTTAGTCGAATTTTTTGACTTTTCGAGCCAACATTACATACATTAGTTACATATCATAGCATAAAATTTCTTATTACACCAGTAGGGACCTGTGTACAGTTAGCAATATTTAACTATTTATCATAAACATATGATAAAGAAAGTAAGCTCAATAAAAATTAATTCATATATGCTCTACTAAAATTTCGGTCTACTTCAAAATTAGTCACCGAAAAATTTAGTCACATGAAATTTGCGAAGTTTTTCTAGAAACTACTTTTCTCCGTGTTTTAAGCTATTCCAATCATTTTGAGCCAATACAAAAATTTTGAATTTTTGCTAAGTAGCTAATTGATAATTATCCAATTAACTGATTATCTGACGTAAAAATTGTCTGTACGAAAGTTTTTATTCCTGATAATATGAACACCCTCGATTAATATGCAACCTTTTATGATGTTCACAACTTAAGATATTCGACAAACAAGAAAGGTGGTAAAAAGTGGTAAAGTGGCAAAAAGTGACCCTAAGACAAGTGGAAAAGTTTGGAAAAGTTGGTCAGCCATAAAGGGCACTTAATGGGACTCAAAGAAGTCAAAAATCCTTTGTAAGCTTTGTGTGTAGGCAGATCGATTTTTTCAGACGGATCTGTCTGTACTACATGGTTAACCACAGTCCTTGTGTTGTTGGTTAATCATATGCGCGTAATAGAAATACTGCATTTGATTTCATTGAAGTATTTCCTTATAAAGATAATAATGACACTTTCAGTTTAGCAGCACACCTTATATTATCCCCAATAGACCAATTCCTCTAAAACCCCCTTTTTTTGAATGAATTGTGTTGAAAACATTTTTAAATATTAGGTGCCCTAAAGATTTAGTTTATGGAGAGGATCCTTAGCTATAGAGTTTCTCATTTAAATGCTGAAATTTTCACCCTAATTACAAAATAACTGATTATTGATTACCTGAGTCCTCCAAGGACAGACTGAGGGAAACGAGACCAAAGTAACTTTTGCTTGTAATCATTTAGTAGCGGGCAGGACTCTACAGCCCCTAAATTCATATCTGTTCTCTGTTTAATATAACGTCTGTTCAATATCTATTATAAAATGTACAACGCAGTGGCGTAACGTTGCCTGTTGGGGCCCCTCCCCTTTTGGCGCCCTCCCTAAAATTGAACAAATTAGATGATTTTATAGGATAGTTATACTGTAGTTATGTTTTTCGAAATTGTCCCACATTAAAATGACAATTTGGCACCCCCTATGATAGCACCCCTGCACAGCGGGGTTGGCGGGGCCCTTCGTTACGCCACTGGTACAACGCAATTACAAAGCATGCCAATTCTGCATGAACCATAATACTGGAAGCAAAGTTTGAAAGTCTTGAAGGTTTTGTTATAGCCGTCATTAAGGGGGCAGGGGGTCTTTATAAAATTTCTCTAGAAATTGATTTTGTAGTTGTTTCTGATAGAGGGGAGTGATATCTATCAGCTGCTTTTGATGCCATGGAAAAATACTTTTCGTAGCCAAAGTTATCGCCGGTCAAAAGTCAGCTCTCATGTGTAATTGTATTGCACAAGTGATTTTCAATTCTGTGCCCTGAAAATCTTCTCAACATTTTTAAAGCAATCACCTTGAAACTTTCAGGACATGTTCTAAGGACCATTTAGAAAATTCTCGTTTATCAGAACTATAAGATAGGCTTTAAAAATTTTTGTATCCGATTTTGAAAATCTTGGACCTCGTTTTTTGACAATTTTCCAGGTCCAAGATTTTCAAAATCGGATAAAAACTTTTCTAAAAATCATGATAAACCAGAATCTTCTAAATGGTGCTTAGAACATATCCCGAAAGTTTCAAGGTGATTGCTCAAAAAATGTAGGGGAAGATTTTTAGACTCGATTTTCAGGGCGTGCGATTGAAAATCATTTGCGCAATACAATTACACATGAGCGCTGACCTTTGACCGGCGGCTAACTTCGGCTAAGAACAATATTTTTCCATCATGGCAACAAAAGCAGCTGATAGATATCACTCCCCTCTATCAGAAGTCTGTATCAGAACCTCTAACAACTGTGAAATCAATTTTGAGAGAAATTTCATAATGACCCCTCCTGCCCCCTTAAGCAGCAGAGGTTCAATTTTGCAACTTACCAATGCTATAATTACTATGTTGATTCCTTTGTTGTGATTTAGGAGATAATTGTATCTGCACAAATTTCAGCACACTCTGGATGGTTGACATAGAGCCTTTCTTTTCAGATGTATCAACCGTGCTTTATTTTTAATTCCTTAGTGTCATTCCTAAATCACTTGGGGTTATTTTCTTCAACAGAAGAAAAAGTGAATGCGCCTTGGCCCAAGCAACACAGACTGGGCCTTAGCAACACAGAATTTGCAAGCTTTTTGCCATCTATAAAAGCAGAGAGAACTTTCATTTATGGTCAGGGGTAACAATGGATGACTGTGTACTGTGTAGTATCCTATCAGCTAAAACGTGTGCTATTAACTAATCAACATAACCACGCCCTGCTCGATTGGACCGTAAAAGATTTTGACTGCATAAATGTTGTTTTCCAAAAATTATAACTGGTTGGTCACAGTTCACACACATCTCAACTAAATTATATAAAATTATTCAAACAATATACACATAATTGTCACAATGACCCTATATAAAAACAACCCTTCAAAAAATCAATAATTTAAGAATTCGCAGAGCAACGATCTCGATGGGTTGACATCGTCAATCAAACTATTGCAAGCGCTTAGCGCAATGGTTAAACACTAAAGAAATTAATATTTCATGGATACAGTTTACGTAATAATAAAATGAAATATCTTCATTTTTGTTGGACATTTAAAATATAATTTGAAACATTACAGTAATGTTATTCAAATCTCAAAAAGAGACAGTATATTTCAAAGCTTTGTTGTTTGTGTTTTATCATAAAGTACAGCTACAATAAAGTAAAGTAAAGTAAAATGTATGACATCACATCATGCCTACAAAATATCATCGCACTATGTAAAAATATAAGTAAAACAAATTAAAAAAAAAGAGTAAAACAAAATTTAAATTTTATTGCCACATTACAATGAATAATAATATCATAATAAACATAGTTAAACTTAAACTTTAGAATGGGAATATGCTGATGATGTGGACTTTGCTGATGAAGATGAGGATTCTTTACACCAGCTCCTTCCAATTTGCAAGGAAATTCTCTCAGAATGGAATTTGTTTGTAAATGAATCTAAAACCGAGTTTGTAAAGTGTTATCTGGCTGGAAGTAGTGAGAAGGACGAAAAAGGAGAACCTCTAAGAAATAGAGAACCTTGGAGGAAGTGTGTGTCCCTAGGCTCTAAGCTATGTAGTAAAGAAGACATACAGCATCGTATAATCCTTGGAAATGTTGCATTCGAAAAATACAAGAAAGTTTGGATGCAAGGATCTAAGATTAATCTGAAGACCAAGATTAAGATATACGAAGCATACGTTACATCTGTTATGCTCTATAACTGCAATAGCTGGGCTACCCCTCAGAACCTATTTGACAAACTTGATGCATGTCATAGAAGACACCTGCGTCAAATATTGAAAATGACTTATCCCATTATTATCAGTAATAAAGCACTATATATGAACGCTGTGGTGTAACACCGTTGTCAGAGCGAGTGACATATGCTCGCTGGAAAATGCTGGGACATGTCCTTCGCAGTGACTGCTCAGAGAGCTCTTCAATTTGCTGTTAATGCGTTATTTACCATGAAAGGACGTGTTGGTCGACACCAAAGTAATCTTTTAAAGTTTATTATAAATGATTTGAATAAAAGAAACCTACCATTACGTGATATTAATGATCTTTATGATCTTAGGGCTACTGCCTCTAACAGAGTTTTGTGGAGAAAATCATTTACCTCATACTTTATTCAGAGAACTGTTATGTTTTTTTGGGCACTTATCAGTCTCTTAAGATGTTTCTTTACTATTTCGAGATTGTTTTAAAAGTTAGATAATAAACTTAAACATCCGATAATAAACTCATGAATATTGGATATGCACTAACGAAATGTAAAATACGTTTTTTACTATATATATAATACTAGTGAACTACTCAAAAATTCGTTTCAATCATAAATTTTTATCAGCGCAATTCAAAATTTAAATAAAAATTCTAAAGCAGAAGTGAACGTTATTCAAAAAAATATTTCCTCAACTGACTTGTTTTCTAAATATTTAAATTTCATAAAGAAAAAGTCCATAAATGTCTTGTTTCACGTTGTAGCCCAGCCGCGCACGAGTGACGTGCGCGGCTTCGTTATTCGTGGCTTTGATCACCACAAAACCACGTTGTGCAATGACAGGGGGTTACGACGTGATATATATCACGTAATATTAAAAATACTTCCCCACGAACATTAATTATTCATCAAATGCAATATTTAAAAAATGCATCAAAACATTGTCCTATTTTAAAAACCTAATCAAACTTCCCAGTGGAATAAAAATTTGTAAAACGCTTCTTTGCCACATTACATAAGGATTGTAGGTTTACAACCTACCAGGACGCGCGCCGAGTTGGACTCGTCGACGCTAATATATGGAAAAAATATTTTACGATCGTATCACCCGTTAACATAAAGATGAAACCAAAAAAAATCGTTATGTTTCTCTTTATTACTGACATAACTGACTCCCTCAATTTTTATTAAAACTTCATAATAATAATAATAATAATAATAACTAAACATTTATACATCGCTTTATAGCCAAAAAGAACTCAAAATCCAAGGATTCAGTTCAAGCCATCTAAAGCAACTTATGAATAAGTACATATAATAATATAATAATAATAACAAATAAGAACTTAGCATTTTATGAAGTATGGTTTGTACGAGAAAGATATTATATGATACTTATATAAACACTTTTTCAAAGAGATGAGTCTTTTGTAGGTTTATAACCTGCCAGGACGCGCGCCGAGTTGGACACCGCCGAGTTGGACACCGCTACCTCCACTGCACTAAAAGTTATACAATAAATTCTACAATCCTAATTTTGTATCGTGATGGAGACCGGTGTCCATACAAACATTTACTAGGTTGCCGTTTGGTGTGAGCAATAGCGAACAGCACGCACACTCCTTTGCCCCGTCAACCTATATCTAATCTATTTAAAGAGTGACAACCATACTACACATTGAATTAGGATTCCTTTAAATATCAAATTGATTTATTGTAAACTTGTTTACTCTGTAATAAATGGCATAAAATTGAATTTCTGTTTAACTGAATTTTTTGTTTAACTGATGGTCCTAATATATGGAACAGATATTTTACGAATATCACCCGTTAATGAGTCTTTAGTCTCTTTTTGAACAAGACAATATCAGTCAATGTTCTCAATTGTTAAGGAAGCTGATTCCATACGGAGGGTTCACAGTAACTAAAACCTCTCTCAGTTTGAGACAGGAGGAACATTTAGGTGGAAATAGTTTTGTTCAGTTCGTAGCACACTTACAGGTTGACTCTTGATGTCGATGCATTTGGTGATATAGTCTGGAACTATGTTGTTGACCATTGACGCATTTGAACACTGTTAGAGCAATATTATACTCTATTCGCTGTCTAATTGGAAGAAAATGGGCATGTTTCAGGAATGGAGTGACACTGTCCCATTTTTAATAGCTTTTCTACCAAACAAGAATCGTACACAGGAATTTTGTATCTTCTGGAGTTTCTTTATGAGAAAAGCGGGTAAACCATTGTAATAGTCTAGTTTTGAAAAGATCAAACAGTGAATGAGCTTTTCAACAAAAAGCAGCACACAAGAAGCATTTATTAGGAGAGTCGAATTTCTTTGGGAACAAAATGAATCTCTCCAGGACTTAGCCAACTAAATAGACTAGAAAACAAAAACTCTGCAAACATCTCAGAGAAATGATAACACCTTAAAGGATAAAGAGGGAGGATCCTGGACCCCGAAATCCACCACCTTTCTGTACTTTCAGAGGTATCAATGTGGCAGGAAACCAGGGCTCATGCTGCCGCTGAGCTACACTATGTCCCAACGCACTGGTGTTGGGATGTCTGCCGCCGGTGCCTGCCGGGTCAATAAAGCAGTCAAGCATCATGAATGTTATGTTGAGTATTCTCAACCAGCAGATGTGGGAACTCCCTCGAAAGACCGAAAAAGATCTAAAGAGACAATTAGCAAAATCGGAAAATAGACTAAATGTCAAACAGTATATATACAATAAATTAAATCAAGTGATGCAATTGGCAGAGCACAATCGTAAATCCTGAGCAATAGATATCATCTATCCCTCGTAGCTCTTCTCCTCAGGTATCAGGTTGAAGGAAAATAGACTTGAGTTTGTTTATATAATTTATAAAGCGTATGTTATTGCCCACGTTAAGGGGCCTGTTAATAATTAATTAAATTATTAGCTATTTTAGATTTAATAATAATAATGTCTTTTTAGAACTGAGTGGAGTTGGGTTAAAAACATATAAGAGATACGATGATTTAACTTGTAGAAGCTTTCAATAAACATGTGTTAATCGTCGTCAGCTGAATGTGATGTGGTGGACAATGCTTATATGTGATTGAGTGGTGTCAGGGATGGAGGGTGGGGGAGGTGTGGGTGGGAAAGTGAAAATTACAGTACAATGTCAATAAAAAATTAGTCTTCTGTTGAGGTTGAGAAGGAAATGCAGATGGTCTGGACTTTAAGGATTTGGCAATTTTAGGAAGAATGGGGTCCCAGAGGGAACTACATTTGGGTGCGCGGTCTGTTCTGTTCATAGCTGGTTGTCGTATTTGTATAGCTGCGTGTTCTGTGAGGTCTAGTTGGGAGCGTGAGGTGAGGGATTTGAGGACTTCGATGTTGTTCCAGGAGATGGTGTGGCCGGTGGTCAGGGCATGATGTGCAGGGGCTGATTTGATTCTGTCTGTGGATTCGTCGATGGCGTTGTTGAGTCTGTAACATCGTTCGTGTTCTTTCATGCGGTGGACCAAGGGTCTGTAGGTCTGTCCGGCGTATTTGGAGGGGCACTGTGAGCAGGAAATTTCGTAGATGGTGTTGGGGGTGAGGTGAGTAGGGGGTGTGGTCTTCGTTTTGGTGAGGAGGTTGCGGAGGGAGGTAGCAGAGGAGTGAGTGACTTTGATGTCGTGTTGTCCGAGTATCTTGGAGATGGGTTTGGATAGGGAGGGATGGAAAGGAAGAGAAACACTAAGGGCATGTTCACGGGTCTGTCGGTTGAATGAGGCTAGGGATTGGTGGCGAGAGGGGTTGGTGAATTTCCGTTGTACTTCGTCCATGATGGTGGTGATGCGGTGAGGAGGGAAGCCGTTCTGGAGGCAAACGTGTCGTACTGTCTGGAGTTCGTCGTCAAGGTGTTGGGGTGAGCAGATGTTGTGGGCTCTTCTGGTCAGTGATCGGATGACTGCGTTCTTAGATGAGTTGGTGGTGCAGGAGGAGTACTTGGTGTAGAGGTTGGTGTGGGTGGGTTTTCTGTAGACTGATGTGGATTTGTCAGGGTGGATGAGAACGTCAAGGAAGGGTATAGTTCCGTCTGTAGAGGGATGTTCTTGGGTAAAGTTGAGGTCTTCAGTAAGGGAGTTAAGGAATGTAAGGAAGGATTCTGCGTGGTTTCTGTCTCTGAAAGATCCAAGGCCGTCGTCAACGAAATGGGAGTAAGTGTTCGGAGGGTCAGGACATGAGGATAAAGCTAAGGTCTCGATTTCAGCAAGGCGGATTTCAGCTAGTTCAACAATGAGGGGGGATCCCATTGTACCACCTTCGTCTTGGGAGTAGAAGGAGCCGTTGAATTCAAGGTATGAGTTGTCAAGGCAAAAGTTGATAAGGGAGCCTATGGTGGTGGTGGTGACATTGGAGGGAAGACGAGAGGGGTTCTGTTCAAAGGAGGAGATGACAGTTTGAGGGCTAGGCGCATGTCACAGGAGGTGTACAAGGATTGGACGTCTAAGGAGGCGTGGTAGTGGAAGGAGGGATTGAGAGAGGAGTCGAAGCGATGTTTGAAGTCGGAAGAGTCTTTGAGGCGTAAGGGGTTCTGGGCTAGGGGTTTGAGGAAAGATGCGAGGACTTTGTGGAGGGCTTGGAGGGGGGTGTTGTAGAAGCTGACTACGGGACGGATAGGTGCGCCGGGTTTGTGTATCTTAGGTTGTCCGTAAAGTTGAGGCCATCTAGGACCCCTATCAAGATTCTAAAAAAAGTGCGATGAGATTGAATTTTGAGACTAAAAATGCGATTCCCCCCCCCCCCCCCCCCCCCCCCCAGACTGCAAGATTTCTTGCCCCACAAATTACTTTGTATTTAAAAAGATGTCCCTTTGTAAGCGAAATTGTAAGTATGTCGCTTTATGTCGCTCGATGTTTATTTCTCAGAATTGTAAGTATGCCGCTGTAATTTGGATCAATACATAACGAAAAATTTACGTGTGTATTTTTATGAAGTATATATTGTTACATATTGAAAATCTGACATGCCTCACGTAGCGCCCCAGTTTAAGGAACGGCCGCTAAGCAGCTGATCCCGAGTTCGAGTCCCGTCGACGGTCATTCTTTTGGCAATTATTAATTATTTTACTAAAATTATCACCAGAGCATCTTGTAATATACTTTATCTGATAAATTATACAGTTCGTACTTCAGCTAGAGAAGACTGGCATTTAAGGATTTGTCCGGGGAAGGCCTCGTTCATACTGGAACATATCAAATTATGGTGAACGGAGTTATCTGGTAATATTTGTTTTGTTTATGGCTAGAATTTAGAATGGAATCAATGTGATGAGGATCCAGAGTTACTTACCTGCTAGGATTAATAAGTCAGGTCTACAGTTGAAGAGACCCTTTTTCAAACTTTTAATGAAGAAATATCCACTGTGCCTATGGTAGTGTCAAGTATATTCATTATTCTGAGAAAGTCGACTTATTCGATGAGTCGACTGTAGCCAGGAATAGTACCTTGAGATTTCGACCATTACCGGACCTCCTTTAATGGTAACCATGGTAACTATAGTAACCACTGTGAATCTTGATCTTATAAACCGATTAATGTCGACAACAACTAGTATCCTTTAAGACTTAGTCTTAGACAGTACAGAAAAGTAAGCCGTCAGAGTAACACAACCAGTAATAATTCAAAACAATCAATACCAAAAGTTCAATGACCATGAAAAGTCGGCTTGATGATGAAGACGAAAAGGCCAGCAAGTTAAAGAATAGTATGATGGGGCCGTTGCGCGCGACCGAATATGTAGTGCTGAAAGAGGGTGCCGAAATCTCGCAGCTAGACTCGCGATATTGGGGTGAGATTTATACTAAACTCGTCAAAATCTCGCACTAATTGCGCGGCTCAAAGTTGTTATACTTTAACCACGTGATCTCACACCGCACTAAGTTCCGAATTCACAAAATATAAAGTACATTTTTGTGTCGCTTAAAACTTTTAAATTACATTTTTTCTATTTTCTCACACATTTTGTTGTTAGTTTTTTTTTCTGTGTTTATTTTAAGATTTTGTGCGATGAGCCTGTCTCGCCATCTCGCATGAATCTTGACCTGGGATCTAGGATGTAGATTGCGCATCTTGTGGTATAGGTCGGTCGTGATCTTCTTGTCGGTGTGTAGTTTCTTGAGGACTTTCTGTAGTTTAGTGGTAACGGATTGAGTGGGGTCTTTCGTTAAGAGGGTGTAACTACCTGAGGATAAGTGGTCGGTAACTTTGGTTATGTATTGATCGTGAGTCAGTACAACAGTGGCGTTGCCCTTATCAGCAGGAAGAAATTTCAATTCAGATTTCTTAGATTTTAAAGATTTAAGAGCGGTACGTTGTTGTGGAGTCAAATTGTCGGTGGTCATGTCACGTTTATTGTCAAATTTAGATAATACAGAGGTGACCTGATATGTGGCTGAGGCTTCCATGCCTTCTCCTAGTTGTTTAGTGATATTCTGTATGAGGGGAGCCAGGTCGGGGGTAGGATCTGAGGTGGGTGTCGGGACGAACTTCAGTCCAAGGGAGAGGACGTCAGTTTCAGCTGTGGAGAGGGTCTGTCCAGAGAGGTTGATCACTGTTTTGGCTGTGGTGTCTTTCTTGGGGGTAGGTGAGGTCTTGAGGAGGGGACCATGAAATGTGGGAGAGGGTATGTCGAGCGTGTCTTTTTAGGTCATAGTTAAGCTTTGAGCCTATAACTCGAAGGTTCCTCAACTGATAATTGAATTGACTTGATCTTCAAATGTAAGGAATTGATCAAAGAGGACACATAAACTTTTTACTGTGTGGGATGCATCCACAGGGTCAGCTGCATTGTCAAGGTGTATTGAATCGACTGGACATGAAGAGTTACTATTCTTGGTCTGTATTACAAGAGCTTCTGTTTTGTTTTGGTTTAATTTGAGTTTATTTTGGGTCATCCAGCTCTTAATTTCTTGAAAACAATGTGTAATTCTCTCTTTGATTGTTGACAGATCTCGAAATAGTGGGTTAAACTCAATGTAAAGTTGGGTGTCATCTGCGTACATGTGGATGTTAAATCCATGTCTCTTTGCAATATGATTAAGCTCCTTTGTGTACAGTATAAACAGAATTGGACCTAGAATTGAACCTTGCGGGACTCCAATTCTAAGGACGCATCTCTTTGATCTTGATTTATCAATAGTTACAGTGAAGGATCTGTTATTGAGGTATGATGTAAACCATTTGAGAACAGTACCTTCAAAACCAAAATCCTTTTTAGTTTTAGAAGGAAAAAGTGATGATTTACAGTATCAAAAGCAGCACTAAGGTCCAAAAGGAGGAGGATAACCTTGCTTTTCATGTCACTGATACAAAGGAGATCATTGTAAATTTAGTAAGGGTTTCAGTTTCGCAGCTATGGTTTGACCTATAACCACTTTGATGTTCAGCATGGAGATTGTGGTGGTCAAGATGTTTAGTCATCTGTTTCTGGACACTCTTTTCAATAAGTTTCGAGAGGAAAGGTAAGTTACTAATTGGTCTATATATATAATAATTGCATCATTTTGATTGGGCAGTGATGGTGACTGAGAAAATGTTGGGAGTGCCAGCCAGTAACTCTGTCAAATGAACAGCCCACTGAAGAGTGGGTGAGCGCAAACACAAGAACAGTAGAGAGGGCGGAAAACTAAGCCGTGCGCGGTAAGTTAGCCAGTGCCTGAGAGCCGGTCTTGCCTCCAAATGAGGTACTGTGGCAAACTGTGGAGGCAAAGTTCGAGTACAAGGCAGCTCTAACTGATGAAGAAAACTGAAGATGTAGACTGAACAGGAAGCCAAGAAAAAGGGATGGGAAGGATCCAGCTGAGGTCTGGCTCATGTCAGGAAGTGATGAAAAACTCACAGTCAAAATCATCCGTGGCTGTTTACCGGCTACCCCATACGTAGGCAATGTACGAGATTTCATGCATCAGGATACACTGAAACAGTGCAGAGCTGTGCAGAGCTGATTACGACCAGGGTCATCACTGAGATTATCCTTGCGATCGGGGTGCGACATGAACATGGAGGCAAGATTGAAGCTACCATTACCGACATTATTGAGTAGATTTCCATTTTGAAATGGAGCATATTATTCTTGTTCTCGATGAATAGCTGGTTGGTGTTCAGCTCGCAATAGTTGCAGGTCCTTTCATCAAGTGGAGTTTTGTCATATCTCCCCCTTTCAATTCTAAGGTGATGAGAACTAGAAGTTAATCGTTTTATTGATCCTACTAGAGTGGGTGTCCACTGTCCATATTGGAACACCATCTTACTATATATAAAGCGAGACGATATATATGTATATATCCGTACCATTTTACTGACACCACGGCATCAACTTTAACACGACTTTCCGCAAAAACCGTAAAAGATATACAACTGAAACTTTTTTGGCTGGGTCAATTGCTTTAATGGCCTCCAAATCAGCATGAAAAAATAAAAAATTGGCCAAGGAATAATGATTTTAGAGCCGAAAATTTGGACCCCCAAGTGGTGTCAAAAACGCGAATTAAATAGGTAATAATTATTTTAGTCTCTTGAGTATTGACACCACTTTAAAGTTAGACGGGTTCCTGCTAGTATAATAGAATGGGCTTGATTAGTGAGTCGAGCAGTGTTAGGAGTGCTTCGAAAGATAATTTTGAATGCATGATAACCCTTTTCAGGCCAAAGAATGCTCACATTGCTTTGGTTTTAAGGTTTTGTTGAGCAACCTGCACATCAGATTGATGCAGTTTAAATCCAAGGTAACAATAACAGTCAACAACTTCAAGCTCGGATCCGTTAAGTGTACATATGATGTTTTGTACATACTGTTTTAACGTTTTTCCTACCAAAGATGACTGCTTGAGTTTTGAGCTCAAAACGCTTGGTGCAAACCTCCTTTAAAGGTTTGCACCAAGCGTTCACAAATTCCGTTTGACTTTGGGCTATAGGTCGGAACTGTGACGTGTTTCACTCTTTGCTTTACCCAAAGTTCACGGTAAATCGGGTTTTTACTGCCCTACCCTGTGGCATACCTGTGTTGACAGGATTAAGGAAGCGGTGTGCATACATTACCACTTATTTTGGTGCATTGCTTTCTGTCTCCTCTCTGAACATGCTCTGTCTTAGAGTAGGTTGTGTCCAACCTACTTGAATAATATAACTTTTTCTGCAATCTGCATGTACCTAATTTTTGTATTTCATAATGAATTGTGTTGGATATGTCAATTTATTAACAATTGCTTCAGGTAGAGTATGCCCCCTAAAAAGAAAGGTAAGAAAAGTGGAAAGGGTAAGAAAGGTGGCAAGAAGGGTAAAAAATCGGGTACTGAAGAGAATGGACCTAAGAAAGAGACTATAACAGAACTGCAAAAGGAATTCTACATCATACAGATAAATGATTTAGAAAAGCGTCTTGACAGATATCAGAGTAAATGTGATCAGTTGGAAATAGAGAGTAAAGATCTACAGAAGAATTATGAAAAGCAGACTCAAGATAAAAAAGAAATTGTTGCATTTTTAAAGAAAAAGTTGGAGCAGATGGGGGATGAAGTTGCAGACCTGCAGGAGAAACTCATCAGTCTTCAACAAGCAAAGGATGCTGAAAAAGATTCATACGAGTTGCAGATAACACAGCTGAAAACTGAAGCCCAGGAAACTAAAGACCAGCTTACATCAGAGAATATGTTGATAAATGGAAAGTTGGAGCAACTGGAAGATTTCAGACAAAACAAAGAGGAATTGGAGGCCAAGTTCAAAACCATGGAAGAATTACTGGAACAAGAACAGAACAGTCGCAAAGATGCAGTGTACAACCTAGAAAGAAAAGAGGTTCAAAACCGGGATAGGCTAAAAAAAGAAATGACTGCTCGAGTAAACACGGTTGCTGCTGAATTTAGGAAAGTGTCGAATAAGCAGATGGCAGAAACTACAAAGCGAACAATTCGTGAAAATGTGTCTATCAATGCTCAGCTAGCTAAAATGTCCGAGAAAACTATTGAGCTGATTAAGGAAAATGATGAATTAAGACTTCGTGACAAGAGGCATCAACAGACAATTAACATGCTTGAAGACAATGAAAAAGAATTGGCGAGGAAAAACAATACCTGTCAAAAAATGATCAATATGCTGTTGCAGAAAGTGAAAAAGTATGAACAAAACGTTGACGAATACAAGATCATGGAGACTGACCACAAGGAAATGGCCATGACCATGAATATTTTAGAGTCACAACTTGCAGATGTTGAGATAGATTTAGAGGACAAGAAGATGGGTAAAATGGAATACGAGCAAGCTTATCAGAAAAAGATTGAGGAACTCAAAGCCAGCAAGTCAAGAGTGAACCAACTATCTCGAATAATCTTTGAAGCAGCTTTCGGAATTCAAGTTGCACTTCAAGTGTCTCCAGATGATATATCTGATAAGATGAAGAAGGAAGCTATCGAACAGGGTGAGGATCCAGTCGACAGAGAGAGGTTATTCCACACCCTCCTGACTTTGTTAGCAGCTGCAGGTTTACCAACTGAAGGATTACCAAAAGATATAATTACTGAACATAGTGTCAGCAAGACATCTCAGGCAGGTAAACTCTCAGCAACTATCCCATCCCAGCTTATTGATCCCAACAAAATCAGCCACTACCGTTTGGGAGATCTTGGTCTGGTTCCAAAACCGGCAAGTTCAGGCAAACAAAAACTGCCGCCCATCAAATGATGTGCATACAATTATGCTATTGGTATTTGTTATCAAGTTAGTTGTTGAGAAATAGGATCGATGTAGACTTTAAACCACTTTGAGATGACTTTTTATTCTGAAATATGATGTGATGGTAATCATATATGCATAATATGATAATAAGTTAATTTGAAACAGTTTCGATCTGAGGACCCTGTTAAGTTGTTTAGGTTTTGTTTTTCACAAACTTAAGTGGTCACAGCGTAGAACTAACAAAAATATTACTTTCAAGAAAGTTATTATTATCGATTTTTCTCGACATTCCAAATGAGTATTGTGTATTTTATAATAATGTTTTGCTGCACTGATTTGTAACGATGTGCGCTGTGCAATATTGTGTGTGTGTATAGCTACGAATAATTGAAAAGTACTTCATTTACCCTGATGTTTTAATCTTGAGTAATTCTTAAAATCTATCAACCATTTTCATTACTCATATCAATCTGTAGGTCTATTTGTCTCTGATTTATTTGGATAATTGACAAGATTCCAAGTTTTTATCACATTTCTGTTTCACTAACATCAATGTAGTACAATGTCACATGGCCGACACATCCCTTCTGAGTGCAGTTCGAGGACAATCCAAATCGGTTACTTTGTGTAACAAGGCCCTGAAACGAATACCTCCACTTCTTTGTAAAGTAACTGGTGCAAAGCAGCTGATCCTGAAAAATAATAAACTAAGAGAACTTCCCTATGAGTTAGAAAACTTGAGAGGTATGTTAGGTGTATTGTAAAATATCATAGACTTGCCATATTAACATATATCTAACTTAGATAGACCCTACGAAGCAGGTTCTATATGATAGATAGTTCCTAGTGCGCATAGCGTATGAGGTGTCTATCTTTGTGTAAACTCAAAATGCAGTTGAGAGGTTAACACTTAGATTCTTTTCAGTGACAAGTGTCCACAAATTATAGATAAGAGTTGATAAGAGTTTGTAAGTCCAGTGATATGTGCCAGACACGTGACCAGTGATTTTCAATACGCACGAAGTTTTAGTATACTAGCATCTAACAAATTCCGGGAAATCGATAGCAGGTGTATCAGTCACTTTGATATCACGGTTCTTCCTAGATATTGTTAAACACAATCCCTGACGAATCTATATATAGACACGGGGTGCAAACATATATCTATTTCCGATAGACCCTGCAAAGCGGGTTATTGTTACTCATTTTGTGGGCACTTGTTACTCATTTTTACTTTAAATTAGTCGTCATAATTATCATTATTTATTTAGATTGTAGACCTATGATTAATTTTGTAACCAATTTCCCATTATCTACACAACAATTATTCAGACTTGCAGTTTGTGAATCTCGGTAACAATGAGTTTGTTAAACTCCCTCTGGTGCTGGGATGTTTCCCACTTATAGACACACTCCACATCTTCAACAACCAACTCGAGGAACTTAACGGGGAAGTGATCATAAGATTGTTCAACTGTAAACTTCTCAATGCTAACAATAATCAGATATCTGCAATTCCGCCAGAGGTAAGCACAAATTTCGAGACCAATTAAAGATGTAAATTTAGATTCTATAATAGTAAAGTTCAATATTATAGGCACTTTCATTTATTCTGTGATTAATTAGTGGCAACCAAATGGTCCCTTTCAGATACGTGGGATGAAGAGTTTGAAGATCTTGTGTCTTGATAAAAACAGGATATCAGTCATACCACCGGAGATATTATCTTGTATTGAGATAACAGAGTTACATCTGGGAAATAACAGGTACAGGGTTGAACTAATTGACTAATTTATTATTAATCAATTTTATAACAGAGACTGGTTGTTTTTCTATAACACCTTCCTATATCAAGCTTGAAGCTGGTGGTTTGCGAGATAGTTAAAACACTTTCTTTCAGGATAAAAGAATTGCCACGAGAATTGGGCTATCTTAAGAACCTCAAAAAGTTGATGATATATAAGAACGAATTATCTGAAATTCCTGAGGAGATTGGTCACTGTCAGGCTCTTCAGGTTAGCATCTCATTTGATTCAATGACAATTAAAAATACAGTTAACCTGAAGTGAATAAGTTATTATTTAGTTAGTATTATTTAGTTCGAGAACCACAACACTTAATATTTTTATAAAATTGAGAGAAGTTTGTTTTAAAAAACAACTTTCATTGGCAAAAAAATCATAAAATTTTTTTAGGATTTAATCTTTTGAAGAAATTTGTTAACTACAGTTGTTTCTAATAGAAGGGATTTTTTTATAATTTGAAAATCTTGGACCTGGAAAAATCATCAAAAACCAGGTCCACGATTTTCAAAATCGAATAAAAATTTAAAAAAGCCTATCTCAAAATTCTGTCCGACCAGAATCTTCTAAATGATCCTTAAAACATTCCCTGTAAGTTTCAGGGTGCGTGATTGCTCAAAAACTGTATAAGAAGATTTTTAGACGAGATATTCAGTATATGCGCATGATTTACACGAGCGTGCTAAATAACTCTACAGTCGATCTTCGAGATTGTTCTAAAAGGGCCCCCGACAGTTGAAACCAACTTCAATCGATGTATTTTCGGACGCTGATTCCGAATCACTCCCCATGACATATAGGGTTAAAATGCTCCCCGGACGAGATATTGGCGAAAAACTGTCTCGATCACGTGATATGACCGTATAAGGAATTTAGTCTAGTTTCTCGTTAGGGTTAGGGTTTCAGTGTATGCTTTTGTTAAAGATAGGGTTAGGGTTAAGGTTGGGATCAGATTTTCTCGACTGACTGACAATGTTTCTTCTTTTCCCCATTTAGAATACAAAGATTAGTACATTTTAGCTTATGATTAATACTATATTTTTACCTATAGTTTACCTAGATTAGAGGGCTAGGATTTCGAAAAGTCGTTCAGGACCAGTTAGAGAACGGGTTGAAAAAGTCACGTGACAGTCGAGTGTAGAGTGATTAATCATCATCCTGATTTACAATTACTCATAATACAATTAATCATAAGCGCTGATCTTTGACCAGCGATAAATTTTACGAGGAACACTATTTTTCGATGGAATCAAAAATAGCTGATAAATATTTCTCCCTTCTATTAGAAACAACTAAAAAGTCGATTTTGAGAAAATTTCTATGAAGACCCCCCTGCCCCCTTACTGCCGTTTGTCAGGCAGTTATTTTGGTGCCAAACCATATGTCATACCACGATCGATGTCATTGATATTGCTCACTTCAACATTGTTTCTGAATTTTATTTTAATAAACCAGCAAGAAATAAAAATGTCACGTGTCAGATTCTAGACATATCCTGCAACAACATAACGATGTTCCCTGAGGGAATATACCATTGCTCACTATCTGAACTGCACTGCGATGAAAACCCTTTGTTGGAGCACCTTCCTGTACTCAGTCAGAATGTTAACGATGTCTTTTATTTGAAGGTAATTTATAGCTATATTAGAAAATTAAAAAATAAGATAATCTGATTAATTTTTAAATGCCTAGGCCTTAGGTCTATAGTATTATAATAAAACTGCACTTCTATTGATAATAAGCTTTTGTCGATTATTTGTAACTTTGCGAGTGATACGTGATTTATCCCTATTCCTCAATGTCACGGGTTCAATCCTCAGGAGTTGTGTGCTCGGATGATTCTGCAATCTTTCAAAGACCGCAACTCCATCCTCCGCAAACAAGCCACCGTCCGTCCGGACGTACTGAACCTCCTGAAAGACGCACGGAAATGTGTCCTTTGTGATAAATCTTACCTTTTCTCCTGGCTGGAATGTGTTCATTTTGTGGACGCTAAAGCAGTCCTCAAACTGTCAAACAGGGCCGGGAACATTCCTATAAGAGCTTGTTTGTGTTCGTACGAATGTTTTTATTCGGAGAGTCACAATTACTTTGCTGTGTCGTACCCCACGTGACAGGTACCGCTCACTTTTGGATTACACCGTCATATTCATTATTCATAGCAGTAGCTAAGTTTGTATAAATAATACGGGGTTTTAGAATGGTTTTATATGTTCGTTTTCGGGGATTTGATAGTAAATGTGAACTATGGTATATTTGCTAACGTTTTTATTTGGACGTTTCAAACTTGGCAATTGATAACGAACAAGTGTTTAAGTGTGATGTTGTACTATCTTTCAACGATCCTCATCCACCATATTGTAAACTTTAAGTTGAATAATATAAGGGTAAGAATTTTGCACTAGGAAACCTTCTACCCTCTACTCCCCTGTTGTACCACGGGGGGGGGGGGGGGGGGTACCAATGGCATAAATGGCATAATGGAGAATTGGCCAAACAAAATTTCCATTTATGCCATGAAATTTCTATGCCATTTGATGAATTTTATGCCATTTGTCTCCATTCTATGCCATTCGAAATATTAAATTTTAAAACTTTGAACTGAGAATTTAATAACGAATAGTCTGCACCCCACTAGTACTGTCCACCTTTATCTCTATTTGTTGTACTGACCCTGGTCATTAGAAACACCCCTAAAAGTTCGTTTTTTGACAAAAAATTTAAAACTTCTGTAATTTCATTTCTGTTTTACGCATTTGATTTTTGGTATGCGTATAGAAAATCGATACGGCTTTAAAATGAGATGTTCGGCGACCTCCTAGCTCACTCACTAGACTCAGTAGGAGTGATTTAACTGCAAGGGACAATCGAGGCTAACAAATTAGCCTCACCACTTTCAAAAAAGAACTTTCTCATGTTACGTCCATGATATCCAAGTTGCAAGTATAATCCTTAGTGATTATACTTGATCGAGATCTAAGCTTTAAATATTCGAGGTGAAAATGAGGCTAACCACCTTTTGAGAGGGTGAAATGAGGCTAACAAGTATACTTTTGTGTATATTTTCAAGTTGGTTCGGTATTGTGACTATCTAATATGTCAACAATAAAGATTGATTCATCCTCTTCAAACTCAACATTTCAGAAATCGCCGAGTCTACTTGTAGGAGGCCAAAATGAGGCTAATAAATAATTCGACCGCATTTTAACTTTAATGTACGGAAACAGGTTAACAGCTCACACGTTACTTGATATCCATGTTGCACATGAAATTCCTTGGGATTATATTTAATCGGTATTTAAGCTTCAAATATTCGAGGTGAAAATGAGGCTAACCACCTTTTGAGAGGGTGAAATGAGGCTAACAAGTATACTTTTGTGTATATTTTCGAGTTGGTTCGGTATTGTGACTATCTAATACGTCAACAATAAAGATTGATTCATCCTCTAGCTCTTCAAACTCAACATTTCAGAAATCGCCGAGTCTACTTGAATTGTAGGAGGCCAAAATGAGGCTAATAAAAATTCGACCGCATTTTAACTTTAATGTACGGAAACAGGTTAACAACTCACAAGTTACTTAATATCTATGTTGCACATGAAATTCCGTCGGATTATAGCTTCAAATTTTCGAGGTGAAAATGAGGCTAACCACCTTGTGAGAGGGTGAAATGAGGCTAACAAGTATACTTTTGTGTATATTTTCGAGCATGTTCGGTATTGTGACTATCTAATGTGTCAACAATAAAAATTTATTCATCCTCTTCAAGCTCAACATTTCAGAAATCGCAGAGTCTTCTTGTAGGGGGCCAAAATGAGGCTAATAAATGATTCGACCGCATTTTAAGTTTTAACTTTAATGTACGGAAACATGTTATAGACCCACTATAAAACTTGTAATTGTAGCCCGAAGGTTATTGAGACTTTATCGAAACTTATGTGAGGTTGGATTGAGGCTACCTTCCCTCCTTGAGGCAAAATTGAGGCTAACAGATACACTACGCAGACAATTGTCACTGTGCCAGCTATCAAGTAGTTGCTGAGCAGCAGCAGCAGTTAGATGAAGAAAATGAAGTTGAGGAAGGAAATGTATTAGAGCTGTTGGCTAGAGTAGGCCCCTTACTTCTATGGAGCTCTCTGGCCAATTGCTCTGGCAATGCTCTCCATGGGGCCATGTAATATCACGTGATCTGATATCATGCCAAATTAGACTCTAAACTATAAAGTATAATAAAAATGGAACTGTTTGAGAAAAAACATTTTTCGTTACTTGGAAAGAGAATACTTACTCAGCTGTCAGCATAACGAATCAGACGTACCTTGATCTTATATGTACTTGTGACGGTCTTGTTTTGTATTTAACTCTGCTGAAGAAGCAATTCCCTAATGCTGAAATCGTCACTTATTACCTTGGAAGTGATCAGAATGAGCAGCTGTTTGCATTTATTCGGGTTTCTTTTTCATCTGGTCGCTCAAGAAATATGGATGCGATAACTATGGCCCATGGAATGGAGAGAAAGAATGTGTACAGTGCTTTATCATTACATGAAGACACATCTGCAATTGCAAATTGCACATGCACGTGGAAGTACAGTTTTGCATCCTACAGTTCACCTCAAAAAGATTAAATCTACAGGCCAGAAAGCAGAACGAGTGAAATGGACTGGTGGTATGATAAGCCTAGGCAAGTTGGCAAAAACGCTGGACAGGGCATCGAGGGACTGCATTCGAGAAGGGAAAAGAAACAATTTCCCTGTGTTCGCCGCAGTCGCAGATCCTGAAGAACGGAGTGGGAAGCCAATCGTCCATGGCCAAGAACTTTCTTGGGAAGCTGTAGATGATGAAGCTGGATGCCTCGAGGATGAGGACGACTTAGCTTATGAGGTAGAACCTGGAGTTGATGATTGTGATGATGGAGAAACGATATCAACAGATAAATATGGAACACTATCCTTCCGGTCTTTTGAGACACTCACGCTCAATGGAGGAAGAAGCACTTTATCAACAAAATCTCGTCTTTCAAGATTCAAGGGGGACGCGTTTGGAGTGTCTTCTGATGTTCGCATATACAATCAACCTGAATGCGGATGTTCAACAGTTTTGAAAGCTGGCAGTACAGAAACTCTTAAAGTCTTCAAATCTCAGCAGGACTTTGCAACAGGAGTGGTTAGATTTATTTCTTATAAGTCATGCCCGATGAAGTACTACTGCCAGGAACATAGCCTAATCAATGGATCTCCAAATGTTTGGCTACTCGTCGAAGACAAATAGATCATCTGATGCATTGTTCCTTGATGACATTCAAAATCGTTGTGTTGTCAATGTTTGTATTCTGTACATTTTGAACATCTCACAATTTGCTTTTCTTGAATAGTGAAATGTTTGGTATATATTTGATATAATACATTTCTATTTTCTTTATTTGTCATATGAATCTTTGACTTTAACGATCATTCCAAGCGTTATAAAGCATGAAACATGTCTCTTATTCAAGTACTAATAATATTTGCGAATTTAAAGTCATCCTAAAGGTCAAATATGAAGACCTAAATTCATGGCATAAATTGGCATAAATGGAGAATTGGCCAAACAAAATTTCCATTTATGCCATGAAATTTCTATGCCATTTGATGAATTTTATGCCATTTGTCTCCATTCTATGCCATTGGTACCCCCCCACCACGGGGAAAATTAATCAATTTTATTGTAATTCGGTTGAAAAAAGAATCGATCGAATATGGTCATACAATCCCAAGACATTTCCTTCACTGGTAGCTACCGCCAACATTGAGAAATAGGTGTAAATATAAAATTGTCGACCGGTCATGACTTGGAATTTTATGAAAATCGGTTGATTTTGGTCTTGGAACACACTGATTGGAACCTGAAATTGGGTCAAACTTTGTCTGTGTGGCCACAGATATCAGTTTTGTTAATAAACAATTCATAAGGAGGCCATTTTTTGGGCATTATGCATAATAATAGTATTGAATTGGAATAGTCTTGAAATCGACTAGCAAAACTAGGTACATAAATTAAATTGAGCACTTGAAATCAGATATTCTGCACTAGTAACAATTTTACATCAAATTTTCGGTGCTTGTTGATTTATTTTAAGATACGAAAATGTGTGCAATATTCATGCTACGATTTTAATGATAAGCATGTAAATTCAACGAAAAGACGATTAACGCATTTTATTATAGTCATTTTATCCGAAACAAACGACCTGTTGTGTCACTTACATGTTTCCAGAGCCGCCATCAAATTATTAGGGGTCAGATCATATGACGTATAATAAGTGATGTGACGTATAACTAGTGATGTGATCCACCAGCTATGATTTACAGAACATGTGAACTCTACCCTATATCTAGCCCAGTTTAACTCCGTACTTTTGATTTGAATTAACAAGTCAATAGACATTTTTTCGTAGGATAATTAATCAAATTTACTGAATACTGAATACTGAATACTGAATACTGAATACTGAATACTGAATACTGAATACTGAATACTGAATTTAGAAATTTACCAATTTCCTCAAACTTCAATGAACGTGTCCATATACCTAAGAACACTTGATCGGCTCACTCCCCTTGCATGCCTTTGGCACGTACGTCTCACATGCCTTGATACGAGAACCCCCTTTAGCAAGAGCTCCCGTCCCTTATGTGATCTACGAGTTGAGCAGTCAGATCATGTTTACTTCTTAATGTACAGCTATGATTTACAGAATTGACATGGATTACACAGGATTACACAAGTCTGGGCCAGGGTTATCCTTAAATCTTAATTATGACTAATTCGCGAGGTTCTCACCAAATTGATAGTAAAATTGTTTAAGTTTCGTGCATTTGAATTACGTTGACGCATATCTTCTTAATAATTCGTCTTTGACATGTTGGTCTTTAAGTCCACCTGTGTCCCGCTTGTTGATTAGGGTCAATTCATGGTTCTTTCCGAGGGCATTCTTGGTGTCCATACCCTGGACATGTCTCAGGATTGAGTCTGAGATTAGGGTCGTCTTGAACACTTTTGAGGGCGTGGTGGATCCTGAAGTTTGACGCTCAGTGAAGTCGGAGTTCTGGGTCCTGGTGAAATTGGAGTTCTGAGTTCTGGTAAAGTTGGAGTTCTGAGCTTGAGTGGAGGTCTGAGCTCGAGAAACCGAGGAAGTCATGCTGAATCCATTGTTTCTTCGGGACAGTAGGTTGTTTTCTCTACTGTGAGTTCTTTGATCTCGAAAGGGTGAGGGAGGTTGGTAGGGTGGAGTGTATGATACATCATCGTCATTAGGGGAATGGGGACAGGTGGGACATCGGTACTGATCGCGCCATTCCATCCTTCTGACTGAGTGACTATTTTGTGAATTTCTTTAATCAACTGTCCGTCTTCCCGAAAGAATGCACTGTTGTAGTAGTTTTTGAGGTCAAATTTTAGTTTTTGAACACTTTTGTCTACTTCGTCCGTTTTCGTTTCTGCTATAGAAATCTCCGTGAAAACCTCGTCTACTCTGTTTTTGATCCGTGTGGTAGCTGACAGGTTTTTCTCCCAGAGGTCTTTGACCTTTTGCATTTCCTTCTTGCCAACCTCCTGCTAGTATCGGAGCACTTAAGGCTGTTAACCTCAGATGTAAGTTTCTCCAACTCCTGCTTAACGTCAATAACGTTATAGATATAGGGTAGACATGTGAACTCTACCCTATATCTAGCTCATTTCTGGGTCAATTAAATTCTGCTGGTGGATCACATCACTAATTATACGTCATATATCACTAATTATACGTCATATGATCTGACACCTAATAATCGGGGGCCCCCCTTTGTCGGCCTCCCTCAAATTCAATCTCTTAAAATACTTTTTGAAGTAGTTCATGTTTGTTACTAAGAATATAAGTTGTGTTGCAGTCGCACATATATTCATTTTACTCGAATTAAATTTGAGCTATTTTAAGAGAAAAAGAACGTGTGATCTGGGAAAAAAGTCGTGAAAAATGTTAGCTTGAGCGGAATGCGGATGTGCATGATAATTTTGAATTTTGGTGCACATCTTTGATAGCTCAACCTTTTAATGTGACGATAGTTTAAACCGCGGCACGATTTTGATAGGAAAATGTATCGCATCCTACTTGTGAATTTGTTAAGCAGATAATACCAATAGTCTCTATAAAGATTGATTCCTTTGTAATTTACTGCGATACTCTTACTTCAATGTCAGTTTAAAGACATATTATCGGTTCTCATTTTCGTGTTTTAAGCTTATGAGTTTGATGATATGGTTGTTTGCTAATTGCGAGTAGTGTCAGCCAATTTTGTATCAATAAACTTTAAAATTGTTACACAAATACATCATTTATTTCAAAGAAAATTCGCCGAATGACCTGTACAATGTACATGCCTTGACAAGCGACCGAGTGTAAACAAAATTAGGGACACCGAAACATCAGTTGACCTGTATAATGGTCATAGCAATTACATCGGGCCCTATGGGCATTGTGCACCTATATAAGTGAAGCGATGCTGCAACCAAGGCATGCTAGGTTTATTCCATTGGACTAAGAAGGTTACAGCCTAATTACATATTTTATTAATTACATATTTTATTAATTACATATTTTATTAATTACATATTTTATTAATTACATATTTTATTAATTACATATTTTATTGATTACATATTTTATTAATTACATATTTTATTAATTACATATTTTATTAATTACATATTTTATTAATTACATATTTTGTTAATTACATATTTTGTTAATTACATATTTTATTAATTACATATTTTATTAATTACATATTTTATTAATTACATATTTTATTAATTACATATTTTATTAATTACATATTTTATTAATTACATATTTTATTAATTACATATTTTATTAATTACATATTTTATTAATTACATATTTAGATTGTATTGTATTGTATTGTATCAGATGCCATCGTGGAGTAGATGGTCTCCTGCACCTTTTCCGCCTCGACATAAAAGAAAAAACCTAGACATGCAACCTGCAATCCGAAGGTGATTGCAGCCCTTACGGAAGACTATAAGATCTTCATGCTTATTAATCCAGTCAGTTATGGATATTTACCTGCATTTCATAGTAGAGGGCTGAACATTTTTTGGAGTCTCTCAAAGGTCTTAGGAACAGAAAAAACTTCGGAGCCCTAAAATACAGACTGGGAAAATCGCCCTTTTGGCCACACCCATTATCGGTACCAAAATGTTCCGGCACGATTTGAGAAAAATATGTATAATATTAAAGTCGCATAGCCCAGGCCACGCCACGGCTGCTGGTGAATTATTGACAGTGTAACTACAGATGGTATGCAGTGATCTAGAGTAATCGGTTTTTAAAGTAATACGTTTTGTGTTATATCAATTAAAATAGTACTTAGAAACAACTATAACTACTACGAGCCTCTATCTGCATTCAAATTACATTACTTAATCTATCTATTATAGCTGTATGTAGAAGTATGACGTAGAAAGGACACAATGACAACAACATTACCTCCAGTAAACCAAGCTGGATCGAAATCCGTATCTACTCTTCCTTCTCTGCCTCGCTCGCAGCGAAGCGCTAAACAACTAGCACGTGGCGCTGGCCGTCCCCGTCAGAGGTAAAGAGAGAAAGTGTCATGAATTGTTCACTGATTTCAATTAAACAAATTTGTGACAAGCACTGACGATATTTTACTTTTATTAGAGCAAGTTACAAATCAGCCGTTTTCTGAACAATCATGTGCTTAAATAAAATTTTGGAAATTCTGAATTCTTTAACCCAAATTTCTTTTTTGGGTCAAGAACTATCCATGAAACTCATTCGACTTTGACGAAACTCGACATAGGTCACATAGGTAGGTAGGAAACTATTAGAACCAATCGCTGGCCCCCAGGAGCCCCCTTTTTTGGGAACCCCCAAAAAATATAAAAATTTGTAAAAAAATGGGGTAAAAAAATTTTGTTTTAAAAACCCGGTTTTTTTTGGGGAAACTTTTGCCCAAAAAAGGGCAGAAAAATATAAGTTTATCTAAGGGGAATTAAGGGGTTGCAATTTAATTTGGAACCGTTTAACAAGAAATTAAATTTCTTTATCCGAAGAAATGGGGAAAGCTAGCAGAAAATCGATCGAGCCGTTTTGGGGAGCGAAACAGAAACACGTACAAAAACAAACCTCTCACTAGGATCTGCAAAGGGAATGTTTTCCAGTTTTTTTTGAGCTGTTCGAAAAAAATTCGCCCAAACAAGCTCAACTAGAGAAAATGCTGGTCATTTCGACGAAAATGTGTAAACATAATACTTTGTTTGTTGCAAATTGTTTATGTTAGGGTCTTTTTTTTTCCGAGAAATTTTTTCCCATCTTTTTTAAACATGAGATTCCCTTTTCCACCCCCCCCAACAAATATTTTTATTACGTTAAAATTTTAAAAAGGGGGGAAAGGGGGGGGGGTCTTGGGGGAAAATTTTTTCTCAAAAACCGTTTTTTTAGTTTTTTCCGATAGATGGGGGGGTGATATCAAAACCAAAATGGCTTTTAATCCATAGAAAAATATGCCCCTAGAAAGAAATTATCCCCCCGGAAAGAAGGTAAACGCTTTTTGTAATTGTATTTCGTGACGTTTTTTTGATCGCGGGGCCCTTTAAAAAATCGAGTCAAAAAAAAATCGGGGAAACCTTTTTTTTGGGACGTTTTTTCAGGTCCAAATTTTAAAAATCGAAAAAAAATTTTTAAAAGGCCTATTTTCAAAATTTTGGGGCCCTGAAAATCCCTTTTTTAAATATCCTTAAAACATATCCTGAAAGTTTGGGGGTGAATTGCTCGAAAAATGTAGGAGAAGATAGATTTTTAGACTCGATTTTTCGGGGCCCCGGCGAAAAAAATTGTCCCCGCAATACAATTAACCCTTTAAAACCCCAACGCTGGCCCCTTTCCCCCGGGCGAAAATTTCGGTTTGGAACAACATTTTTCTATCGGTTAAAAGCACTAAATAGATATAAACCCCCCTCTATCAAAACCCAACAAAAAAGTCGTTTTTAAAAAAATTTCCATGAAGCCCCCCCCGGCCCCGTTAACCGATCTTTTTCCGTCCCCCTTCCCTTTTGGGTGTGAATTTATATTGATCCCTTTTTGAAATTTAAAAGTTGATAAATAAATTTTAAAAAAATTTAAATTAAGGTTGACCCCCTGGATAAAAGAAGTGCCACTTTTAATTAACCAGCAGGGACAAGTTAGTTTTCCCCTTAAAATAAACTACTTGAAGCGGAGGAAGCCTCGGGGTTCAAACGTCATGAAACATTTTTTATCCTAAAATCGATTTTTTTTTAAATTTTTGCATTTTTAAAAAATTAAAATATTCTTATCATCTAAAATCAAATATACAGTGAATAAATGGCGCGATCAAAAAATTAAAGATTTCAGCCCTGGTTTCAAAATACAAAAAATAAAAAAGGGACGAAATATCTTTTAATTTTGTGAATTGGGGCGTATAGAAATACTTTAAAAACATAATTGAATTTGGATTGTTAAATGGGAACCCAAATTTTAACCACTGCTCCATCCAAAAATAAAACCCAAAAAATCCTATACACCTTATCGCATAATATCCTAATAAAAAACCCCGGAATTTTAATTAATAGATCCATTCCCCGGGGGAAACCAAAAACCCCCAATCGTACTTGGAACTAGCGCAGTACTTTGAAAAGTTCCCATCAAAACCAGTGGCTCATTAAACCCTTTCCACGAAAAATGCATGTCGGAGAGAAAGAAAGGATACTATATTTTGGTCTAATAACTCACTTTTGCACTTTTTTGCCCCACTTATTTTTTTTCATAAATCCCCCGCTGATATAGCCCGCATAAAATTTGACCCATATCGATATACCTGGAGACCAAAAAACTTTTTCCCACTTTTTTTTGTTTTCCGGGTAAGGCGGGGCCCCCGTGATACACCTTAAAACTTTAACTATTGCAATGCCGTCACCATTTTTAAACGATGTCAAAACACATTACCCCAATTCCAAAATCAGCACTACCCCCCCTACTTTTTACCCGTCACTGACTTTTCTTTTTTAAATTATTTCCCCCACGAAAAGGGCCCCCCCGGAAAACGGGTCCCCATATAGAAAATTTACCCCCAAAGCCCCCCCCCCATACGCCCAAAAGCCCAACATGTTTGGCCCCCCAAAAATTGGGAACAAGTGACGTTTATCAGGGTTGCAAAAAATTGGGTGGCGACTTTGCTAAAATTTGAGGGTTTTTTAACACCTCCCTGCATTTTTTTTTCAACTGTTTCCCCCAATTTCCCAAATAATTGTTTAAGCTTTTTTCGAGAAATAAATTTTGAAATTTTGGGCCCGGGAATTTTTACGTGTAATTCAAATTTTTTTCCCGAAAGAAATTGTGCCCTTTTTTTTTAACCGTCAAACCACTAAAATTGATTTTTAGAATTTGTTTTTTGGTTTTGATTTTTTAACTCAACGTAAAAAAAATATATTAAATTTCCCCCCTTTCGTAAATTTTCGATTTCTTGGTATTTGAGGGCATTCAAAACATTTGTTAGAGTCATGGCGAGCACCCCTTTTTGATAGTTTAAGCAAATTTGATTGTTTGAATCGGCCCTACACACGGGCCCGGGGGATTACCTCCTTAACTCTCATTGTAAAAACTGACTGTTGTCAGGTAACAGGAATTCCTTTTTTTATTTGTTGGGAGGGGTTGAAAGGAGATACCAGTTTTTTTTTTCTAAATTTTTTATTAAGTGAATAAGGGGGGGCCGGGGGGGGCCCTTTATCAAAATTAAACTCCAAAAAAGACTTTTTTTTAAAAAATATTTTTATTTTTAAGGGGGAAGAAGGGTGGAGGAAGAAAGGGTGGCAAACTAACTACAAAATTGGGGATTTGGGCCCGGGGAAAAACGAGGTAAGTTTAAATAAACTAATCTAAAAATCAAAAAAAAACTCCTTGGCAAACGCGTGAAATTAAAAGTTTTCGGAAGTTTTGTATCCATTTAAATGGGGGATCTTAACCAGTGCCCAAAATTTTAAAAAAACATTCCCGTGCAAAAAAAAGTAAAAACTGCTTTAACATTCAGAAAGAAAAAGGATACCCTTCATAAAAAAATGTCAAAAAAAAAATAGAAAGGCGTGCATTTAAAAAAGGGAAATTAAAATTTTCCATCGGGTTTCCCCATCGTACACATCAATTTTGGGTTTATTTTTAACAAGTAATTAACACTTCATCATTTTAGGTGATTACGTCAGCAGTTGATTACCCTTTAGAAGTTTTTACCAAAACTTACTACTGACCCAAAATGGCAGGGTAAGATTGGAGCCCAAACCCCCAGGGTTTTTTCCTTTCCCTTTAGGTTTTTGGGTTCTTACACACCAAAAAAATTATAACAGTTTAAAATTGAAAACCCTTAAATTTTCGACCCCCAGTTTTTTGATTTAGGGTTTATTGGAAATTTTAAAGAATATTTTATATAATATATTTAAAATTTTTTTTAGGGTTAATGTCTCCCTCAGAATGTGCTTTTTTTAATTTTGATGCCTTTGGGAGTTGGGATCCCGGGCGTTACTTGTTTTGGGTGAAAATTATAAAGGGAAAAAGCTCCCCTCCCTTTTAATAGTTACTCAAGAAAGCGTTTTTATTTGGCTAACAAGGGTTTGTTTTAATCATTAACCTGTTTAAAATTGGCCGCTGTTTTTAAATTTTTTTAAAAAATTTTAAAAAAATTTTAAACAGCAATAAAAAAACGGACATTTTCCGGGCAATTTATACGTGACCCCGGGCGTATTGCTGTATTTTGTATAGTAAAAATGATAAAACCCCCCTTTTTTTTGCTGGGGACCAATTTTTTTCAGCAATTTTTAAGGGCCCCAAAATGCTTTTCATTCCCTGTTTCCCGTATTTTTTTCTCTATTTGTTGACCCCAATTTTAACTGCCCTAAAAAATTATTGAACAATTTTTTTTGTCGTTTAAGCCATTTTTTTTATTAAAAAAATTTTATGAACAGGGTTTTTCCCCCACATAATTTTCCCAAATTTTTTCGCATGAATAAGAAGTTTTTTAAATTTGAAACGTCGTTTTACTTCCCCAACAGGGCAATATCATTTTTCGCCAAAAACAGAAAAATCCGAAACTAATTTTGGGAAAAAACCCAAAAAAATGGCAAAAATTAAGGGTTGGAAATTTTGGGGCTTTGTTTGGCACTGATTTTCCCTTTCCCGTATTTTTTTAAAAAAATTTCCCCACTTTCTGGAGACCAAAAATTCCCTATGGGGGAACTTAATTGGAATAATTTCGCTTTGTTCGGGAATTAAGAGCAATGTTTTTTTTACCAATTTTTCTTTAAAAACAAAACCCCAAAATTTTAAAGGAGGCTTTGGGGCCAAAATCTCACAGAATAGCATGTGATGCTTTGGCCTTTCCTCTGGGGGAGGCAGCCTATGGGAAAGCCGGGGGGAAAAAAAAAAGTGTAATGTAGGATGATGGTAAGTTTGTAAAAAAGTTCCTAAATGAACGGTGAAGTGGTAGCTGGGCGTTTGGAAAAAAGAAAGGGGAAAATAAGACGATGTTTAAGTAAATCGCATGGGCACACCCAATCGGGGCCAACTCCTCTGGCAAAAATTAAGCGTTTGGTGCGGTTTGCGAAGTTGGACAATAGGGGATGTGTTGGGTTTTCGAATTTTGGGCATTGACGGAAAGGGAAAAGTTTCCCGGAAAAATTGCCCCCCTTTTTTGGGCAATAGCCGGACACGGCCTAAAAATGTGAGACAATTTTCCTCTCCCGGGCGCCCCCCCCCTAAAACAAAACCCTGGGGCCCTTTTCGAATTTGGGTGGGAAAGGGGTTTGTTGAGGCCACCAAAGTCCCCTGATGAGGTGCAAATGCAGTTTTGTAATTTTTTCTGTTTTTTTTGCCCGAGTGTAAGTTAAGATTCTTGACGGGGTTTTTGATTGTTTTTTGACCGAGGGTCGTTTTGGGGGTGTCGGCCCTCAGTTAAACCCCGGGTTTTTCCCTTTTTGTCCCGGTGACTTTGTCGTCGGAAACAGGGGTTTGATGTTAAAATTTGGGAAATTTGGGGGCTTCAAATTTGGGTTCACTGGTTTTTGCCAAACTTGGCCACCATTTTGCCTTTTTTTTTGTTCCCCCCCACAAAACCATTTTTTGGGGCGGAATTTTCTAGAGTGTTGGGGATCCGAGTGCATTGGGGGGGTCTTAAAAAGTCTCTAGTAATTATACTCTTCGTTGAGAGCGAGGATAAGCTTTTATAGAAGGGGAGAAATGTCCAAACCAAAAAATGTGGGGTGTGTTTTGGGATAAGTTGAAGGAAAATTTGGGAAAACTTCCGGGTGAGGGGTTTGGGGTTTGGGTTGGGTTTGGGGTTAAAGGGTTTGGGGTTTTAGGGTTAGGTTAGGGTTAAAGGGGTTTGGGTTTAGGGTTGGGTTAGGGTTTTAGGGGTTGGGGGGGGTTTGAAAAAACATGGGAATAAACGGAAGCTTGTAGGGTCTTTCCTTTAGGGTATTTGGGTTTTTTATTGTAAGTGGTGAAGAAAATAGCCCAGCCCCCCTTTTCCTAGTCGTGGGGTGACCCTTTTGTGTGGCCGGGGATGGTTTCACTGGAGGGTTTTTGTCCCATGGTGTTTTTAAGTGAACTTTTATATTTTAAGTTGGGCACCCCCAGGAGTGGTGACTTGGAAATTTTGAAATGCTGTCCAAGCATCATGGTTGGGGATTGAAATTTTTTTTACAAACGGAAAGGGAAAATTTTGGGTTTGGCCCGTAAACCCCTAATACTTCCAGGGGGGGCAAAAAGAACCGAAGCATGTCTGCCTCACAGATTTGGGGGAAACCCTTAAAACAGGCTGTTGGGGGCCCTGAGGTTGCCCACCCTTTTCACCAAAAGGAAATTTGGCATTAATTATTATTTTTAATTAAAACGGCCCCCGATAAAACTAATTTAGCTGATTTAAAAAATCTTTTAGCAAACAATATTTTCCCCTTTTGCGAAAAGGGCGTGCAGAACAAAGATGGTGGGTACTCGGGGAGGGGATAAAATTTTTGTTTACATTTTTTGGGCGAGTACCGGGTTAGGAGGCGAGGGTTTATAATGCTTGGGTTTTTATTTAAGGGGGGACCAAAATGTTTTGGGGGGCCGAAGAGACGCCTGTAACGCCTTCTTGTTAGCCCCCCTTTTAGGGCCCCCGGGAAATTTTTTTCTGAAAAGAAAGCCAAAAAAAACCGAGAAAAAAACGCCTTCTTATTACCTTAAGGGGGGCCCAAAAAATTTGGTTCCCCAAAAAAATTTGAGAAAATTTTTCGAGACCATTTTCCCAAATTCCCATCGACGTATTTAAAAACGAAAATGAACCTTCCCAAAACCGTTTCGGCAGACCATGCATAATGGGCCGATGGATCGATTTTAAAAAAGTAATGTCCCCAAAAGGAGGGTCTTCACTTTAATTTCAAAAGGACTTTGGGGACGGGTTTTTTGCAATTTGGAACGGTGATGTCCCCTTTTATTAATTATAAAGCCCCCATAAAAATTTTAAAGCTTAAAATATTTAATATTCTTTTCATATAAATGCCCCTTTAAATGAAATTTTGGGACCTTTTAAAAATTTGGGCGCCCCAAAAAAAAAAGTCCTCACCCAATTTGGGTTTTCAACAATTTTAGGGCCCAAAATTTTTACTAAATTTTGGTTTTACCCAAAGTTGTCGTTCTTAAGGTTTAAATCATTTTGATGACCGTTTTTTTTAACCAAAAAAAAAAACGAAAAAAACGTTTAGCTACGTTTTCCCAAAACCCCAAAAAAAACTTCAAAGGGGGGAACAAGAAAGGGGTTAAAAAAAGCATTCCCCTTCACCCCCCTGGAAAATTTTCTTCCCCGCCCCAAAAATTTAAAAAAACAATTAACCCCCCTCCTCACCCCCTGAACAAGTACTCGATTTAATGTAAACAAAAAAAACCCTTATCCCTCCCCCCCATTTTCCCATCATTATTTTTCTAAAATGTCTGGGGGTTTAAAAGATTTGGAAAAATCATTGGAAACAATTTGGAAACATTCAAAATTTTCACTTTTTTTTTCACCATTTCAATTTTTAATTTCTAAATACCCCAATTGAAATATTAAAAGTGTATTCTGGGGCATAAAGACCAAAACCAAGAGCCTTTTGGGGGTTAATTTTCTTTTAAAGAAAGTTCAGTTTTTTCCCGTACAGGCTATTTCTACCTAGCATGATCTTGAAGTATTTTTACTGTTTTTAAAATTTAAAAGCAGAAAAATTGTATGTACATAGACTTTTTAATGTGCACAAATTTTTTTTCGAAAAATTAATGGTTTTAATTTAAAAATTTCATTTGTTAAAATTAAAGAGAAAAAGGGGTAGTGGGGGTTTCTTTTCCCCCCGTGATCAAACCCAAAATTCAGTTTTGATGTACCTTTCCTTTCCAGGGCCCCCTTTACCTAAAAGTAACCAGTTTTTGATGTACCCTAGAAATTCCCAATTTACTAATTTTAAATTTCCAGTTTTGATATCCATCTTACAAATTTTTTCGTCCCAAAAATTTCCAGTTTAGAAAATACTTTTTCCCCCTGGTTTTTTTCCAAATTTAAACCCTTTTTGATCCCTTTAAAACGCCATGATCACCAAACATTACTTTCCCGTTATTGATGAACCCGGGAGTAAAGGAAAACCCCGATAACATCCCGGTCAAAAACCAAAGCTAAAAAAGGGAAAAAACACTCATCCCAAAAAAGTTAAAATGGTTTAAAAATTTCCCCAAAATTGGGGGTACGGGACTCAATTCACCATAAAAAAATTCACAATTTTTTTTTTACCATTAGAACCCCCCAAAATATTTTATATTTTTCACCTTTTAAAAAGACCAAGGGTTTTCCCTTGGGTCGATGGGCGAGAAAAAAGTTTAAGTTGGAAAAAGGAAAAGCTCACGAAGCAAATTTGGCCCCATGCCAACAAGGTTTTTGTTTTGGAAATTTTGTTTTTTTTTTTTGTTTTAAATTTCCCCTTTTTAGATCTTATTTTTTGAAAGGGGTTTAATGTTGAAACCTTTTTCTTGGGAAAAATTAAAACCCGTACTTTTTTACATTTAAAAGAAAATTTGGCCACCTTAAATTGGTTTTAAAGAATTTTTCAGTGAAGGAAAAACTTTCGGAGGGAACAAAAAAATACAAGGAAAATTTTCAAGATATCGAAGAAGTTGGGGGACCAAAAATGTGTAAATCCGCAGGCATGCAGCTCTCTTGCTAGCCCTTTCAACATGCCCGTGAGTGGTAGAAACCCAAAATTTTAAACGGGTTCCCCAAAAAGCCGATTTTTTAAAAATTTAAAAGGGGAAAGATTTTTCAGGTTGTTTTTACTTTAAAATGTTGATCACCCGGGTTGGGAAAACGGGAATGCCCGTGGGTAAATAAAAAAAGGCTTTCTTGGGAAAGCATGGAAACTATGAAAAGGGAAAGGGTTTAACTTAGAAGTTAATTAAATTTAAACCCCAAACATTTAATTTTAAAAAGAAGTTCTCTTTGTTGTTTACACAAAAAAAAGCTGCGGAGAGAATCAAAATAATTTCGACCGGGATTGACAAATAAGGCCCCTGCAAAACCAAAAGGGCGAAAAAAAGCCCCCCTTCTCAAAGGGATCCCAAACAAAAAAATTTTCCCAAAGGGGCCCAAAGCCAATGAACCTAACGGCAACTACCCCCCAACCTGCCTTTTTTAAATTTCTTGTCCTTTGCCCACCGCCATGCCACATTTTGGGCAAATGGAAAAAAAATTTCTTGAAGGACCAATAATTAAAGGAAAAGAGGGCCCACCCTTCTTCGCCCCAAAAAAAAAATTCTTCCACAACCATACATTTTTGATGCAAAAGTCGCACTTAAAAACTACAACTGGGCCCGTAAAAGGGCTCCTTGATCCTTCGCCCCTTTGCGCCTTTTCCCCCAAAAGGGCCTAAACTCCTCATGAAACCCCTATAATAAAATTTTTGCTTACCAAAAAAGTTCGAAAAACTTCCCAAATTAGTAATTAAATTAAAATTTAAAGGGCATCACATCAACACACAAACAAAAAAAAACATCGCACTATGTTCATAGAACTCATGGATAAACAATTCATGACACAGATGGTCCTTCAGCCCACGAGGAATAAATTCTTGTTTCGGAAATAGGTTCTTTTTGTTAAATTTTGGCATACATTAGTTCAAATACACTCATGAATTTGAAATTGTTATTGTTTGAAAGAAGATTGTTTACCAAATTTGGGACAAGGTTCCTTTGCCTGTTGTTGTGGGGGCGTGGGGCGCCAAATGGTAACGCATACCAATGGTTTGTCATTGCATCAAAGCCACAATTCCCCACTGAACGACAAATGTCAACGGTAAATGGCTCTAGAACCCTTCAAAGTAAACCCCCTAGCCTACTATATCCCGTAATGTGTGGATTATGATTAAATACTGAAAAGGTCTACTTAAATTAGCTATTTAACAGTTTCTATGACAACGTTGATAATTTCTATTTAAAGTAAACCGCGCGCATTGACAGTATTAAAAGGAGGCGCGTTTATTTTGATCAGATAACTGATCTTCTGCATTGCATTGATGGTTATATGCGCACATACAACATACAGCATACCTTAATTCCC
Organism: Bolinopsis microptera; assembly: GCF_026151205.1. Taxonomy (NCBI): domain Eukaryota; kingdom Metazoa; phylum Ctenophora; class Tentaculata; order Lobata; family Bolinopsidae; genus Bolinopsis; species Bolinopsis microptera. The sequence continues at coordinate 17,915,705 of NC_087081.1, read as the reverse complement.
AAAAATTTGGGCGACAAAAAATTTGAGCGGGCCTCTCGCCCAAATTTTTTGCAGACCAAATTAATTGCATAAATCTTTTCCGTCTGCTAAATTTTTTGCTAACCAAACTTTTGGCATTTGGCCTGTGGCCCTGAAATCTATAGAAAGATGGCTTTTTCTTCATATAATCCAAGTGAAATAATATTTGAAATTTTAGTTTTCTAATCTGTCATTCATGGCTTGACCAAGTAAAAAGGCTTATATTTTAAATGAATAGAAATAACTGGAATTAGACTTCAAGACCTTTGGTCCGGGTTTACAGTAGTTCGCTACACACAATTATGTACACCTTTGTTTCCCCCAAAGCTAAGCGTATGTGCCGCTTAGTTTGATAGATCATGATGTAAACCTTCTAATTTTCTTCCAAACCTTTCGACCATTTGGTGAGGCGTCATAATAATAATTGTATGTGAAAGGGGTATGATAAGATATGCTGAGTGTAAGTAGACTAAACTATCTGATTGAGAGACTAAATATCACTATTGTATATCTATCATTTTGTACTGTGCCATCATCACTGTATTTTTTAGTAGTTACTGGGCACTGGGCAGATCGTAAATTTCATAATGTGAAACAACTCAGACTACCACCTACATGCTTAAAATTGAAAGCAAAATGACTGGAATAATAAGGAATAATAATGAACTAAGGCAAATATCTAACTGAAATTTTAGTGGAAAATCGTTCATTTTTCGAAGAATTTGTGCCCAAATTTTCGGTCGCCCAAATGAGTTCAAATTTTCTGCCCAAATTTTTCGGGCTCAAATAAATTGTGCTCAATATAATGGCACACAAATTTTTGGGAACTAAGGTAGCTAGTTACGCTTCGCCTTATCAGGTTATGTTCCGCCGGCGCACGGAAAGACTAAAGAGCTATACTACTGAGTAACTACTCAACCCCTCCCTGCTACTGGAGTATACATCCTGTATCAAGTCTCTTAATGTGTAAATCCGTTTTGCAAAATCGAAAAAAAAACCAAAGTCTGAAGTCACGATCGAGCACGTAATAATATTGGGGCGAGCGAAATGGTATGAGCCTATCGGTTAAGTTACACAAAGTCTACAATCATTGAATCATGATCAACTAATATTAACGTACTTTATAGCATGATAGCGTCACAACAGGAAATATTAACCGCTCTACTGTTTGAAAAAGTAGAGCAGTTTGAGAATATTTGCAACCCTCCTCTCGCTGAAGGAGAAGTTATCGAAGATGGGGCTGAACCTCAAAAACCTGATTTTCAGTTCAGAGATAATTTTGGTAAGTTCCCTTTTACAGTATTGAAAAGTTAATGTTCACACAGAATGGTGATGGTTTACTGCAGTGCACATTAAGTTGTGGTCTTACCATGCACCATGGCGTCAAATTCATATGAATAGGGACTAGAAATCAGGTCCCTATGAATAGTTAATGGTTAGTGATAATACTATTTCCTCTCAGGACAAACACCACTTGAGAAAGCAGCTGTTTTGGGAAGAGTAGGCTTAATTCCCAAACTTTTGGATAACGAAGAGGTGGATGTCAATCTAACGGACCCTCAGGTAAGATATTCATCAGGTATTTTGTTTCCCTACCATTGCCGATGGCAGAAAGATCGTAGGCCGTAGGGAATAAGTAATCGGGTTTTGATATTATACATATACTAGAAAGCCCGTGGTAACAGGGACGAAGCTAGTAGTATTTTTTGAAAGAAAGTTTTAATCGCATCAAAAAATATCCATCTCAACCGAAGATACATCCGATTTAAATATAAAACACTTTAAACACAACGTAATTACCACAAAACCGATCAAAATGACGTTAAAACAATCTTTGCACGTGCATACTGCATGTGTGCATTAAAACACCGTTGCTATGGAACCTTTTGGTTGTTACCTAAATTCCTATTTTTCATTTAATTTGCACGTGGGCGGTCGTACATACATACATACATTCTGCATACAGAAAGAATTCTCTGAATTATAGTAGACTAGAAAGCCCGTGGTAACAGGGACGAAGCTAGTAGTATTCTTTGAAAGAAATTTTTAATCGTATCAAAAAATATCCATCCCAACCGAAGATACAGCCGATTTAAATATAAAACATTTTAAACACAACATAATAACAACAAAACCGATCAAAATGACGTTAAAACAATCTTTGCACGTGCACGTGCGCATTAAAACACCGTTAGTATGGAACGTTTTGGTTGTTACCTAAATTATTATTTTTCATCTAATTTGCACGTGGGCGGTCGTACATACATACATTCTACATCAGAAATAATTCTCTGAATTATAGTAGAGATATGAATTATTTAATTGTGAGGTGGCCAAACGTTGCAGTGGTACTGGTAAGGATAGAAAGCTACTCCTTCTTGGGGCAGGGGGGGGGGGGGGGGGGGGGGGGGGGGGGGGGGGGGGGGGGGGGGGGGGGGGGGGGGGTCTTTATGAAATTTCTCTCGAAATTGATTTTATAGTTGTTTCTAATAGAGGGCAGTGATATCTATCTGTTACTTTTGGTCCCATGGAAAAATATTGTTCCTAGCCGAAATTATTGCTCATGTGTAATTGTATTGCGCGAGCTATTTTCAATCGTGCGCCCTGAAAATCGAGTCTAAAAATCTATCTCCTCCTATATTTTTTGAGCAATCACCTTGAAACTTTCAGGATATGTTCTAAGGACCATTTAGAAACTTATACTCGTTTTAGAATTTCGAGATAGACCTGAAACAAATTTGTATTTCATTTTGAAAATCTTGGACCTAGAAAAATCGGCAAAAAAAGAGGTCCAAGATTTTCAAAATCGAATAAAAAATTGGTCCTTAGAATATATCCTGAAAGTTTCAGGGTGATTACTCAAAAAATGTAGGAGGAGATAGATTTTTAGACTCGATTTTCAGGGCGCACGATTGAAAATCGCTCGCGCAAATCGCTCGCGCAATACAACAATACAACAATCAAACTCTACATCCGGTACGGCTATGCACACATGATATCTCTCTCTGCCATGAAACATGGCTAACCTTTTAAACTGTGATTCAAAACCTAAAGCTAAACTAAAACTCAACTGGGCTCTCCTTTGTCACCAAACTAAACCAATAAGTAATTTTAGATTATTATATTTTTCTATATTTGTATAATAAGTATATTGACGTAGTGGATGGTTGAGGGGGTTTCAAGCACAGGTCACTCTCAAATCCTAAAGATAAGCAGTGGCCTTCGGCACTTGAAACCTCTTCAAACCTCCCCTGATTTATTCATTATTGATATTGTTCGATTGTGCCGTAAAAATAAATATTTGTTTTATTAAATATTTGTTTTATTAATAATTACACATGAGCACTGACCTTTGACCGGCAATAATTTCGGCTAGGAACAATATTTTTCCATGGGACCAAAAATAGCAGATAGATATCACTCCCCTCTATTAGAAACAACTATAAAATCAATTTCGAGAGAAATTTTATAAAGACCCGACCCCCCTGCCCCCTTAAACACAGACCACGCCCTTTCGAATGAGACGTTTGTTTTGCTGCGCACGACGCCAGTGTTGATTAATTACACCCATAGCAACCAGTTGTTAGTGGTTGACGACTGTTATACAAGTTTCGAATAGTTTAAATTAATCGAATTTAGGAATTTAGCGTATTACTATAATTAAGGACATGTTTATAAAAAATGACACTGTTTTTACTTTTTTCAAAGTAGAGTAAAAAAACTGAGGAAATGCTTTTTAAAGTGCAACCATTGATTTGTACCTATGATGAAGTGAAAATATTCAGCTCAAGTTCCAGGCTCAAGCAGAATATGACTTATGATCAATTTAACAGAGTGCCAAAAATCAGCAAACCATTTGAACATCCAAATGACTAATTTCATTCATTTCGTCACATTTTCCTCAAAAATCGTTCACATTACATTGATAGGGGGGAGGGGGTGGGGGGGCAATGGCATAAAATGGCATAAATGGATAATTGCTCATGGGTTTTTCCAGTTTTTCCATCGAAAAAGTCTCCATTTTATGCCATTTTGTGCCATTTAAAAACTTAAAAATTTTAAAAACGCCGTTTTTTACAAAATTTTGACCCTAAAGGACGAAATAATTTTAATACAATATTCATCTAGATAAGAATCTAAATATCAAAAAGACAATTTTTGCCCTTTTATCGTATTTCGACCTTCAACAATTTCCAGCTCGAACACAAGGGTATAAATTTTGTAAAAATTGTTAAATAATTTGTTTTTCAAATATCTTAATTTTTTCTAAATATCTTGGTATTAGCTTTGAGTAGCCTGGTATGCGAAAGTAAACATGTTAGAGTGTCCAAGTAAGCTGCTTCATACGTAATTCGATGATCAAAAGTCATGGCATAAAATGGCATAAAATGGCATAAACGGGGAATTACTCAAGGGTTTTTTATTTTCTCCATAGAATTGGAAAAGTCTCCATTTTATGAAATTTTATGCCATCTCTAACCACCGAATTGTTTATGTTACAGATAACTGGAAATTAGTAAAAAGTGACTTATTTGACGGAAAATGTAGTAGCAACCTATGCCAAAACAAATTCCATTATAAAGTTATAATATCAGCCGGTAATTATCTTATTTCGGCACTGAATGAAATAAATGTGACTAGATTGTTGACAACTGATCTTTCTTTGCATTTACATCCATACCAGGAAGGCAATAAGGTTGTGCCATCCGACTGCTATGAAAAATCTTATATAAAATCATTAATCAAGGCCTCAATGGTGCTTCAAAATTTAGAAATTTATTAGTGAATGTTAGATAGAAATAATAACTAAGATGACATGATGCACGCATTATTTATACATGAAACAAAACACCGCGCAAAATTAATAATTTCCTACCTGTCGACCTAGTTACATCTTGGTGACAGTACTGTACAACCAAACCATATACAGACGGCGACACCCAAAATGTTTGTCAAGTTCTGCACGCCTTTAATGAAAACACGATTGTCGCGTGCGCCACACTCCACTCTAAGTCCAGGATGCAAGTAGACAACAGACATTTATATTTAGAGTTAGAATAATACCTGTACTGGTACAACTATATTGTAAGGAAAATTATCGTGCGTGAACCGTGGTGTAACCGCGGCAAAATTCTTTTTTATAGTTAGATACATGTATTACTTGTGTTTTTTAAATAGCCAGACGAGTTGAGATAAATCACGATTCCCAACCCTTTGAATTTGATACAATATTGCTAATCGCAAATTAGTATTTGTTTCTGGCTTAAATTAATCAAATAATTAAATGTTCAACAAGTTACCACGCCCCTCAATCTTCCAGGGGTACACATCTTTACATAAAGCCTCCAGCTGGGGACGAATCAACGCTGTTAGCTGTCTACTTGAACACGGGGCTAATCTTGGGTGATTTTAGCTACAATTTTCAACATGCAACTTACTTTCGAAGATGACTATAGTGCTCAAACTAACATTATCTACACTTCATAGAATAACTCTTGTCAATAATTGGATCACCCCTGCAGATTTCGTCGATTTCAGGTGCCGTCGGCACCATAAAAATTAAAAGCAAACATACATTTTTCCCCCTAAAATCGGACGCTTTCTGCGCAAAAAATTGACCTCAACAGAAAAAATTAAACATGGCTTCAAATCCAAATTTGAACCAGAGATTTTTCACTTCCTCTCGATAAACTCAATTTTCAACCCAAAATAAAGTCTCAAAGGGGTAAATTACTCAGGTCAGGATTGTAGGCAATGATTATGCCAAACTATACATTTTTGTAAATTCATTAAACTTTCAATTTAGCCTAAAACACCCTATTTCGCAAAATTTTTCCGGGGGGCTGCGCCCCCCTAGCCCCCGCCAATGGGGTCCGCCCCTTACCTGGACCCCGCTGGGGGCCGCGCCCCCAGACCCCTGCCACAGCTTGCAGCTTCGCTCGCCGACAGCCCCCCCCCCCAAAGAAAAATCCTGGCTACGTGCCTGAGCAAAATATAGGTTTAGGGCTTTTCAGATGATTTGGCTCCTCAACAGATACCGACGTACATAACGGTCAATATGTAGTTTAGGTTTTGCTGGCCCCTAGGTTACGAATGTGCCCGAGGAGGAAAAAAAGCAAACTTAAGAAAATTTCTCGGGAACTTAAAAGTTCACCTCAAAACGAAATCTGCACCTATGAATTGGATGACTTAATGAATACTTACTAGCGAAAAAAGAGGATTTCAGCTCTTTCCCGGTTCGCCCTTATAATCAGTTTGATCAAATTAACTTGAAATTAAACGTAACATTTCAGTTTAAAGACATGTCACGGCGAAACAGCACGAGCTCTAGCGGTGCGATACAGGCACGAGGGAACTGTATTTCTGTTGGACCAAACACAAGCTTTACAGGACTTCAGAGCTTCTATTAGTGATGTAAAATTTAACTATTATATCTGTAAAAATATAATTCAAATTTTGTATCTTTAAGAATATTGCTTGCTTTAAGCAAGGATTAAGCTTAGTCTCCGGATGAGCGAAACGGAGAAGAGGGATCCGGTTCTGGACTTGTCTAAACTTAAAACTGACATCGCTCTACAAGAGAGATATACAGTATAAGTTAAAAACCGATTTTCTATACTTGAAAAGGAGGATCAGACAGCAACAGAAAGGTATCAATGCTAGGCTGAAGCTGAGAGAATGTAGCATAAAATACCACTCAGATGCTACAGAAGACAACCGAATAGCTGTTCAAGAAGGCAAACAGAAGCTAGGCGATGCCTATCAAGCAGCCCAAGAGCAACTGCTGGAGGGGCAGGTCCGGGAACTGGAAGAGGCAAGAGGGCAGGCATGCTAAAAGCTGGACCATGATCAACAAGATTACGGGTAAAGCTCCATCGTATACTGGCAAAATCAAGGGCAACTCACCGACGGAACGAGTTCAGAAACGGAAGGACTATTTTGCAACTCCTCTAGGTTCACCACCAACAGTAGCGAATGCGGAAGAGGATATTGATCCAGTCCACCCACCTCTGAATATCGGAACAGAAGCGTTGAAGGGAAAACATGGGGTGACGACAACATAGCCCCAGGGGTCTTAAAACGATGCGACCTTGATCAAATTGTCGTAGACTTCTGTAACAATTCTCTATTGAAAGGCGAGAAACCAGACACTTGTTCTGATAGAGGGCAGTAATATCTATCAGCTGCTTTGGTCCCATGGAAAAATTTTGTTGAAATTATCATTAAATTGGAATTTAATGTTAAAGTTGGAAACGTTGGCGGGTTGAGCAATGCAACGTTAAAATTGAATTTCTTCATTTCTTCAGATTCACAGTCAAGTCACAGACCCTGAACGGATCGTAGGAAAGTTAAATAAAGAGGAAAAACAAACTTCAAACAAGTAATACTTTTCCCAAATATTTTTACATAAAGCACTCTATCAGCAAGGAAGTTTCCGGGAAAGATATATACTGTTAACTGAATACTTCTGATGCAAATCATTTGATAGCTAATTTACATTTTTAATTCTTTTCAGACTATGCGAAGAGGCACAAGCGTGGACTACATCACCTGAAGCCCACGAAAGTAGTTTAGAAGCTGTTGCAGAGAAGCAGACTCAGTTTGAGGAAATTATGAATCAGTATCTGGTGAAACTAGCGCCGCCTCCTTCTACTGAATAAACTGATCAGTATCTGGTGAAACTAGCGCCGCCTCCTTCTACTGAATAAACTGATCAGTATCTGGTGAAACTAGCGCCGCCTCCTTCTACTGAATAAACTGATCAGTATCTGGTGAAACTAGCGCCGCCTCCTTCTACTGAATAAACTGATCAGTATCTGGTGAAACTAGCGCCGCCTCCTTCTACTGAATAAACTGATCAGTATCTGGTGAAACTAGCGCCGCCTCCTTCTACTGAATAAACTGATCAGTATCTGGTGAAACTAGCGCCGCCTCCTTCTACTGAATAAACTGAGCAACCGATAAACATCCTTCAGTGTTAATCCAGTCTGCTAATAATTAAGTGCTAAATAATATAATTATAGAGTGTAATTCTCTGGCTATTTGCCAACAAGTCAGCACATCCCGACTTCCAAATTAACTGATATGAAATTTGAGATGATACACATGTGCAGCTTAGAGTCTTCACTTTATAAAAAATAATTAACGCATATTGATATATAATCATAAAGATTCGTATTATTTTAACGATTTCCCTTATCTAATATCTGTATCATATACTAACGACAGATTGACTCTGATTGTTTAAACAGGTTTTGGGTGCGTAATCTTTCTTTCAGACTTTTGTGATCTCTAAATTGAATTGAGCTTGAGACGAATTCACACTTCAATATTAACCACATGCACATTTGTTACCGTACATCATCATTGAGTGGTTGCCAAATCATTTGATTGTATTTTTAAAAGTTCTAGATTTAATTTTCATGATGTCGCTGTTGTTTTACTAATCTTTGAGATTACGTTTCGATTTTCGATCCGGTTATGTTTATAAATCTCGCGCGTTTTTATATTGCGGCACTCGGATCAAATTTATAAGTTTCACAAACTCCGATAATACTTCTATGAATATCTGTTATATAGTAGGGTACCAAGCTCCTCCTATGGTCCCCTTCTAGTCATCCTGACCGATTGCTATAGTTTGATTATAAATTATAAATGTACTGAAATCACAATCCCGTTCAACAACTCATCGTACTGAATATTTTCTAACCACCGCTTGTTTCAGTGAACATTTCTACAGCAATAGCTAGAACACACCACCACTTAGCAAGTTACGCTACAGCGATCCTCTGCAACACTGCTAAACTTACTGCTACTCTAGTTGAATGGAAGGATTACCGAGACGACGGTTTTATTCAGGCGAGCAGACCTGGCACACGAGCTGAGAGTTGCTTGTCAGGTAAGCCCAACTTTGATCACTTTGTAATAGTTTAAAAGTTAGTACAGGCCTCGAGAGGCCTGTGTATAGACGAGCTGGTTTAGTCTTCTCTTCTGTAAATAGTGTTAGCATTTCTCTTCTCTTCTGTAAATAGTGTTAGCATTTTTTCTCTTTTTTACTTTTCGAATGATTACTTCTTTTCACAGGTGCAGAAACCCCTGCGGCTGCTACTGCACCACCTGAAAACACTTGCGATGATAAGAAATAAGATTTTAAACTTGATGGACCTTTTTTTAACGATCAGCCATCTAGAGTCTTAATAGTTTGCTATTTTGTTTGGAGCTCAGTGATTACGGACACGATCTTATTTAATTTATTCAATTTGTCCTAAATCTAACTTCTTTGTCTAAAAGATATTGCATCATACTAATACTGTTAGTAATAGCAACCTGTCACTTGTGCGATGAGGCCAGTATCATCCATGGCCGTGTATTATCCATGGAGAATGGAGATTGGAGATTGGAGAAAGACATTCAATTGCATGGATTGAGTATAAATTCTTTCTTTGGTCTGTCCATCGATTATTAAAATGTTTTCATACATGTTGTGACTGATGACTATTGGATTTTAACATCGTGCAATCCAGTCATAGAAGAGTTCAATTCAAACCTAAGCCGATACATTAACTACCTATTAGACTAATTAGACGATGAGGATGGGTTTTTTCTGGAAATTTGAAAACCAAACTTGAATTAAAAAACAACAAGAATACTGTTTAATATGTTTCGGAGAATAATAATTTCGGCTAATTTGAGGATATGTCTAATATGCTAGAATGATATGTAGCAAAATCAAGAGATCTTGAAAGTTTTTGTAAATCGAAATCAGAATTCCAGATTTTATATCAAATATTTTTCATTGTTGCTTTAAAAAACCGTCGCTACTTGATTCCAAGTTGAGTCAATTTCATTATAGATTCGTCCGGGTGTTTTAGTGAGAATAGCTGAGAAGGGTTGGGATTCGAGATAGACAGATATACCCTCTGGCTATATCCCTGCATTAGATATACCCTCTGGCTATATCCTGCCGTGTGATAAATACTTGTACACGAATTCGAGTGTTTTGTAAATATATTTGACCAAAACCCATAATTGGGTAGAGTGGACCGCTGCACTGAATATGCCACTTTATCCTCATTCAAGTTGGGATTAAATTCATTTAAATAATGTCCTGTTTTTGATTTAGGGGTCGTTCACATATTAATGATTAAGTAATAATTTTTTGGAACATTTTTACCCCCCCCCACCCCCCCCCCCCCTCCGTAGTCAGTTTTACACATACCTATTGTGTCAAAATTACACTAGCGTAATCATTCGGAAACCCCCCCCCCCCTCAGCTGATTACGTAATATGTGAACGACCCCTTATTGTCAAATTTAGTATAAATTAAATAACTTTTCAAATTGTGGTTGTAAGTGTAACAAATATACCAAAAATCATAAAACAATAATATGTGACTCAATAATTGATTACCTGCTCGAACCATCGTCCTTTATTGGAGAGCACATTTTGATATCGGGTGAGGCAGTTGTCTACAGCAGACTGCACCGTGCTCAACTGTATTGTCCTTGCCTCTCTTTAGGTATTCTGCTTTAAGTTCTGCGGTTGTCTTAGGGACTGGATTACTATAGACTTTACTTCTGAGATATCCCCAGAAGTAGAAGTCACAGGGGTTGAGGTCGGGGGAGAATGGGGGCCAGGCAAAGTCTGCATTTTGGGAGATGATCCTCTCCTTGAACTTTTTCTCCAACCACGATTCTCTTTGCTACAGTGGGGAGGAGCGGCTCCTCAGGAGCCCCATCTTGCATGCACCAGCACCTATCAAGCACATGCTTTCTCTTTAGACTTAGAGCTGGTATAAGTTTACATAAAATGGATGTTTACTTGAAGTTGATCAACCTGATTAAAGGAAGTTTAGTTTAAACGAATAAGCAGAGCAGCCAGCAGTAGTTTCTAATTCGAGACTTAAAGATTGACATCATCATGATGAATTATTAATGTTGTTGTATGGATGGAATGTTGCCATTGGCTGATTGTGAATGATAGAAGTAAGGATAACGCCTTATTTTGACCACAGCAATAAATGGCGATTGTTTTTGCTTCTGAACATTGTTTACTGAGGTCCCCAGGTAAAACATTGTTCGAAATGGAACCGCTCCATACCATAGACTGGAGGCATTCGATAGTCGGGGGGGGGGGGGCCAATGGCATAAATGGAGAAAATGGAGAATTACTCATAGGTTTTTCCATTTTCTCCATAGAAATAGTCTCCATTTTATGCCATTTTATGCCATTGAAAACCTGAAAAATTTAGAATTTCGAGAAAAATTATTTAAAAAAAAGATATTTTCGGCCAATAATGAACAGAGTATCATGAAACATGGAGAAAAGTGGTTTTCAGAAAAACTTTGAAAAATGTTGACTTAGAAAATTTTCGGTCCGAGTCATTTACGATATGTACCTCCCGTATCGAGAGCTCCCGATTCCGAGCTCGTGTTGCAAAGGGGAGGCCTGCCTTCCGAGATCGCATTACCTCGAGTCCAAAATTGTGTATCGAGGGGAAGGTGTGGACTTCGAAAAACCGAAAAAATATTTTCGGCAAATAATGAACAGGGTAGGATGAAACGTGGAGAAAAGCGGTTTTCAGAAAAAATTTGAAAAATGCTGACTTAGAAAATGTTCGGTCCGAGTCATTTTCGATAAGTACCTCCCGTATCGAGAGCTCCCGATTCCGAGCTCGTGTTGCAAAGGGGAGGCCTGCCTTCCGAGATCGCATTACCTCGAGTCCAAAATTGTGTATCTAGGGGAAGGTGTGGACTTCGAAAAACCGAAAAAATATTTTCGGCAAATAATGAACAGGGTAGTGCTACCCGGTCATGAAACGTGGAGAAAAGTGTTTTTCAAAAAACTTTGAAATATTTTGACTTAGAAAATTACCTCTCGGTACACAATTTTGGACTCGAGGCTTCCCCCTGGTAATGCGATCTCGGAAGGCAGGCCTCCCCTTTGCAACACGAGCTCGGAATCGGGAGCTCTCGATACGAGAGGTACGTATCGAGAATGACTCGGGCCGAAAATTTTCGAAGTCAAAATTTTTCAAAGTTTTTCTAAAAACCACTTTTCTCCACGTTTCATGCTACTCTCTTCATTATTAGCCGAAAATATTTTTTTGGTTTTTCGGTTTATCGAAGTCTGCACCTACCCCTCGATACAGAAATTTGGACTCGAGGCTTCCCCCTGGTAATGCGATCTCGGAAGGCAGGCCTCCCCTTTGCAGTGCGAGCTTGTTTCGACTGTCGAGGATGTACGTCTCACTTCTCAGTGCCTATTACTCTCCCCTATTACTCACTCCTGCTGTAGCCTGTAGAAATAACTTTACACTAGGCTTGAGTAATTATGAGTTTGCCTGAAGTTTGCCTCTACTAACCTAGTATAAGCATCTAGTAGCCTACTATGAGCTTTCATAAGCTTGTTACGCCCCTAGTAAGCGTAAATGAACATGTTAGGATGTCCAATTTAGGTGTTAAATGGTGTTAAAGATGTAATTTCGAAGACAAAATTCATGGCATAAAATGGAGAAAATGGACAATTACTCATGGGTTTTTCCATTTTCTCCATAGAAAAAGTCTCCATTTTATGCCATTTTATGCCATTTTATGCCATTTTATGCCATTGGCCCCCCCCCCCCCCCGATAGTCGATATCGACACCATACGCTCCATAAACAGATGGTGACTCCTCAACATCGCTCCTACTAAATCGCTCGCCGAAATTTTAAGAAAATTCTTGTGAAAAGGCCCTAAGGGTATGAAATTGATCTGGATCGGTGTATTTTTGAACGCTGATTCCGAATCACCCCCCATGACGTAGGGTAAAACTAAAAATGCTTACCTGAAGAGTTATATGGGCAAAAACTGTTTTGGTCACGTGACAGGCTAGTTAAACACAAATTCGATTGTTTCGGACTCAGGTTAGGGTTAGGGTTGTGGTTAGGGTTATGAATAGCTTTGAGGTTATGGTTAGGGTTAGGGTTGGGATTAGGGTGTATGTAAAACCGTTTTGTTCGGCTGCAAAACCATAAAAACCATGAAGTCACGTGAAAATTTGGGCGAGCGAATTAGTAAGAGCCCCTCAACATACAGGGTGGGCCAAAAGTCAGTGTGCAAACGTTGGCCTTAATAGCTCAGTCACTGAGTGCCCAATTGAAATACTTCCTTCTGGTATGACTTAGTACCACCACTGGTTCGAGGAATTTGTCAACTCGAAAAATATTCGCGTTCATTTTTTTCAAATGGATGTTCATTTTCACATTTATTTGATAGTTTGGATAGTCGGATCAAGCTAAATGTTATTGAATTGTGTTTGGCCATTCGAATTACGTTTGTCCTGAAAGAATTAGAACTGTAGCTTCTCAGATGACCGAGATTTGAAGCATAACGAGTTTATTCATTACGTGTGATCAGGTGATTGGTTTACCTAATCACGTGATAAGGTGACCCCGTTAACTACCCCGTTAAACATTATGGGAATTGTTAAGGGTGCCCAATTAAGGTGTCGTGTCACGGTGTCACATAATCACCCAGTCAATTTTGTTAACGAGATACACAAAATGCTTGATAACTTCGTCATTTCTAATTCGTTTTGCCTCATGTTTTCAGATCATATGCAACATTTGATAATCTACCGTCTCTAAAAAAATTAGGCGTTCAGCATGTTCAGAGAAAACAATATATAGGTGTTTTAATATTGAATGGGCGTGGTCTAAATTATTCGAATTTTCAAATTTTGACGACGGAATCCTTGAACCAGTAAGTACAGTATGCCATCTGCAAAGCAACAGCTCTCAAATATAAAACACGGCGGAGGTATAAGACCCAACGTTTGCACACTGACTTTTGGCCCACCCTGTATAATAACAAGTGATGTCAAACACTTAAATGGCTAACTTATATTGTGATGCAGGTTGATTGATATTAATGAAAAGTCCATAAGTTTCATGATGGACTAACTAAGTTTGTTACTCACGTGGTCTTAATGGGCCACAACCCCCCCTCCCCCCCGCTGGTCACACGGTGTCACGTGATGAAATAATCTCGTAGTCCGAGATTAGTTACGCATATTGAGAGGAATTTAATTTCAATATCCGCAGACGAAATATATAACTTAGTTAAGGGGGAAATATATAACTTAGTAAAGGGGGAAATATATAACTTAGTAAAGGGGGAAATATATAACTTAGTAAACAGTAAAGGGGGAAATATATAACTTAGTAAAGGGGGAAATATAATAACTTAGTAAAGCATTTAGCAGGAATGCATTTAGCAGGAACGCACTAAAAACGCGCGTTTATAAATATAAATATTACATTTCTTAATTACATGACCTCATGTCATACGTTGTATAATCCGCCGCGCACGAGTGCGCGGCTCCCCCTGTATCGTAGAAACTCCATAGTGAAACGACCATGGGGGTCACGACGTGATACAACTCACGGCTTAGTCGATCAGGGCTTCGCTTTTAACCTGAGGCACCCGTATTCTGGGCCCGCCGACGATAGTTTTATTATCACTTTTTGGCAATAATGAATAACTAATAATCACAGTGCTGGCAAGCACGACCGTTGCATTTATTGTGGGTATACTATGTACCCCATTTAATATTATACCCCCTTTACTATTATACCCCCTTTACTATTATACCCCATTTGGTACACGTTACAAGCCTCTTTCGTGCACGCGAAGCGTGCACTCCGGCCGAAGGCGGCGGCCGAAGGCAGGAGTTTTCCAGGCATTAACACTCATCGGAAGTCGTTCAGCAGATTTATTTTTAGTTCAAAACATTCTAATTTGATGTCAAAGATGACAGGAATAAAAAATAGTTATGTTGAGATTTTTAAGAAATTTGCATAAAATACTTGCCAGCACTGTTATACGAAATTCGGTAAAAAACCCAAAATCGCCATATTCAGGTGCCTTAAAAACCATGTTAAAATTGAGTTAGAGATCTGAAATTTTTCAGGGCGTCTAGACGTTGACCAAATCGACTGCAAAAAAAGTTTCAGGTTTCAGGAGCATCGGGAAAATTGAAATGGGTTTTCTAGAACCCCTGTTTTACGACAGATTGTCGTGATATATACATACATATTCAGGGATAGACGCTTTGCCAGTCAATTGTAACCTGTATTTAAGTGTCCATAGATTCAAAAGTATAAAAGATACAGCCATTTCCGACCACAGGTCTTGCAAATAATTGTTTACACTTTAGTTTACATTGTATAAAAAATTATTTGACGTCATAAACACCCATTGATGACGTCATCAAGTTAACCGTTTTTAAAACTTGATTTTTGACAAAGTAATAACTTTTAAAATTAATTTTACACCATTAAGGAGTAATTTAATTCAAAATCTGAGGAAATTTTTACCTTAAAACGGATTAAACGGATTAAACGGATTAAACGATTCAAAAGTCAAATTACAATGGTAATGTCTGACCAGATATAAAAAATTAAATTTACCCAAAAGTCATAAAGAATATATATACAATGAACCCCGTAAATCTTAAGAGTGAGATTTAAAAATACTTAATAATTTAAATGAACTCATCTGAAAGTGTTCTGAGTCATAGATTATAATTTGGCAATATTAGTTAGTGTTAGGAATTTGTTTGGAGGACGCTTTAGGGAATCTTCGTTCATAAGCTTTGGTAAGGAACCTTCCTAGGTCTCCGATGGTTGTAGGGTGTGCGAAGATCTGTCCAATGTCAGAGAAGAGTAATGTTTTACTTTGTTGGGACAAACAGTGGCGGAGATCTTCATAGAGAGGGCAAGTACGTAATACATGAAGTTCATCTTCGATGATTGGATCAGGGAAAGGAAGCTCTAGAAGAAGATCGAGTGACTCCACATCTGTAGTAGAACAGTGTTTGCATGCCCTATTCGAAAGTTTATGTCGATGCATGCCGTGTCTTCCAGTTTCGATGTTGTATTGATGCGAGCTTGTTCTGAGTTGCGCAAGTCTCCTAGTCTGCTGTGGCCGTAGGTTGATCGACAGGTATGTTTCGCAACCGAAGCTTGCCTTGATGAGGTTGTAGAATCCTAGTTTTCTGTTGAGTTTTCGCTCTTTGTTCCATTGTTGAACGAAAAGGGTTTTCATAGCCTCGCTGATTTTGAGCGGGTTTGAAATATCACTTCCTCCTGTCAGTTGTTTCACTGTGTTCTTGGTGGATTCCAGCCGGGAGAACCATAACAGTTTCAGATCCCTCTGCTCGGCGTAAGCGTGCCTCACTAAAGAAGAGCATCCCTCTTTGTCCAGTCCCTCCAACCTCCCGAGGTAGCTATAGACTTGGGACGTAAGCTCGATGGCAAGCGGGTATCTTCCAGTGTCACCCCACACAGCGGTGTTTGAAGTCGATTTGTTGACATTCATAGTCCATTTCATAAATGATAGGTGAACTTTCTCCAGGGGATCTTTTGCTGTATCCTGAGTAGCCGGATAACTCCCCGAAGCAAAGTTAGACATGAAATTTGTCATGGGAAGCCAGATAATTGTTCAAGCATTCTGAAAATCTACCGGAAAGTTTTTCTAGCTTGCTCCTTCATAAAGATATTCGTCATTGAAGTTTGTGCTTTTTTGAAGAATTATTTTATAAAAACGTCAATTTTGCGATTTAGTATTCTCTGGTGTTGGGCCATGCCTTGGGTTGTGGAGCTCAGTTCTGCTTCCTATAGGTATAAATTGTGCATTAGGCTAGTTTTAAAGATGAAAATCGAAAAGTTGCACACGTGGGGACACGCCCAAATTGATAGAAAATTGCTAAAATCACTGAAAATTGCTGTTTTCGTCATTTTCTGTCAACTTTAGAGTGCCGTTGTGATTACAGTTCTTCTTGAAATACTTTGAAACTTTGCATGCTTATCAAACTATATATAAAACAATTACATGCAAAAATTTACGGCGATTCAATATTGGATGCGCACGCAACGTCCGCTCAAAGTTTGCACGTGCGAAAGGTGAGAATTTTGCTCATTCGTGATTTCCAACAAATTCTGCTTTGTCACGACAGTTTAATGTCATTATATATGAATTTAATGCCAACTTGAATGAGTATTAGGTGGCATATTCAGTCAGTGATCGACCGATATGCTTCCTTAAACACAAGGAAATGTTTTTAAAGGAAAAATTTCGAAATCGTTGAAACTTCCTCCTTATTAATGAAGATATCAGTTTATATTTCGACTTTATAAAGTACCCTGACATTATAATCAAAAAGAGATGATATTTTACCAAAACCCATAATCATGGGTAGAGTGGACCGCTGCCAGTGTCTCTCTTTCGGCTTTCCCAAACAAAAGGAAATGATATTAATTTGATTGACCGTTCTCAAATGCAAAATGATACCGAGAATGAAATCGGTCGCTCGCTTTTCCCATTCATTTACAATTGTAATAGATTAAGAAGAACTACCCAAAGGCAGCTGTACTCGGCAATAAAGATTCAATAAACTTCAGCTAATTCAATAAGTAATATCTACCACCCTTACCCCGAAATACTAGGTATCGACCCGAACGCAACCCAAAGAGATTTTTACAGCATCTGATTGATGTAATCAATCGAAACTTATTACAATTCGTAAGCCGTGAATGAATGGGAAAAGCGAGCGACCGATTTCATTCTCGGTATCATTTTGCATTTGAGAACGGTCAATCAAATTAATATCATTTCCTTTTTTTTGGGAAAGAGAGACACTAGCAGCGGTCCACTCTACCCATGATTATGGGTTTTGGTAAAATACCTTAGTAATATAATCAGCAAAGCACGATACAGTATGATATGGAATTTAGCTTGAATGTGAAACATACTGAAATAGTTACCCAGTCGTAAAATTTATAGCCACTTTTCCCGCCTTAATCAGATTCCTAGTCACTTTTCATATATATATTTAAGCCATCGGGCCAAATTGTGGTACTGGTAGTGGTAGCAATTTGTATTCAAGCAGATTATGATGCCGATTACTGATTACTGCATACTGGTTAGGCTGAGGCAAATTATGATGAAAGTGGAAAGATGTGCGGCGTATGGCAGCTGATTTTTAAAATTGTAAGTACTTGCGTACTTTGCGGAAACGTTTATCGCAAGAAATACGTGCGTATTCCATATTCGGACAAAATTTAACAATAACATCAAAAAATTCTTTTTCTGAAACTGCAAAATGGGCCGTTTTTTCTTGTCATACGTTGTATGACCCGCCGCGCACGAAGTGCGCGGCTCCCTCTGTATCGTCGAAGACTATAGTGTATAGTGAAGCGACAGTGGGGGTCACCACGTGATACAAGTTTTTTCCACGTATTTCTTAAAGTTAAAATTTTGACAAACGGCGTATTTTCGGCGTATTTAAAATGTATGCAGGGGGTATCTTCTGAAAGCCAAAGGGGCGCGGCTTTTACTAATTCGCTCGCCCAAAAAAATTCACGTGACATACAATTATTATTTTTACGGTTTTGCAGCCGTAACTCTCCAGGGAAGCATTTTTACCCTACGTCATGGGGGATGATTCGGAATCAGCGTCAAAAAATACACCGATCAATTTCATACCCAAAAGGCCTTTTCTCAAGAATTTTCTTAAAATTTGGGCGAGCGATTTAGTAGCGGAAAGGGGCTGCAAAATTTTCACTAGATTGTTTTATGAATAATAAATGCACTCGACCACAATTATTGTGTATTGTGGATCACTATTAAGCAAATAAATTGATTCTTTGTAGCAGCAGCTACCAGGACGACAACCGATTGAAACAATTTATTCGACTATAGTAAAAATTAAAAATTTTCTAAAGGTATTTACAAGATTGATTGTACAATATTTTACACAATAACCAAAAATATAATGTTTATCTCGGTAATCGGATTAAAATTCAACGTTTCGAATACATTTTTGGCAAAATAACATGTAAATGTAATAACAATCGTCGAGCAGGGGCCATTGGGCCAATCAGCAATCACATCTTGTCCTGTATTGTTAAACCTCTGACAAATCAATAAAATCTGACAGGAACTACTAGTACTGTCGGTCCATAACCAACCCTTATTTTTAAGAAGTTGTTTGTACTTCTGGCAGATCAAAAATGCTTGCTAAGCAACATCGCATAGGTGATGTGTGAACCTGAAATAAACAAGTTCCTTCAGAAGCTCAAACTTTATCTAAATCTTCTAGGATCCGTTTATGTTGAATGTGTCGTCTCACTCTCTCTTGCAGAATGTCTTCCCTCAAAATACTCGGTTCTTTTTCGATCATATCTGGAAGAGGCGAAAGATTCGGCTTCCTTTTAGCTGGTATCGGTCTGGAATCTTGCGCGCATACTGGGTGTGCCGGGAAAGAACCAGATCGGCAATAAATTTCGGATCCAAAATTTGCAATCGATTCTCAAAATAACCAAATAAGAATTAGGAGCCCCTGAACTTTCAAGGGAAAAAAAGCTCTCAGCACAACGAAGTTCGAAAGCTTACTAGCTAGCCTCTTGCAAGATCTATCAATGACCGAGGTGGATACAAGTAAAGTAAAGAATAATAAAGTAAAATAAGACCGGGATTTGACGGGATGATAATTAATCACTCTACACTCGACTGTCACGTGACTTTTTCAACCCGTTCTCTATCTGGTCCTGAACGACTATTCGAACCCTAACCCTCTTATCTGATCCCAACCCTAACCCTAACCCAATCCTTAACAAAAGCATATGCTGAAACCCTAACCCTAACGAGAAATTAGACTAACTTCCTTATACGGTCCATATCACGTGATCGAGACAGTTTTTCGCCTATATCTCGTCAGGGGAGCATTTTAACCCTATGTCATGGGGGGTGATTCGGGAATCAGCGTCCCGAAAATACATCGATTGAGTTGGGTTTCAACCGTCGGGGGCCCTTTTAGAACAATCTCGAAGAGCGACTGGAGAGTGATTTAGTACGCTTGACGCGTAACTACAATAAAAGATCGTGACGGTACGCGCGCATGAAACTATGCTTGTTGCGCTTAATAGCCTCTTATCAATTCTAAGGCGCGTTTCCAAATATCAAGCTCTTCGAAACGGTTTGCTATGTACGGTTGCTATGGGATAACCATCACAAAGTCAAACGGCCAGATTGTTAGCTTCAAAGTGCCTGCCTGATTGATACAACCGTCCTACTGGCAATTCCTCAGTTTGACAACGTTGGCAGAGAGGCGTATACGTGGTCATCGTATTGAAGCGTTCCAATTGGTTATAAGCGGTTTGGCCGATTATGTATCGGGAAATGTTCGGAATGATCAGATCCGGTCTTAATCTGATATTAAACAGCGGATACTGTAAAAGTAGCGAGTTAGACCATACGGTAAACTAGATATGTCTAGTACATAGTACACATAACTGAGAACAAACTTCCTCCGGACGTCAAGAGTTCTAAGACACTGTCGAAAGACAGTTCTAAGTTTTAAAGTCAAATTTGAAGGATTAAGAAAGATAGGATTTCTAAAAGTAGTGCAAATAATTGTTATTTTGGAACGTTTCGAATGAAGTGTTTGTAAAAAAGTTAAAAGTTGAACATTCCGAGTGGCACCATTGTTTTGGTTTTGGCATATTAAAAAAAAAAGAAAAAGAAATTTTCGAATGAAGTTTTAGGAAGATATGCATTATTATTTGATTTGTTTTTTAATTTGATTTGCGGGAGAAATCTCACATTTAATATCAAATTGAGGGAGACACTTCACATCTATATTATAATTCGAAAGATTCCTCTTGTTTGTACAACCACCCACGTGAAAAGAGATGAAAAATAGTAGTTGCAAAGTAACCATGGTATGGGTGTTGAAACGCGGTGGAGTTGGTGTTGTACACACTGCACTGATAATGATATCAAGTTGAACGTGTAATGTAAATATAGTGTGGATACATGCGAAGTATATTTCTAAATACTGATATTAATTATACATTATAAGATCAAAGAATATTGCAAGTAAAATTTTTGTTAGCTACGATCCCCCGGTTTTTTTTCCAAAAAACCCCGGGCCCCCGGGTTTTTTCCCCCCCCGGGGCTTTTCCCAAAAACCCGGGCCCCCGGGCTTATTCCCGGGCCCCGGGCCCGGTCTTATTCCCAATCCCGGGGCCCCCGGGCTTATTCCCCCAAACCCGGGCCCCCGGGCTTTTTCCCCGGGCCCGGCCCCGGGCTTTTTCCCGGGCCCGGGCCCCCCCCCCCGGGCTTTTTTCCCGGGCCCCGGGCCCCCGGGCTTATTCCCGGTCCCCCCGGCCCCCCCCTTATTTTTCCCGGGCCCCCGGGCCCCGGGCTTATTCCCGGTCCCGGCACTTTTTCCAATCCCAGTCCCGGGACCCGGGCCCAAAAAAACGGGGCCCGGTCCCATGTTTTGACAAAAAATTTTTACTTTAGAATTACTGACTATTTATATTTCCCTTTTTGAATTACTGCATTTTTTTTTCTTTTGAAAATTCTGCTATTTTTTCTTAAGAAATAAATGACTATTTTCATTACTTTAGAAATACTGACTATTTTTATTTCTTTGAGGGAAAAAAAACTGACTATTTATAGAACTTTAGAAATACTTAATATTTCTTTGATCTTTAGAAATAATTACTATTTCTAGATCTTAAAATACTTATTAAAATTTCTATTTTTTAAAAATTATTAGAAAAAACTTAATATTTCCGACTTTGATGGTGGCTGGTAACTGGGGGTTTACAGATTTTTTCTTAGGAAATTCTTTTGGGCCAAAGTTCTGAAAGTAGCTGCTGTGCGTTCATGAAATTCCTTATTTTCCCACTGCAAAAATAAAAAAAAATCAAATGAATGGGATAAGTAAAAACCCGAAATTCTAAAAAATTTTTAATTTCCCGTACTAATTTTAAAATTAAACCCAATTCCGCGGAAATTAATTTTTCAGCTTGGGTTTTTTAATTTAAAAAGTTGTTATTTAAGGGGCCCAAATTAGGGTTTAATTTTAACAGCTTAGTAAAAAGGGGGAAGGGCCCTCCAAAGGGTCCAAAAAGGGAGGAAAGGAATTTTGGGTTTTGGGAAAGTGTTTAGGTGGGGAAGGTAATGGGGGTTTTGGGGGGGGGGGGGGGGGGGGGGGGGGGGGGGGGGGGGGGGGTTAAAGGGGGGGGGGGGGGGGGGGGGGGGGGGGGGGGGGGGGGGGGGGGGGGGGGGGGGGGGGGAAAGGGTTTTTTTTTGTGAAAAATTGGTTTCGAGAATCATTGGGCCCAAAAAACTAAAACCCGTGGGCCGAAAATTTTTAGGGGGGGCCCCGGGCCCCCAAACCCCCAAAACGGTGCCCCCTGGGGGGGGAGGCCACGGGGGCCCAAATTTTTGGGAAAAAATTTGGCCCCCAATTTTTGCCAAAAACCCTGAAAATGCCTAACATCCCCGGTTTAAAGGGGCTTACTTGTAGCTAGTGGTTCCCCGAACCCGTATGTGAAATTTCATCAAAAATTTTAAAACCCAAAAAAGACTGAGGGAAAGAGGCCAAAAAAAAAATTTTTCCCCTATTTGGGGGATACGCCCAAAAATTTTGGGAGATTTCGTCCCATAAAATTGGGCAAATATTAATATTTTTTTTAATGGACTTACTTTAAAAATAAAAGGTAAAACTTTTAAAAAAGTTTTTCTCTGGGAGTTATAGCTTTATATATATTTAAAAAATTTTTATTGGGGCCAAAATTAAAAACTAATTAACAGCTAGTTTTAAATTTTAAATTAATTAAACCCCTAGTTAATCTAATTTAAAAGCTTGTTTAAAACAAATTTAAAAAGCTTTTTAATCTAATTAACAGCTTGTTAAAAACCCAATTATTTTCTTGTTTTAAACTAAAATTTAAAACTAGTTAATCTAACTAACACTAGTTTAATTTCAAAAACAACGCTAGTTAATCTAATCCCAAAAGCTAGTTAATCTTTAATTTAAAACCCGCCCCCGTTTAAACTAATTAACAGCTTGTTAATCTAATTAAAACCCCTAGTTAATTTTTAAAAAACAGCTAATTAATCCCAAAAATTTCAGCTAGTTAATCTAATTAACAGCTAGTTAACTAAAATAACAGCTAGGGTTTAAACTAATTAAACCCGCTAGTTAAACTAATTTAAAACCCAGAAAAATAAAAATTTAAAAGCTAGTTTAAATTTAAATTACCCGGGTTTTAAACTAATTAAAAGCCTTTTTAATCTAATTAACAGCTATTTAAACTAAAAATTTAAAACTAGTTAAATTTTTAAACTTAAAAGCCCAGTTTAAACTAATTAACCCGCAATTTAACTAATTTTTAACCCCTAGTTAATCTAATTAACAGCTAGTTAATCTAATTAACAGTAGTTTAATCTAAAATTAAAAAGCTAGTTTAAACTAAAAATAACAGCTAGTTAAACTAATTAACAGCTATTAATCCAATTTAAAAGCTAGTTAATCTAATTTTAAAACTAGGGGTTTTAACATTAACAGCTAGTTAATCTAATTAACAAAACTAGTTAAAATCAATTAAAAACTAGTTTAAACTAATTAAACGCCATTTTAAACTAATTAACAGCAAATTAAACAAATTAAAAGCTAGTTAATCTTTTTTAAATTAAGGGGGCCCCTCCCTAATAAACGAAAACCCCCCCCCAAACCCCCCGGCCCCCCCCCCCCCCCCGAAAACAACCGGAGCATTTTGGAAACCACCCCCCCCGGGGTGATTACGTAATTAAAGTATTGATAAAACAGAAAGATTAAAGTTTAGGGTATACGAAAACCCCGGGAAACCCTTTCTGATGAAAACCAGCACAGGTATATTTTATTTTTGGGATTTTTATGAACCACAAACAACACGTAACTGTAAACAAACAATTATCCAACCAAAACCCGGGTTTAAATTTTTAAAAGATAACGCTAGGGGAAAGGGGCAGTTAGGGAATTGGGTTTCGTTTTGGGAAAAGGGTGCAGTTAGGGAATTTGGGGCATTAGGGAATAGGGGGCGTTAAAAGGGGAAAAGGGTTCCCGTTAGGGAAAAGGGGGCAGTTAGGGAATAGGGTGCAGTTAGGGAATTTGGGTGCATTAAAGGGAATTGGGTGCGTTTGGGAATAGGGGCAGTTTTGGGAAAAGGGGGAGTTAGGGAATAGGGTGGGAGTTAGGGAAATAGGGTGCAGTTAGGGAATAGGGTGCAGTTAGGGAAAGGGGGCAGTTAAAAGGGGAAAAGGGTGGAATTAGGGAAAAAGGGTTTCAGTTTTGCGAATAGGGTACAGTTAGGGAAAAGGGTTTTCAGTTAAAGGGGAAAAGGGTGCAGTTTGGGAATAGGGTGCAGTTTGGGGGTTGGGGGCAGTTAGGGAAAAGGGTGGGAGGGTTTGGGAATAGGGGGCAGTTAGGGAATAGGGTGCAGTTTGGGGAAAAGGGGGCAGTTAGGGGTTGGGGCAGTTAGGGAATAGGGGCATAGGGAAAAAAGGGGGCAGTTTGGGGGAAAAGGGTGCAGTTAGGGAATAGGGTGGGAGTTTGGGGGAAAAGGGGGTTCCCGTTAGGGAATTTGGGTTTCAAATTTGGGAAAAAGGGGGCAGTTAGGGAAAAGGGGCCCGTTTTGCGAATAGGGGACGTTTTGGGAATATGGTGCGTAAGCGAAATTGGGGGGGCAGTTAAGGGGAAAATGGTGCAGTAAACCAATAGGGTGCAGTTAGGGTTTGGGTGGGGTTAGGGGAAAAGGGTGCAGTTTAAAGGGGAAAAGGGGGGCGTTAGGGAAAAGGGGGGCAGTTAGCGAAAAGGGTTTCAGTTAGGGGAAAAATGGTGCAGGGAAGGAAAGGGTTGGGAGTTAGGGTTTTGGGGGGCAGGGAAGCGAAAGGGGCAGTTAAAAAGGGGGAATGGGTGGGAGTTAGGGGGAAAAGGGTGCAAGGTTTTGGGGGAAAAAAGGGTGCAAAAATTAAAAGGGAAAAGGGTGAAAAAAGGGAAAAGGGTGGGGAGTTTTGGGGGAAAAGGGTGCGGGTTATTTGGGAATAGGGTGAAGTTAGGGAATAGGGTGCAAATTAGGGGGAAAAGGGTGCAGTTTTTGAATAGGGTGAAATTTTTGGGGTTAGGGTGCAGTTCGGGAAAAGGGTGCTGTTGGGAAAAATTTGGGCAGTAAGGAATAGGGGGGCAGTTTGAAATTGGGTGCAGGGTTTGGGAAAAGGGGACATTAGCGAATAGGGTTTCAGTTAGGGGGAAAAGGTGCAGTTTAAACGAATAGAGTGCGTTAAAGGGGAAAAGGGGGGGCATTTTTGGGAATAGGGGTTTCAGTTTAAGTTGGGTGCAGTTAGAGAATAGGATTTCCAAATTAGCGAATAGAGTGCAGTTAGGGAATAGGGTGCGTTTTTGGGGAAAAGGGTGCAGTTAGGGAAAAAGGGGGCGTTTGGGGTAGGGGGCAGTTAGAGAATAGGGGGCAGTTAGGGGGATGGGGCAGGGGGGAAAAAGGGGGGTTTGGGGTTTGGGGGCAGTTTTGGGGAAAAGGGTGCAGTTAGGGAATAAAGGGGGGAGTTAGGGAATAGGGGGGCCCGTTAAATATGGTGCGTAGACGAAGGGGGCAGGTTTGGAATAGGGGGCATTAAGGGGAAAAGGGTTTTCGTTAGGGAATAGGGTGCAGTTTGGGGGAAAATGGTTTCAGGGAAAACGAAAGGGTTTCAGTTAGAGAATAGGGTGCAGTTAGGGAATAGGGTGCAAAATAACCCAATAGGGTTTCAGTTAGGGGAAAATGGGGGCAGTAAGGCCAATAGGTTTCAGTTAGGGGAAAAGGGGGCAGTTAGGGAATAGGGGGCAGTTTGGGGAAAATGGTTTCAGTGGGGGGAAAAGGGGGCAGTTTAGGGAAAGGGAATTTTGGGGGGTTGCAGTTTTGGGAATAGGGGTGCATTAGGGAAAAGGTGCAGTGGGAATAGGGGGCAGTTAGGGGGAAAAAAAGGGGTGCAGTTAGGGAAAAAATTTGGGGAGGAAGGGGAAAAGGGTTGGGGTTAAAAGGGGAAAGGGGGCTTTAGGGAAAAGGGGGGAGTTAGGAAAAGGGCAGTTGGGGGAAAAGGGGGCAGTTTGGGGAAAAGGGGGGGCGTTAGGGAATAAAGGGTGCAGTTTTGGGGGAAAAAGGGTGCAGTTAGGGAATAGGGTGCAGTTAGGGGAAAAGGGTGCAGTTAAGGGGAAAAAGGGGGCGTTAGGGATAGGGTTTGGGGAGTTTTAGGGGTTTGGGTGCAGTTAGGGTATAGGGTTTCAGTTTTGGGAATATGGGGCGTTTGGGGAAAAGGGTGGGATTAGGGAAAGGGTTTCAGTTTAAAAGGGAAAACCTCCCCCCGTTTAAGGGGAAAGGGGGCCCCCAGGGAAAAGGGTTCCAAGTTAAGGAAATTTTGGGGGCCCCCGTTTGGGAATATGCATAGGAATTTTGGGGGCCCGGTTTGGGAAAAGGGGTTTAAGGAGGGGGAAAGGGTTGAAATTAAGGGGAAGGGGGAGGGTTGGGGAAATATTGCATTAAAAGGGGGGAATTTAGGGTTGGAGGGGGTTAAGGGGGAATTTGGGGCAGTTTTTGGGGATAAGGGGGGGGAAGGTTTTTTGGGTTTTTTTGTATAAAAATTTAGGGGCTCCCCTGAAATTGTTTTTGGGGGGGGCCGGGGACTGATTTAAAAAAATTTTAAAACAGAAAAAAGATTATGGGAAAAAAATGAAATTAAGAAGGTGTTCCCAAGAAAATAAAATTTCCCCCAAAAAGGGGGGTTTTGGGGGAAAAAATGCGCAGGGGCCCAGGGGAAAAGTTTTGGTAAAAAAAAAATAAATTAAATTCCCTTTCCCCGGTTTGGATTAAAATTTGGGGGGTTTAAATTTTTTGGGGTTTTTTAAAAAAGGAAAAAAAATGGTTTTTGGTAATTTTTTTGTGGGGGGGTTGGGGGTAGGAGGTGGAACCCCTGATACATAAAAACACGTGACAAATCTCTTTCCCCGGCCCTTTGGGCCACAGTATCTGGCCCGGGTTTGAAAGAACGACTTCAAACCCGGTAATCCTTCCAACAAAAATAGTTCCTATTTTTTTTTTAGCAAAATTTCAAACCCTTTTTTGCCCTTTTTTTATTTTTTTCAGTGCAATGGAAAATGATAAACGTTGTTTTTTATCGGTGTTTAATTTCTTTACCACACAACATAAATACACAAATGTTTTCCCAGTAGCTGTTTAATTTTTTAATTTTTAGAGCTACAAGGAAACTTTAATTTTATATTTTTGGTTAATTTTGCATCCGCCACCATTTTACGAAATAAATTTAGGATGCATTTTTATTTTTGGACAAGGAATTAAATTTGCAAGATAAAAAAAGGAAGGATTCCGTTCCCCCTAATAAAACCTTATCAGTGATCACTTTGTTTAGGAAAATGTGCTAACTTCTTCCATGCCGGCGAGGGGCCAAAAAATTTTTTAACTTTTTTTCTAAATTTCAATAATCATAGATTAATAATTTTTACTTGAAAAAAGAGGGTTTAATTTTTATCATCAATTACAATTTGCCGGGGATTTTTTTTTTCCTCAAAATCTTTTAATAGTGTTTACACACTACTACCCTTTTTAAAACTGTTAAAATAAGGAATTCAAAAGACTCTGTAAAAAAAATGGACAACCCGTATCTTTTTATAAACGATAGAAAAAAATTAATGAGTTGCCGGACTGCCCTCCCCAATTAGGGGGGGAAACCACTTCCTCCCCCCCTTACTTTTACGAATTAGTTCGGGGGGGGAAATTTTTGTTGGGGGGGTTCAAAAAATTTTTCTTAGGATTAAGCAAGAGGGAATTTAAAACAAAAGGGAAAAGTAATCAAAGACAAATTTCTTTTTATTTTTTAAAGGGTTTTTGTTTTAACACAAATTCCCTTTTTAAATTTCTAATTCCCCAAAAATTTCTATCGCAACTCTACCCCCCCCAAGGGATAGCAACGAAGAACCTGACTACATAATAACCCGGGTGTATTAAAGAAATCAAGCCCCAATCCCCTTTGGAAGAGTGCGACGGGGGGCCCCCACCAAAATGGACCATTTAATTTCAGAAACCATAAAAATCGGGGAGCTTTAAAGACTGCTTTATAAATATGAGTGGTCCCCCCGTTTTTAAAGGGAGAAAATCTTTTTAAAAAACAAAATCCCCGAAATTTTCGTCTATTTACCGAAAAAGGGCATCTTGTGATTTTGTGTTTTGGAAAAAATAAAGCTTACTTTTGGTTTGGATACATTTTAAGTTAATAAATTTTTGCCAAGTGCGACAATTTTTCGTTTTTGGCCAGAAAAACAATTTTCCGGGCTGTGATTATTAAAGGGGTTGGGGAAACCAAATTTTTACCCCCAAAATAGTGTCTTCCCCGGGCCCAAAAGAAAAATTTTTTTCCCTCAAAAAGGCCCTTTAGAAACCTTACCCTGGTGAAAACCCCAAAATCGGGTTTTTTTCCCCAAACCCCCAAATTTTTTGTGTTTTTCCCCCCCAAAACCCCCAAATTTTTGTAAATTTTATAAAAAATCCAACAAAAAAACGCCCCTAAAAACACAGCAAAATAAAAAAGGGGCCCTTTTAAAAATTAGTTTTAAAAAATTTTCAATTTTTTTGAAATCTTTAAAAACCCAAATTCCACCCCTGCCAGCCAAAGCAAAAAAAATTTTGTTTTTTTTCCCTTCTTTTTCGACGTGTTTTGATTTTAATTTTAACCCCAATAATGGAGTTATTGAACGAATTACTTTAACCCGGGCAATTTGAATCCCCAACAACGTACTGTTTTTTTAAAATCAAAAAAAATCTTAGAAATTTTAAATTAAAAATTTCTCCGAAAAGGGGCAACGAAAACTGGGGTTGTTAACCCACAAAAAATACTTTAAATTTAAAGAAATTGGTTTACCAATTGAACAAAAGACCCCCAAAAATTTCCTTTCCCCCCCAAAAACGGCAAAAAGTCCTAAAGGAAACCCCAAAAACGACAAAAAGATCCAAAACCCAAACCCAACAAGGGGCAAATTTTCCACCCAAGTTGGCCTCAACCTAGGGACAACCCTTTAAGATCCAAAACCGGGGCGCACCAATCTGTCTCGTAGTTATTTTTACAAACCCCCCCTTAAAGCGCCCCAAAAAGGTCCTCGCTATAGGCCCCAAAAACCCCTTTGCCGAATCCCCATACACCTAAAAACTCCTCCCCTTCAAGCCCCGTTTTAACCCTCCCTCAACCCCTTTTCTCCTATCACTCCCATTAACTTTCGAGCCTCTACCCCCCTGGACATGCCCCGGGGCCCTTAAAGTCACCCTAAATTTCAAAACGAACAAAACCCCCAAACTCTCCTCCCCCCCAAACCTCCCCCCCAACCCCCATAGGTTCCCTAAATCAATTTCCCCTTGGGACAACTCCTCCCCTCGAATTCAACGCCCCCTTTTTTTCCCCCAAGAGAAGGGGGCCCAACCAGGGGCCCCCCCCTAAATCTTTAAAACTAGCAGAAAAAGGCCTAGCAGAAATATAATCCTTAGCGCTCTCCTCATGCCCCGATCCCCCCTCTTCCCAAACCCCATTTCCCGTTGACGATGGCCCGGGCCCCCCCTTTTTAGAAAAAGACAGCAACGCAGAACCTTCCCCCCCTTTCCAAAAATTCCCTCCCCCAAAGCCCCTTCAAATTCACTCAAGAACCCCCTTTCTTTCCCAACCCCCCTTTCCCTTTTCCCGAGCCCTCAATCCCCATCCACCCTAAAACAACCCCACCTCATTTCTACAGAAAAACCCACGCCCCACCAACCTCTACAGTAAGTATTCCCCCCGAAACCCCCAAATTCCCCCAAAGAACGCTGTAAACCGATCCCCTCCCCCCAGAAGAGCCTACAACTTTGTTTCACCTCAAACACCTCGAAGATGAACCCCAGACTGCCCAGCCCACTTTTGCCTTTAAAACGGTTTTCCACCCCTTCCCCATCCCCACCATCTTTGGACGAAGTTCACCACAAAATTCAACCTCGAAAACCCTTTAAACCCGACGACCGAGATCACGAAACCTCTTTTTCCCTTTCCTTTCCATCCCTCATCCCCAAAAACCTATTTTCCAAATTTTTACCCCGGAAACACGACATCAAAGTAAACCCACTAAATAAACCCCAATTCTCCAAAAACTCCTCACCAAGACGAAAAACCCCACCTCCGCCACCCCCAACGCATTTCCTAACCCAACCCTACGAAATATCTTGCTAAACAATGTCCCCCCAAAAGTATCCCGGGAACAGACCTACAGACCCCTAAACCACCGCAAAAGAACACAAACGATTTTTACAGCCCTAAACAACGCCATTACGAATCCACAGACAGGATCAAACCCGCCCCCCCCTTCATCCCTGACCACGGGACTTTCCATCTCCTGGAACAAAAATAAGTCCTCAAATCCCACCTTAACGATAAAAACTTAAACCTGAAGAACACGCCGCTTTTCAGATAAGCAACCCTCCATGAACGAACTGCCGGCCCCCAAATTTAGCTCACTAGGGGGGCCCAACTTACCAAGTTTGTTTCACCCCCTCAAAAACCGGGCCACCCGGTTTTCCTCTTCTTTTCCTCACAAGCCTATTTTTTTTTTTGAATTTTTATTGAAATTGAAAAATTTAAAACTTTTTTTACCCTCACCACTCCACCCTTGAAACCCCCTCATTTTATAATCAACCCTTAACAAACCCCCCCAGCGGGAAGACGATTTACACATTTTTTTTAAAGCCCCTGCTAAAAAAAAAAATTTCGTATCATTTTAAAATTTTTAAATAACCCCCTCCAGCAAAAAGGGGATTTTTTTTAATTTTGGTCAAAAAAAACGCGGCTATCTTCCCATAATTTTTAGTGTAAATACTAGTATTTTTTAAAATGATAAATTTAAATTTTTCACAAATCTTTTTTACAAAAAAGGGAAATAACCACTAATTGAAAAATTTTTTCCAGGCCCCACCCCAAGCCCAGTTCCTGGAACAGAAAAATATGACAATGACCCCACTTTCAAAAAATTTCCATTCCTCCGGAATCTTTTGGCGTATTTGGTGGGGGGAATGAAAACCCGGGTACCTAAAGACAAAAACAGGACTTATCTTTGATAGTCCAGTAGAGGGGAAATTGGAGATACACTTTAATACTTTGGGGGGTGCCCCATGTTTAGAAAATTTTCCCTCTTTTCCCCCCAGATTTTGGGAACTCGCGGGCTTTTTACAAGGGGCCTCCCTTCTTTCTATCCAAAAAAATTAACTTAAACTCTCAACCCCCCCTTTGCTTTTAAACCGCCCCCACCAGTCTGCAGCCCCCATTTTTTCTAAACCCTTCCAGATTTCCCGCCCCCACATTTCCTTTTTTAAAAACCCCAAACCAACTTTCCCGGGCCTTGAAAACCCCCCACTTGCCCTGCTCCAAAAAAAAAGCACCGTGGGTTAAAATCTCCAGCAGCCCAATTCTTTCATGCTCCAAGCCCAATCTCAAATTATCTGCCGAAAAGAACGGGTAGCGGGCCCGTATGATTCCCTCATTTGCAGTCTCACGTGACGTCACGAGATTTCGCAAACGTCACGTGATGCAGTGATCCCTCCCCAAGGGCAAAAGAAAAGCTTTTCCACAGTTGCAGCCCTATATCAGTTCACAGGTTCTCGCTCCCAAAAAACTATTTAGGCTTCGGGACCCCCTGAACACCAGAAAAAACGGGAGAGCCCTGGCAGGAGGCCAAAACCCAGTTATCAGCGGGGCCCAAAAACCCTAACTTCAGCATCAAAAAAAAACGTTTTTTTTCCCAAAGGGTTATTTCACTGTTATGAGGGTCACTGGTCCTTTTAATTAATGTGAAAAAAAGGGTTAAGTGAGATAAATTTTGGGTTGATTTTTTAGGGTTAAGCAAATTGCCCCCCCCCCCCGGGGTAAGTGTGGTCCCCTGCTTTTTAAGTGTGGTCACCTCCCGTAAGTGTGGCCCCCCCGGGTGTAAGTGTGGCCCCCTCCAAAAAGTGTGGTCCCCTGCCGTTGTGGGGGCCCCTGCTGTATGGTGGCCCCCCTGCTGTGAATACCCCCCTGCTGTAAGTGGGGTTTCCCCTGGGGTTAGTGTGGTCCCCTGCGGAAATTTGGGGTTTCCCTTTCTGTAATTTGTGGCCCCCCTCCCTGTAAGTGTGGTCCCGCTGTAAGTGGGGCCCCTGCTGAAAGTGTGGCCCCCGCTGTAAGTGTGTCCCCTCCCTGAAAAGGGGAAATCCCCTGCTGTAAGTGGGGTCCCCCTGCTGTAAGTGGGGCCCCCTGCTGTAGTTGGGCCCCTGCTGTAATGGGATCCCCTGTGAAAAGTGTGGTCCCCCGGGCGTAAGGGGTGGGTCCCCTGTTTGTAAGTGTGGGTCCCCTGCTGAAGTGGGTCCCCTGCTGTAAATATCCCCCTGCTGTAAGTGTGGTCCCCTGCTGTAAGTGGGGCCCCCCTGCTGTGAATACCCCCCCCGGCTGTAAGTGGGGCCCCCTGCTGTGAATATGCCCCCCCTCCCTTTTAAGTGGGGTCCCCTGCTGTAAGTGGGGGCCCCCTCGGGAAATTTGGCCCCCCTGCGGTAAGTGTTGCCCCGTTTGAAGTGGGGTCCCCTGCTGAAAATTTTTGGGCCCCCCTTTTTTAAGTGTGGCCCCTGCTGTAAAATTTTTCCCCCCCCGGCTGTAAGTTTTGGGCCCCCCTGTGTAAGTGTGGCCCCCTTTCTTTAAATTTTACCCCCCGCTGTAAGTGTGGTCCCCTGTTTTGAATATCCCCCCTGCTGTAATTGTGGCCCCCTGCTGAAAGGGTGGGGCCCCTTTGCGTAAGTGTGGTCTCCTGCGTAATTTGTGGCCCCCCTGCTGTAAGTGTGGTCCCCTCTGTAATGGGGGCCCCCTTTGCTTTTTAAGGTGGCCCCCTGCGGGTAAAATTTGCCCCCTCCCTGAAAGTGGGGTCCCGGGCTGTAATGGGGGCCCCTGCGGGTGAATATGCCCCCTCCCTGAAAGTGTGGCCCCCTGCTTAAATCCCCCCCTGCAAAAAGTGTGGCCCCTGCGGGAAAAATTGCCCCCCTGCTGTAAGTGGGGTCCCCCCCTTGAAAGGTGTGGGCCCCTGTTTGTAATTGGGGTTTCCCCCCCTTGAAAAGTGTGGCCCCCCTGCTGTAAGGGGGCCCCCCTGTTTTGAAAGTGGGGCCCCTGCTGTAAGGGGGGTCCCCTGCTGAAAGTGGGCCCCCCTGCTGTAAGTTTTGGCCCCCCCTGCTTTTTAAGTGGGGCCCCCCCCTTTGTTTGTAAGTGGGGTCCCTTTGCTTTAAGTGTGGTCCCCTTTTTTAAAGTGTGGCCCCTGCTGTGAAAAAGCCCCCTGCTTTTTAATGTGGTCCCCTGTTTGAAAGTGTGGCCCCCTGTTTGTAAATTTAGGGCCCCCCTGTTTGAAAGTTTTGGCCCCCAAGCTGTGAGTTTTGCTAATTTGGGACTGAATAAAGCCCCCCTGACACGAAACCCTTTTTGGGGGATCGGGACAAGAAAAAAGCCCCAGAAATTGCCAAGAAGACAGAAACGAAGAAAAAATAGTTAAGAAATGCCCCTAAAAAACGAACGATACAAAAAGGGAAAAACAAATCTCGGCAGTTCTTGATGAGACTTCTGGTTTGTAACTCATTTTTTCTCCTACTCCCTCTACAAAACCCCCAAGTTTAGGACCCTGGGGTAAAATTTTTTTTAAATTTAAAAACCCTTTTTGCCGAAATAAATTTTAAAAACAATTTTTAGGACCCCCACGGTTATAGCTGCGTGGCCAGGTAACGCCCCTGGAGTTCCTATGGGTTAAAAAAGAAGAGATACCCAGAAGGTGGGGGATTTTAAAAAACCCGGGGGAAAAGTTTGAACTTCGCCCAATTTTCCTCCGGAAGCACTGAGATACCTACAAAAAAGGGGAGGATTCTAACCCCACAACCCCTAAATTTGGAGACTCACAAAGCTTCTTTGAACAAACCCCTGACCCTTTAGTTCAAAAAATACTTTTAAATTAAGGGGGCGTAGGGGCACGTGGTTTTTTGGGGACGTCATGACAGGGGTTTGTGACGTCTTGCCCACGTGGTGTGAGGGTCATGACCCCGTGGTGTGACGTAAAGACACTAAATTGTGCTCACTTATGCTTCATGAGACGACCCGTGACCCTTTAGTTAAATTAATACTATTTTTAATTTTGTAAACGTCTGCCCGGGGGGTGTGACGTAAAGACAGGGTTGGTTTTGGGGGACCCCAAACCCCAAGGTAGACTCTACTTCTGCTTCATGGGGACGCCCGCCCTGACCCTTTTAAGTTCTAATAAAAACTATTATTAAGTTTTTGCCCGTCATGACACGGGGTTTGTGCCCTTATTGAAAACGGGGGTTGTGACGTCATGCCACGGGGTGGGGGGCTTTCAAAAAGGGGTTTTGGGGACGTTTGACACTAAATTAACTCACTATGCTTCATGAAAAGACCCGCTGACCCGTTTTTTTCAAAATACTAAAATTTAAATTCAGCAAATTAACGCTTACTTATCATTCAATCGCTGTACTTGGTTAAGGTATAAAATCAATTCATTTAGGCAATAAGATTAATCCATACCGACATTATATATTTTCATTTGTGATAATTATTTGCAAATAAAATTTAATTTTCGAGCTAAAATTAGTTGCATTTTAAAATCCTGTAGTGGAAGATGATAATTTGGTTTACAAACATTTTAGTAAAAAATGTGACAAAAATAGCTAAATAGTGCATGTTTTCTAAAAATAGTGCATGTTTTCTAATATTCGCCAAACCGGCTGCAGGTATTTTGCGAGATGTTGCAGTCTGCTATGAGAACGTTTACCCAACTTGCACGTGTGCGGCGCGCTCTGTAACAACTCAGCACACTCCCATGAAATGGTAAGTGCTAACTCAATAGTGGAAAATATGAGAATGGTTGATTGATATAATTTGGTAATTCTGTAATGACTTTCGGCTTTCCGCACTTAACTTTTAGTTCAGCCCTATAAGTAGGAATGGTTCTATTTCTTACTGACAGCTTGTCTACTCTAGCAATACGAGAAGAGGAAGATAAGAAGAAAGTGTGTAGCCCTACCTTTAGTGTGACGTCATGACACGTGGTGTGACGTCATGACACGTGGTGTGACGTCATGACACGTGGTGTGACGTCATGACACGTGGTGTGACGTCATGACACGTGGCGTGACGTCATGACACGTGGTGTGACGTCATGACACGTGGTGTGACGTCATGACACATGGTGTGACGTCATGACACGTGGTGTGACATCATGACACGTGGTGTGACGTCATGACAAGTGGTGTGACGTCATGACACGTGGTGTGACGTCATGACACGTGGTGTGACGTCATGACTTGTGGTGTGACGTCATGACACGTGGTGTGACGTCATGACACGTGGTGTGACGTCATGACACGTGGTGTGACGTCATGACACGTGGTGTGACGTCATGACACGTGGTGTGACGTCATGACACGTGGTGTGACGTCATGACACGTGGTGTAGCCCTACCTTTACCTCTATGAAACTAAACCTTTTCAAGTTGGAACTGTCTGATTTGAGCAATCATCTTATCAACTAAATACTTTCTTTTCGAGTTAAATTACTTTTTTATATGTTATAAATCCTAAAACATTGTGTCATGAACTATTTATATTATTGTAACAATTTAATACTTAGGTTTGATAGAACTTTCTTGTTTTGATGTATTCTATAGAACTTGTTTGTTTTGATATATATTCTATAGAACTTGTTTGTTTTGATATATTCTATAGAACTTGTTTGTTTTGATATATTCTATAGAACTTGTTTGTTTTGATATATTCTATATCTTAATCCATATAATATAGAGGAACACAGGATCCCGCTATACTATAACTGAGAGTAAGGTGTGCTTAATGTTTTTGACCTTATTTAGAGAATTAGTAGTTTCAATTTATCCCATTCAACTTTTCGGATACTTAATTATTGTTATGTTAGAAGCGACAGGTTTATAACCACCTCATCATTATTAAGATGTCATGGGAATGGGGTTTACTGTATACAACCTTCCCACCACATAAGTGAGAGAGCTTGAGGCAATGTGTAATATATTCCTTGAAACGTGGCCAGGGACTGCACATCCTTGTACCACAACGTCCTCTACAGGAGTAGAGACCAGAAAGGATTGCAGCTGAAGAACATCTACATATTATTATAGTAGTGCACCTCCTAATTAAGGGACATCAATTTTGTAACTCAAGTGACCCCTGGCCCCACATCAAAAAAGTGTATTTTTACCATGAGGTTTATCCCAAAGAGCTGAAAGACCACACCACTTGTCATGACGTCACAAATTCACAACTAAGAGTTAGTAGGCACGACTGGCCTCGGGTATGGGACGAGGTACAAGGACACATCTGAGAGAAAACTGCTAATCAACATGGCGAGGAGCTGACCATGAAGAGACACTCATTTGTTCCATTTTTTATGAAAAGCGGCAAAACCTCTTTTCAATTAATGCTTTTCATGCAAACAAGTGAAAACGAATCTTTTATGTCATATGTTAATACACTGTAGAAGTTAGCGGGAAGTTAGTTATTGCTTCAAAAAGTGAACACCTTGTCGTATCAGCAACTCCAGCTGTGTTACTAAGTCTGGACGCTGAGCTGAGATACTGAGATAATACATTTACTTGTAAGCGAGCGGCACCAGTAATATATCAGTTTTATATGAAAGGTAAGCCTATACTACACATTCTCTATGTTTATCAGCTCAATATCTACCTAACTGTGGATTCTGTGTTCAAATAATCGCAAAAAATGAACAAAATCGACCATTTCTCAGTTCGCGATATTCGCGAAACTGATTTCGCTCAAAATAATAGAATTCAATAGGGTTTCAATATTATTTCATGAAATTTTCAGAACCAACGTAGAATTGCCTAATGACCTTAAGTTTTGGAGTGGAATTTTGAGTTGGGCATTTAAAAAACTTTGGCTGCCAAATTCTGAAATGTGCAAAGTTTGTCTCATCTAAAAACATTGATAATTGACCAATTTATGGGTTAAAATCTATCAAAATTGGTGCATATGCCCAAATATGGTAATATAGTATTTTACTCATAACTCAGCCAATTTTTATCCAATTTTGATAAAACTTTATATTTGTGTTCAGGAGACTAGTAGCTACAAATGAAGCACCCCAAAGCATGGTTTTGAGCATGTTAAGGCGTTACCGCGAAAACCGTGAACGACATACTATTGAAACTTTTTTGGCTGGGTCGAAATAAAAAATTGGTCAAGGAATAAATACTCTAAGTCCCGCAAATTGGTCCCCTAGGTGGTGTCAAAATCACAAATAACCTTTGATTTATAAGCAGTATTTAAGGTATCAGGTCCTAGTCCACCTGCTCTGTAACTAAACTAACCTTTGATTTATAAGCAGTATTTAAGGTATCAGGTCCTAGTCCACCTGCTCTGTAACTAAACTAACCTTTGATTTATAAGCAGTATTTAAGGTATCAGGTCCTAGTCCACCTGCTCTGTAACTAAACTAACCTTTGATTTATAAGCAGTATTTAAGGTATCAGGTCCTAGTCCACCTGCTCTGTAACTAAACTAACCTTTGATTTATAAGCAGTATTTAAGGTATCAGGTCCTAGTCCACCTGCTCTGTAACTAAACTAACCTTTGATTTATAAGCAGTATTTAAGGTATCAGGTCCTAGTCCACCTGCTCTGTAACTAAACTAACCTTTGATTTATAAGCAGTATTTAAGGTATCAGGTCCTAGTCCACCTGCTCTGTAACTAAACTAACCTTTGAT
Organism: Bolinopsis microptera; assembly: GCF_026151205.1. Taxonomy (NCBI): domain Eukaryota; kingdom Metazoa; phylum Ctenophora; class Tentaculata; order Lobata; family Bolinopsidae; genus Bolinopsis; species Bolinopsis microptera. The sequence goes on along the minus strand of NC_087081.1, from coordinate 17,877,968 downwards.
TTATAAGCAGTATTTAAGGTATCAGGTCCTAGTCCACCTGCTCTGTAACTAAACTAACCTTTGATTTATAAGCAGTATTTAAGGTATCAGGTCCTAGTCCACCTGCTCTGTAACTAAACTAACCTTTGATTTATAAGCAGTATTTAAGGTATCAGGTCCTAGTCCACCTGCTCTGTAACTAAACTAACCTTTGATTTATAAGCAGTATTTAAGGTATCAGGTCCTAGTCCACCTGCTCTGTAACTAAACTAACCTTTGATTTATAAGCAGTATTTAAGGTATCAGGTCCTAGTCCACCTGCTCTGTAACTAAACTAACCTTTGATTTATAAGCAGTATTTAAGGTATCAGGTCCTAGTCCACCTGCTCTGTAACTAAACTAACCTTTGATTTATAAGCAGTATTTAAGGTATCAGGTCCTAGTCCACCTGCTCTGTAACTAAACTAACCTTTGATTTATAAGCAGTATTTAAGTATCAGGTCCTAGTCCACCTGCTCTGTAACTAAACTAACCTTTGATTTATAAGCAGTATTTAAGGTATCAGGTCCTAGTCCACCTGCTCTGTAACTAAACTAACCTTTGATTTATAAGCAGTATTTAAGGTATCAGGTCCTAGTCCACCTGCTCTGTAACTAAACTAACCTTTGATTTATAAGCAGTATTTAAGGTATCAGGTCCTAGTCCACCTGTTCTGTAACTAAACTAACCTTTGATTTATAAGCAGTATTTAAGGTATCAGGTCCTAGTCCACCTGTTCTGTAACTAAACTAACCTTTGATTTATAAGCAGTATTTAAGGTATCAGGTCCTAGTCCACCTGTTCTGTAACTAAACTAACCTTTGATTTATAAGCAGTATTTAAGGTATCAGGTCCTAGTCCACCTGCTCTGTAACTAAACTAACCTTTGATTTATAAGCAGTATTTAAGGTATCAGGTCCTAGTCCACCTGTTCTGTAACCAAAACTTCTCTTCATTGCTCCGTACTCTTTTAAAGTATAGGGTCTGTATGTAACTTGCGGTTTTGGAGCTGAATAACCCTCACCAGCCTTCTTGGGAGAGGGAGGGGGCAGAACTTCCTCCTCTACAGCTGAAATAGTTACGGGTACATGTTGTGGTGAGGTTTGGAAATTATCATAATAATTATTTCGGAGACCACTGATCTGAGCTAGATCAGTATGGTATGGCATGGTAAGAGGTACGTGGCTGGTTTTTTCGGTATAGTGCCGAGAAAACTATCCCGCACCTACTTACCAGACCCGCAACGGATCAAGGCTGACCTTAACATAGTATAGTATAGAGCTAAATATAGTATTATGCCTTGACATAAATATTTTTTTTAAATATGAGCCACAGTTCTTTCTTCTACCTTAAACTCCACACAAACTCCTGCATCGTAAATAATACATATTGAAAACGGTTTATAGAATAAACTTACACTAAACACATACTAATTACTATGTATAACAAACTACACAGTATCGGCAGTGATTCGGCACGTAGATAAAGAATAAGAACATTTAAACATATACAAATTCTGATTACACTCAGTGTACTTGTATCTATAAGGCTTTACAATTACATCTCACTAAAACAATGAACTATTGCCTCTGATTTTTGCAATTGTCCTGCTTTATTTAGTTCTTTCATCTTTTTGACAAGTCCACTGTGTATCCTTCTCTGCTCTTTTGTCCTATCCGGTGCAAGATACACTGACTTAAAATCTTATTATTATTATTAATCAACTATATACAGCAAACACAAGATAATAGGAAATAAATCATAAAATCGAGTGGCCGAGTAGTCTCGACTCACCCATAGCTTCTCCATAAACGTCTATCATGAGCTTTGTACACTAAATCGTTGAAATTACTTAAACTAAATCTTTTATTTACAATCACAATAATATTCTTCGTCATAATGTCTTTTAATAATAAATCAAATAAATTTGAGGTCTGCCCCTCCTTCCTTTGTAGTCAAGACATCCTAAACATGCAAATCTAAAAGATAAGAAAGCGGGAGTGTCATCACCGCTTCTGAGAACGTGCCCAAGCATCTTCCATCGTGCTTTCTTGATCCTTTCAGTAAGGGGACTGACATTACATCTCTTATATAAGTTCTCGTTACTGATAACCGTAGGCCAATAGGTGTTGATTATCTGTCTCAGATGCTTCCTTTGAAGAACGTCGACAGATGCCATTACGGTTTCAGGAGCAGCCCAGCTGCTACAGTTATACAACAACACTGGCGTGACAAGAGCTTCGTACAACTTCAGCTTTCTACTCTCACTGATCTGAACAGAACTATTCAACCAGACTTTCTTGTAGGTGTAGAAGGCAACATTGGCTTTGTTGCGTCTGTTGACAATATCTCTTTCTGAACAGAGCTTTGATCCTAATAGCACTGACTCTCGCCACTCTTCATTTCCTCTGATTTTATTGAAATGGGCATCTAAAGCATCTGTCTCTGCCAAATACACTCTTGTAAACACCGTCTTTGATTCGTTAACAAAGAGACTCCAGTCCTTTAGTATGTCACTGGCAATTTCTAGTATCTTCACCAGACTCTGACCATCTTCACTCAGAAGCTCAGCTTCGTCAGCATAGGCGGACTCTAACGGGAGGCCTCTATCAGAGACTGGGGGGTTCGGTCTAGGAATTGTGACACTGATCACGGCTCTGATGTGATTCAGGGCACCGGCAAGGGTCAATGTAAACACTTTACCTGCCAGACTGTCTCCCTGGTAAGCTCCAATATTAATCACGAATTCACCAGACTCAGCTCTGTTGACCGTCACCTTGAGCTTTGTATTTGAGAGGAGGTACTGAACCAGGCGAATGTCGTCTCTAGAGCATCCTGCATCAATGAGGAGGTTGATGATGGTCTGTCTGCGGATGGTATTAAACGCAGCGGTCATGTCAATGTTGATTTTACTATACTCAAACTCGCGCCTGGTAACCACTGATGTCAACATTCTCTGAGACCAAACCAGGTCAGCACAACTGCGACCCTGCTTGTATGCCGCCTGCCAAGGTCCAGTGTACATATCAACGTGGTAATTGATTCTGTTCAAGGCTACGAGGGATAGGACTTTTCTAGTTCCATTTAGCAATGTGAGGGGCCGGATAGACTTTACCGGACCTTAAAATCTACATGTTTTTAAGTTTGTGTGCATTCCTTAGTATAATGTCCACATCGCTAGAGATTTGAAACTCAACTTGGATCGGTCGCGTTTTCTCTGAATCGTTCTTCATATATATATGACACTGACACTGATACACTGACTTAATCTGCATATCTCCAGGGGGTCAGTACAAAAACTGACCTGATAAAGGCCGGAGAGTGTCAACGTCCTCCCACTCCCCTTCTTTAGTCTCCTTAACGTCCTCCCACCCCCCTTCTTTAGTCTCCTTAACGTCCTCCCACTCCCCTTCTTTAGTCTCCTTAACGTCCTCCCACCCCCCTTCTTTAGTCTCCTTAACGTCCTCCTACTCCCCTTCTTTAGTCTCCTTAACGTCCTCCCACCCCCTTCTTTAGTCTCCTTAACGTCCTCCTACTCCCCTTCTTTAGTCTCCTTAACGTCCTCCCACCCCCCTTCTTTAGTCTCCTTAGCGTCCTCCTACTCCCCTTCTTTAGTCTCTTTAGCGTCCTCCTACTCCCCTTCTTTAGTCTCCTTAACGTCCTCCCACTCCCCTTCTTTAGTCTCCTTAGCGTCCTCCTACTCCCCTTCTTTAGTCTCCTTAACGTCCTCCCACTCCCCCTCTTTAGTCTCCTTAACGTCCTCCCACTCCCCTTCTTTAGTCTGCTTAACGTCCTCCCACTCCCCTTCTTTAGTCTCCTTAACGTCCTCCCACTCCCCCTCTTTAGTCTCTTAGCGTCCTCCTACTCCCCTTCCTTAGTCTCCTCCCACTCCCCTTCTTTAGTTTCCTTAACGTCCTCCCACTCCCCTTCTTAGTCTCCTTAACGTCCTCCCACTCCCCCTCTTTAGTCTCCTTAACGTCCTCCCACTCCCCTTCTTTAGTCTCCTCCCACTCCCCTTCTTTTGTCTCCTTAACGTCCTCCCACTCCCCTTCTTTAGTCTCCTTAACGTCCTTCCACTCCCCTTCTTTAGTCTCCTTAGTGTCCTCCTACTCCCCTTCTTTAGTCTCCTTAACGTACTCCCACTCCCCCTCTTTAGTCTCCTTAACGTCCTCCTACTCGGGCCTACTCCCCTTCTTTAGTCACCTCCCACTCCCCTTCTTTAGTCTCCTTAACGTCCTCCCACTCCCCTTCTTTAGTCTCCTTAACGTCCTCCTACTCCCCTTCTTTAGTCTCCTTAACGTCCTCCCACTCCCCTTCTTCAGTCTCCTTAGCGTCCTCCTACTCCCCTTCTTTAGTCTCCTTAACGCCGTAGATAATCAAGTTTCTCGATCTTTCTTCTTCGTCATTCACTGATCTCACGGCTTCTTACACAGTTTTTGCTGATTGTTCTGGGTGCTGTTGTTCTTGATAACATCTGGCCAACTTTTTATTTCACTTTTTACAGTTTTCTGCACCGAGCTTAAGTTTTTTTAAATCGGCCGGTGGTAAGTGGTTTAATGGGGGGGGGGGGGGGGGGGGGGTGTCATGTCCGTCTATGTCCGCCTATGTCCTGTCCTTTTTGGATTTTATGAGACAACGGACGTGTTTTTTGGGACATTGGCGGACACGGACGGACATTGGCGGACTCGGACGGACATTGGCGGACTCGGACGGACATTGGCGGACCCGGACGGACATTGGCGGACCCGGACGGACATTGGCGGACTTGGATGGACATTGGTGGACATTAGCGGACATTGGTGGACATTAGCGGACAAACATTTTGAGGACTGAAGAGCACTCAAGAGTACTGAGGAGGATGGCTGAGAAGGATGGCTGAGGAGGATGGCTGAGGAGGATGACTGAGGAGGATGACTGAGGAGGATGACTGAGAGGGAGGAGAAGGATCACGAAGACCCAGGAGGAGGAGGAGGAGGAGGAGGAGGAGGAGGACCCAGAAGGAGGACCTAGGAGGAGGAGGAGGAGAACTGAGGAGGATGACTCAGGAGGAGGAGGACTGAGGAGGAGGACTGAGAAGGAGGAGGACTGAGGAGGATGGCTGAGGAGGATGGCTGAGGAGGATGACTGAGAGGGAGGAGGAAGAGGAGGAAGAGGACTGAGGAGGAGGAGGAGAAGGACTGAGGAGGAGAAGGAGGACCCAGGAGGAGGACCCAGGAGGAGGAGGACTGGGGAGGAGGACCCAGGAAAAGGCCCCAGGAGGAGGAGGAGGACTGGGGAGGAGGAGAACTGTTGAGGACTGATGAGGAGGACTGAGGACGAGGAGGAAGAGTAGGAGGAGGACTGAGGAGGGGAGGAGGAAGAGGACTGGGGAGGATCAGGAAGACCCAGGAGGACCCAGGAGGAGGAGGAGGACTGAGGAGGACTGAGGAGGAGGACTGACGATGACTGAGAAGGAGGAGGACTGAGGAGTACTGAGGAGGATGGCTGAGGAGGATGGCTGGGGAGGATAGCTGAGGAGGATGACTGAGGAGGATGACTGAGAGGGAGGAGGAGGAGGACTCAGGAGGAGGACTCAAAAGGAAGAGGAGGAGGACTCAGGAGGAGGACTCAGGAGGAGGACTTAGGATAAATGAGAAGGAGGACTGAGGAGAACTGAGGAGGAGGAGGAGGAGGACTGAATAGGAGGAGGAGAAGGAGGGGGACTGGGAGAGGACTGGGGAGGAGGAGGACTGATGAGAAGGATGAGGAGGAGGACCCAGGAGGAGGAGAACTGAGGACCGAGGAGGAAGAGGAGGAGGATGAAGAGGAGGAGGAGGACCCAGGAGGAGGAGGACTGAGAAGGAGGACTGAGGAGGACTGAGGAGGACTGAGGAGGATGGCTGAGGAGGACTGAGGAGGATGGCTGAGGAGGATGACTGAGAGGGAAGAGGAGGAGGAGGAGGACTGAGGAGGACTGCGAAGGAGGAGGAGGAGGAGGAGGACTGAATAGGAGGAGGAGGAGGGGGACTGGGGGAGGACTGAGGAGGAGGATGGAGGACTGAGGAGAAGGATGAGGAGGAGGACTAAGGAGGACTGAGGACTGAGGAGGAAGAGGAGGAGGATGAAGAGGAGGAGGAGGACCCAGGAGGAGGACCCAGGAGGAGGAGGAGGACTGGGGAGGAGGAGGACTGTTGAGGACTGATGAGGAGGACTGAGGACGAGGAGGAGGAGTAGGAGGAGGACTGAGGAGGGGAGGAGGAAGAGGACTGAGGAAGATCAGGAAGACCCAGGGGGAGGAGGAGGAAGAGTAGGAGGAGGAAGCATCTAAATGTTATTTCCATTTTTGTCCGTTTTTGTCCATTTTTGTCCGTTTTTGTCCGCTCTATTTTTTGTCCGTTTTGAAAATATAGGGTACCGAACGGACAAAAAACATGATCCTTCTATAACAGCAAAAATTGAACATTTTATTTAGCAATTTAGGTGTCCATTAATGTCCGCCTATGTCCGCCTATGTCCGTCTATGTCCGCCTGTGTCCGCCTATGTCCGCCTATGTCCGTCTATGTCCGCCTATGTCCGCCTATGTCCTGTCCTTTTTGGATTCTATGAGACAAGCGGACATAGACGGACGTGACACCCCCCCCCCCCCCCCCCTTTAATTGATGATTTTGTGACCCAAATGTGATACTTAAGTGTCTCACGTTCTCTCCTTCTCTCCCACTCTCGTTCTATCTCTCCCTCATACTCCAATAACACATTTGCTATATAATTAGGTAATTTGGCAGTGGACCGCAAGCTTGCCTATCAAGTATTACTATTAGATACGTGAGGTGCACTCAGTATTGAATTGAAGTATGCTTTGACTGAGCGATTTTATACTTTTGCACCGTTTTAACTGCGACAGTGCAATGCGTGTTTTCGAATAAGCGGGATTATGCTTTTGCATTTCAACTGTGATAGTGAAGACTCGGCACGTAGGCCTGGGCCCTGGGTTACACTAGTGTTTTACATAGCATAATGTTTTTCACTCCAACTGTCTCACGAATATTTCTCTAGCTTTCATATTCCATGTTGTTTGCCTCATAGTAGATATTTTGGTCATCGGTTTTGTGTAAAATTCGTTACTTTAATATATTGATGTAAAATTCATTTAAATTTTGAAATAAAAATGTTTTAGCATCTGCAGCACATATAAGCATTATATACACTATTATATAATATAGACTATCTGCATTTTAGGTATCGGTATTAAAGTTAAAACTGTAGTTAATTTAGACTGTCTGCATAGTTTAACTGCACAATAATCGCCCCTTGTAGTCTAAATTTATATTCATCATTGCTAAAATTCATTCATCAAAACATTTTTCCAACAAAGTTTCCAGGTCCTCCTTCCTTGCACCCTATTTGAGATCTATACTCTAGGTCCTCTCTACTTGCACCCTATTTGAGATCTATACTCTAGGTCCTCTTTCCTTGCACCCTATTTGAGATCTATATTCTAGGTCCTCTTTCCTTGCACCCTATTTGAAATCTATACTCTAGGTCCTCTTTCCTTGCACCCTATTTGAAATCTATATTCTAGGTCCTCTTTCCTTGCACCCTATTTGAAATCTATATTCTAGGTCCTCTTTCCTTGCACCCTATTTGAAATTTATATTCTAGGTCCTCTTTCCTTGCACCCTATTTGAAATCTATATTCTAGGTCCTCTTTCCTTGCACCCTATTTGAAATTTATATTCTAGGTCCTCTTTCCTTGCACCCTATTTGAAATCTATATTCTAGGTCCTCTTTCCTTGCACCCTATTTGAAATTTATATTCTAGGTCCTCTTTCCTTGCACCCTATTTGAAATTTATATTCTAGGTCCTCTTTCCTTGCACCCTATTTGAAATCTATACTCTAGGTCCTCTTTCCTTGTACCCTATTTGAAATCTATACTCTAGGTCCTCTTTCCTTGCACCCTATTTGAAATCTATATTCTAGGTCATCTTTCCTTGCACCCTATTTGAAATCTATATTCTAGGTCCTCTTTCCTTGCACCCTATTTGAAATCTATATTCTAGGTCCTCTTTCCTTGCACCCTATTTGAAATTTATATTCTAGGTCCTCTTTCCTTGCACCCTATTTGAAATCTATACTCTAGGTCCTCTTTCCTTGTACCCTATTTGAAATCTATACTCTAGGTCCTCTTTCCTTGCACCCTATTTGAAATCTATATTCTAGGTCATCTTTCCTTGCACCCTATTTGAAATCTATATTCTAGGTCCTCTTTCATTGCACCCTATTTGAAATCTATATTCTAGGTCCTCTTTCCTTGCACCCTATTTGAAATTTATATTCTAGGTCCTCTTTCCTTGCACCCTATTTGAAATCTATACTCTAGGTCCTCTTTCCTTGTACCCTATTTGAAATCTATACTCTAGGTCCTCTTTCCTTGCACCCTATTTGAGATCTATACTCTAGGTCCTCTTTCCTTGCACCCTATTTGAAATCTATATTCTAGGTCCTCTTTCCTTGCACCCTATTTGAAATCTATATTCTAGGTCCTCTTTCCTTGCACCCTATTTGAAATTTATATTCTAGGTCCTCTTTCCTTGCACCCTATTTGAAATCTATACTCTAGGTCCTCTTTCCTTGTACCCTATTTGAAATCTATACTCTAGGTCCTCTTTCCTTGCACCCTATTTGAAATCTATATTCTAGGTCATCTTTCCTTGCACCCTATTTGAAATCTATATTCTAGGTCCTCTTTCCTTGCACCCTATTTGAAATCTATATTCTAGGTCCTCTTTCCTTGCACCCTATTTGAAATTTATATTCTAGGTCCTCTTTCCTTGCACCCTATTTGAAATCTATACTCTAGGTCCTCTTTCCTTGTACCCTATTTGAAATCTATACTCTAGGTCCTCTTTCCTTGCACCCTATTTGAGATCTATACTCTAGGTCCTCTTTCCTTGCACCCTATTTGAGATCTATACTCTAGGTCCTCTTTCCTTGCACCCTATTTGAGATCTATACTCTAGGTCCTCTTTCCTTGCACCCTATTTGAAATCTATATTCTAGGTCCTCTTTCCTTGCACCCTATTTGAAATCTATACTCTATAGTCTATGTACACTATACTATAACACTGCTAAAAGCGTATTTTCAAAATTTCTGGGAATTTGTTCCCTAAATTAGCACAACAAAATCTTGCTGGATTTATGGCTAGAATATTTCAACCCTGAAAGTAAATTCCCTGAAATTTTACCAAGAGACTACAATATGCATTCCTTTTTCTCGAAGCATGCCACGCATTGAACTGCAAGAGAGGAGGGTTTGTTCACATACGACACGACAACACCAGTGATTTCCTCTCTGAAATTCTCGTTCAAACTAATTCATCTCTTAAGCTACTGATGCATATGGAGGCTCAGTCCGATCAGTTCGGCAACACGGCCGATGCAGCAAGATTGGAAAGCTGGTGAGCTTACCGGGTTCCTGCGTGGTATGGATGGGGGGTAAGGCAGAGTAACCTCCGTATAGTTACCTGGTTCCTACGTGGTATGGATGGGGGGTAAGGCAGAGTAACCTCCGTATAGTTACCTGGCTCCTGCGTGGTATGGATGGGGGGTAAGGCAGAGTAACCTCCGTATAGTTACCTGGTTCCTGCGTGGTATGGATGGGGGGTAAGGCAGAGTAACCTCCGTATAGTGCCGGGAACTCTCCTCCGCCAGAGATAGTGCACATTGCACTGGGTAAAGTGTGCGGGTATGTAGATATTTTACTTTCTGTTCCCTCCTCTCCTGAGAAAAAGAGTACTGGTAATGCACCATAGTCAGATTTTTAATTATAATATTGAAGTGAGGTTTAGTAAGAAAAAAGTTATTTTTCAAAGAAAAGCTCCCGATCGTGGATATAATATATAGTTACTCGGGCGTAGTAACCATAGTAACTGTATATCTATATAATATACTGTATATCTCAGTGTAACCAGTAACTACTGTATATCTATATAATATACAGTTACTCGGGCGTGCTGTATATCTCAGTGTAACCAGTAACTACTGTATATCTATATCCACCCGGAAGGCTAAAGCACTTGTGTATACACCTTGATCCCGGAGAAGAAGTATATCGTCAAAAAATTTCGAATGGCCGATCAAGTTTAAAGAATGACTTTTTTGTGTGACATTCGCCCTTCCAAAAAAAAACACGACGAATGTTTGCAGCATACGAGCATACAGTACGTTATATATTCGAACACTATTATCAAACTCCCAATGTATAACATTCGCCCTTTGAAAATCTAAACTAAGCACGATAGAGCTTCAAACTGATTGGGATGTTATAGACCTCTATCTATTAGACCTTTGTTTTAAGCCATAGTAAAATTTGACATTCGTCCTTTAGAAAAAACCACAACGATATATAAAATATAATTTATAAGCTATTAAAGAGTTCAAGTAAACTATCGTCACAATTAAACACATTTATTGAGGACGTTACAGAGGGAATTGATTTAATGTAATCCGCGGATCATGAGTCCCAGGGGTGTAGGAAGCGCCCCCCCCCACATAAAATTTGGGCAACAAGGGCCAACTTTTTAATTTAGGTTTCTAAAAATTTTTCTGGAAACTACTTTTGTTCATATTTCATGCTACCCTGATCATTATGAGCCGAAAATATTTTTTCGGTTTTCGAAGTTCGTACCTACATTCGGAAGGCTGTGGATGTGATTGGTTTCATATACTTATAGAAAACGTGATATTTGGCCTGCAGATTTGAAGGAAAATACGCGAATTTGGATTTAAAGGAAAATGCGCAATTTGTCGCGAGGCCAGGATCTGAAAAACCGCGATTTGTCGCGGCAAAGATGAAAAATCGCGATTCCGCACATGCTGCAATTTCCTTTTGTCCTTACCCCGAACATCTTTTGAAATTTAGTTTTTGGCAAAAAATTTAGGTTTTGGCAAAAAATATCTAAAATTTGCCCAGATTTTACTATTTTCACAACTTCGACTTAATTTTTGTAAACTACAATTTACTACGTTTATTGAGTACTATGTAATGGAAGTGCTTTAACCAGGTGAAGCCAGTTCACAGCTTGGCTTCAAAATATAAAGGACTTGTTTTAATTGTAAATGAAAAGCTCGAATAAAATGACCTAGCTAAAAAACGCGAGATTTCAACTTAATTTGAGAGCAAGAATTGGTTTCAATATTTCGTTTTATTAAGTCTTTCCCGGGAAATATGGTTAAATTTAAACTGTAGATATTATGAAAACTGTTAAATCGAACAGCAATAAGAAACACACTCAACTAATTAATGAACCTACACATAAAGCAGGGAATGTGCTTGATTTACTGTTCACAAATGTCCCTAATATTATTACCAATTTAAAAATACTGGATCATAATGAGGCGTGCTTATCTGACCACTTTGGTATCAACTTTGGGATAAACTTCAATGTCAGCCGCAGAAAGTCTCCTAAACGCAAAGTATATAACTATACCAAAGCCAATTGGGACGGCTTGAACTTTGCTCTGAGGCGGGTCAATTGGGATAATGTGGCTGGGTCTCATGATCCACACATTTCCTGGCCTCTTTTCAAAGATGTTCTGATTAAACTCTGCAATGAATATATCCCAAAGAAAAGTGTTAAGTGTGAGTTTCAGCCGCCTTGGTATGACTCTGATTGTGATAGGGTTCTGAGAGATAAAGAGAAATGGAGAGAAAAGGCTAATGAATCTGGCAATGAGTCTGATCTTGAAAAGTTCCGTCAGTACCGCAAAGATTTTAAACGCATAATGAACGAAAAGATGAGACTCAGTGTCGAAGATGATTCTGATTCTGCCCTTATTTCCAAAAAGTTTTGGATACACGTGAAATCAAAGTCTAAGTCGACTAGGATACCTGAAACGGTCCGATATGGTGATCGTTTTAGGAACACACCAGTTGAACAGGCTAGCTTATTCAATGAATACTTCTATCAACAATTCTCCTCAAGTAGCTCATATGACATTGACATCGACATGAGCTCCAGTAACAACTTCATGGATTTGAGATTTCACGTGTTGGATGTTTTGTTAATTTTAAAAGGGGTTAAACCGGGTAAAGCCGCAGGTCCAGATGGTATCCATGGCACTGTGTTAAAAAATTGTGCGAGCACTCTTGCAAAGCCTCTAACCATGATTTTCAACACCTCTTTTGTGACTGGATGTGTGCCGGAGGAATGGAAGCTTGCTTCTGTTGTTCCGGTACACAAGAAGGGTGAAAAAGGATCTGTTGAAAATTACAGACCCATCTCACTGACATGCTTAGTTATGAAAGTTTTTGAACGTTGTATTTCGAAAGAGTTGCTCGCAGCTTGTGAAGGGTTAATCGACTGTAGACAACACGGTTTTGTGAATGGGAAGTCTTGCACTACCCAGATGGTCCCACTCACAGACAACCTTGCACTGGCCCTGAACAATAAGTCAAGATCCGACATTGTTTATTTTGATTTTGCTAAGGCATTTGACAGTGTATCACATGACTTAATCCTTCGCAAGCTAAAAAATTTATATGGTATTGATGGTCTGATGCTTAGATTTTTAAAGTCATATCTACAAGACAGACGACAGCAGGTTGTTGTAGGCGGAGCTGTCTCAAGCATGCTTCCCGTGCAATCAGGAGTGCCCCAGGGATCTATTCTGGGACCACTTCTGTTTGTTCTATTCATCAACGACATGTTCTCGTGTGTTTCGGAGGATACAAATGTAGCATTGTATGCAGATGACACCAAAATTTGGAGGGTCATCGAATGCTTTGAAGACCACTATATTCTCCAAGGAGATATAGACAGGTTGTTTGCCTGGTCAATCGATAACAAAATGACTTTTCACCCTTCAAAGTGTAAGGTGTTATCTGTAACTCTGCAAAGAAATGTATTAGACAATCTCCCTTTTAATATTTATTGGTATAATCTTAATGAAGTCATAATTGATTATGTGGCATCCCATACAGACCTTGGTGTAATAATGAACAACAGATTTCTGTGGGGTGCACATTGTGATCAATTGATATCTAAAGCAAGCTCAAAGCTTGGGCTCTTAAAGAGAACCTGTCATTTTACCATGGATAAACGCCAAAAGAGGGCTTTCTACCTTACCATTGTAAGATCAATCTTTGAACATTGCTCAGTTATATGGTGTCCTCAGCGATCGACACACATGTCGAAGTTTGAGGCAATCCAGAAAAGAGCGATCAAATGGATCAATGGACAACAGTTTGATCATTATAGTGATATTGAATTCTATGAGAAGCAGAAGGAGCTTAAAATTCTACCCATTAGATCTAAGTTCATCCATAATTCAATTACGCTCTTCTATAAAATAGTAAATGACTTGGTAAGTATATCTCTACCTGAATATATTACTGTTGTTGAAGCTGGAACAATGAGGTACACAAGGAGCACGGCATCAGTCATTGAAGGACTTGACACCAGCACATATACCTGCTCTATTGTACCAAACTGCGATAGTTTCAGAAACAGCTTCTTTTATAGAACAATGCTTCTGTGGAATGCACTGCCAGCCTATGTTAGACAGACTGAGAAAATTTCTATTTTCAAAACAAAGCTAACTGAATTTCTCTGGTCTTCTGACTTATGCTGGCCTGATTAGATGGCCCATCATGGAATATTATTATATATATATTTTACTTTATGAATGTCATACTCTCTATAATTTGCCCCTCGCACCTGCAGTAGAACGCGCCGTTTTTTCTTTTATGAAACAACCCTAAACAAGCGCGTCACGCAGTACGTGAGTGGCTAGATTGTAGATTGTTTTATTATAATATTATTTAATTATGTTATTTTGTTGTTATGTCGTGTAAGTTTGTGGAGTAGTAGCAAGAAGGTATCGTATACATTTAAATTTTTTCTCTTGATTATTTATTAATGATTTTATGTAGGGTCGGCACCAATGTTATTATGGTCTTACCACCGTGTTTTGGTTCAGCCGAAATAAATTTTACCTTAATGTTTTTACATATTGTTTCTCACTCCAGCTGAGTCTGGTAGTGTTGAGTATCATGAATATTTTTCTAGCTCTCTTTTTCCATGTTTTTGCTTCACAGGAGATATTTTGGTCTTTTTATTGAATATAACTGTAATACATTGATGTAAAGTTTATTTGAATTTTGAAATAAAAAAATGATCTGACTAATACTGACCGTGATAATTTCTAATTTCTGGACTGATGAACTGTCTTTCATTCTCACACCTCTGCTTTGAAATATTGGCACACTTCTTTCTGTCAAGTTGCTTATCCAATTGCTGCTGTTTAGCCAAATACATCTCCGTGTAACTGGTCTTATTCTTCTTACTGGGCTTTACCTGAAAGTGTGACAACGCATGAGGGAGTGTGATAACGCATGAGAGAGTGTGACAACGCATGAGAGAGTGTGACAACGCATGAGAGAGTGTGACAACGCATGAGAGAGTGTGACAACGCATGAGGGAGTGTGACAACGCATGAGGGAGTGTGACAACGCATGAGAGAGTGTGACAACGCATGAGAGAGTGTGAAAACGCATGAGAGAGTGTGACAACGCATGAGAGAGTGTGACAACGCATGAGAGAGTGTGACAACGCATGAGAGAGTGTGACAACGCATGAGAGAGTGTGACAACGCATGAGAGAGTGTGACAACGCATGAGAGAGTGTGACAACGCATGAGGGAGTGTGACAACGCATGAGAGAGTGTGACAACGCATGAGGGAGTGTGACAACGCATGAGGGAGTCTGGCGACTTGGGAGGGATAATAGGAGTGTGATATGATATTATGATATATGCCTTGGTACCACTGCAAACCACTGATTTGGAGATATTTTTTGTGTTTAAGGTGATATCTCAAATTGGCATAAAGAAATTCGCCCAAACTTACAGTTAAACAGATGATCCGTCCTATAACCATCATACTTTATGGAAAGTTTCAAGAAAATCGTATAGTAGGATACCCATGCTTTTAGTATTTACACAATAATATAGTAGGATACCCATGCTTTTAGTATTTATACAATATGGTCTACAACTTTCACCCAGGATAATGCCTCATGATGTCGTTTAAAAAAAATTCTCATTGCTGTATTGTATATGTACTATTTGTAAAAGTTTTAAATCAGGATCCAACATAAACCATTGTCCAAAAAACCTAGCTTCGGAGTCGCTGTCAGACAAGAGTGGCCCAATCCTACCTTAATCTGTGAGATATTGTTTGTAGGATGTTTGAAAGCTTTTGGGTGCTGGATATCATTGTAAAGCACTTCCGCTTGGTCGTTTATCCTCTCAACTAATCTAGAGCTGGAACTTGCCTGACGAGTAATTACAATATAAAGAAAATAGAAAAATTAGCAACGAATTGACGACAAAAATAGCTGAGCCCAAGATTTTCAATTTGAGTAATCATGTGACGGCACACCACCTTTACCACCACATTTACCACCACCTTTACACCACCACATACCAGTTTAGCCTGTAAGAGTTCATTCGAGTCCCTAACACAGCAGAGGACGTTAGAAGAGTTGATGTATTCCATTGACAAACTGGACAGCAGATTACTTTGCCTTTCTGAATCCTGCCGTCTTATCTGGTTTGTTTGAACATTTTATTGACCGATAAGAACAGACCAAACTAAAAGGTGAATTTCAGAATTGTTTTTGCGATTATTTCACCGAAAATTCAAAAAGCCAAATTGATAATAAGGAAGCGATAAGCAATTAATATTCTAAGAGAAAAGAGCACAAAAATCGAACCACAAAATCATCAGAAAGTTTTCTCCTGTCGGTCCTCTTTCCTCCGGACAGCACTTTGTTTACACTTCTGATGGAGAACTGAGGTGCTGTAACTCCATCGCCTGAATGATGTGACGTCACGTGGTGTGAACTCACTCTCCTTATGTTATAGTGAAAATGGAGAGAGTTCTGAAACGCACGTCGCACAATAAGTACTACTACTATGTCACTATTATAAGTTTCACCAAGTTACAATTTCCATAGTTTCCTTCATATCGAAAATGGAAAGGCTTACGGATGGATGGCGAGTTATTAATTAACCTTGGGTAGGTAGTGCACCCCCTAACCTTGGTATTCTGTTCTAATGAGAGAGTGTTTTCGGAGAGTTGTTGAGGGGTGTTGGTGCAACATTACGGGAATCTTACTTTTATCTCCAATCTGTGAGGGGTGAATATCATGTTGCAGAGGTTATATATATAGGGGTGCACCTGTCAACTAATCAGGGTGCACCTGTCAACTAATCAGGGTGCACCTGTCAACTAATCAGGGTGCACCTGTCAACTAATCAGGGTGCACCTGTCAACTAATCAGGGTGCACCTGTCAACTGATCAGGGTGCACCTGTCAACTAATCAGGGTGCACCTGTCAACTAATCAGGGTGCACCTGTCAACTAATCAGGGTGCACCTGTCAACTAAACAGGGTGCACCTGTCAACTAATCAGGGTGCACCTGTCAACTAATCAGGGTGCACCTGTCAACTAAACAGGGTGCACCTGTCAACTAATCAGGGTGCACCTGTCAACTAATCAGGGTGCACCTGTCAACTAATCAGGGTGCACCTGTCAACTAATCAGGGTGCACCTGTCAACTAATCAGGGTGCACCTGTCAACTAATCAGGGTGCACCTGTCAACTGATCAGGGTGCACCTGTCAACTAATCAGGGTGCACCTGTCAACTAATCAGGGTGCACCTGTCAACTAATCAGGGTGCACCTGTCAACTGATCAGGGTGCACCTGTCAACTAATCAGGGTGCACCTGTCAACTAATCAGGGTGCACCTGTCAACTAATCAGGGTGCACCTGTCAACTAATCAGGGTGCACCTGTCAACTGATCAGGGTGCACCTGTCAACTAATCAGGGTGCACCTGTCAACTAATCAGGGTGCACCTGTCAACTAATCAGGGTGCACCTGTCAACTAATCAGGGTGCACCTGTCAACTAATCAGGGTGCACCTGTCAACTGATCAGGGTGCACCTGTCAACTAATCAGGGTGCACCTGTCAACTAATCAGGGTGCACCTGTCAACTAATCAGGGTGCACCTGTCAACTAAACAGGGTGCACCTGTCAACTAATCAGGGTGCACCTGTCAACTAATCAGGGTGCACCTGTCAACTAAACAGGGTGCACCTGTCAACTAATCAGGGTGCACCTGTCAACTAATCAGGGTGCACCTGTCAACTAATCAGGGTGCACCTGTCAACTAATCAGGGTGCACCTGTCAACTAATCAGGGTGCACCTGTCAACTAATCAGGGTGCACCTGTCAACTGATCAGGGTGCACCTGTCAACTAATCAGGGTGCACCTGTCAACTAATCAGGGTGCACCTGTCAACTAATCAGGGTGCACCTGTCAACTGATCAGGGTGCACCTGTCAACTAATCAGGGTGCACCTGTCAACTAATCAGGGTGCACCTGTCAACTAATCAGGGTGCACCTGTCAACTAATCAGGGTGCACCTGTCAACTGATCAGGGTGCACCTGTCAACTAATCAGGGTGCACCTGTCAACTAATCAGGGTGCACCTGTCAACTAATCAGGGTGCACCTGTCAACTAATCAGGGTGCACCTGTCAACTAATCAGGGTGCACCTGTCAACTAATCAGGGTGCACCTGTCAACTGATCAGGGTGCACCTGTCAACTAATCAGGGTGCACCTGTCAACTGATCAGGGTGCACCTGTCAACTGATCAGGGTGCACCTGTCAACTGATCAGGGTGCACCTGTCAACTAATCAGGGTGCACCTGTCAACTAATCAGGGTGCACCTGTCAACTAATCAGGGTGCACCTGTCAACTGATCAGGGTGCACCTGTCAACTAATCAGGGTGCACCTGTCAACTAATCAGGGTGCACCTGTCAACTAATCAGGGTGCACCTGTCAACTAATCAGGGTGCACCTGTCAACTGATCAGGGTGCACCTGTCAACTAATCAGGGTGCACCTGTCAACTAATCAGGGTGCACCTGTCAACTAATCAGGGTGCACCTGTCAACTAATCAGGGTGCACCTGTCAACTGATCAGGGTGCACCTGTCAACTAATCAGGGTGCACCTGTCAACTAATCAGGGTGCACCTGTCAACTAATCAGGGTGCACCTGTCAACTAATCAGGGTGCACCTGTCAACTAATCAGGGTGCACCTGTCAACTAATCAGGGTGCACCTGTCAACTAATCAGGGTGCACCTGTCAACTAATCAGGGTGCACCTGTCAACTAATCAGGGTGCACCTTTCAACTAATCAGGGTGCACCTGTCAACTGATCAGGGTGCACCCCTGATTAGTTGACATATCATTGATTAATATAATATCAACATAACAATTTATTCACCTGTCTTTTATTCATTGCTCCATGATTTTTCAGAGATGAGTGGTAGTTTTCTAACATCATAGCCATACTTAGATTAAAGTTACATTGTTAATTTTCAAAATATGATTATCATTGGTATAACTTAAAGCCAGAGAGCTAGAGGGGTGGGGGGGGGTCCAAGGTCAATTTTAATCATTGTTGATGTGATAGCGCTACTGGAGACGATCAAGTATCGAGGAAAAACGTATTCTGATTGTCGTTTTGCCTCACGAGCCATATAAACCATGACTGCATTGAAGCTGCCGCCAACCTGACTGATGAACAGATATGATCAGTATCTGAAAGATGTTTAATACTTTAGTCGGTAATATTATGGGGGAGGGGGGGGGGGGGGAATTAATAATATTTTTATTAACAAAAACACTCAGTGTCTATTTAGACACTCAACTGCAGTCAAGCATCGTAATTTCCCCGTCGAAATTTTCTAATTGCAAACGAGTGCATTCCAAACATATGTTCCATGAATGCTATGTAGTTAACCTGAAATGGTTGACCACGTGACGTCGTTACAATTTACAATTTAGTTCACCAGAACTCCCGAATAGGTCCGACTAAAGTAATCATGTTACTGTCATGTTACTGTGAAGTTTTTATTGCATGATATTGACAATAATGTTCACCACAACTACAAACGTCATCGTGACGTGGAAAACGTTCTCGAACTGTGGAACACTCAATAATTGTCAAGCATACTTATCATATGATCAAGCATATTATCTAAGAAACATTCAGAAAGTGTCAAGCATGACATCACTGTTTAAATATTGCACGTGAATGTAGGAGCATTATATAGACACGAGAAATAAGAAAGTAAATAAACGTATACGAGGATCAAAATAAACGAAATATCAGAGCAGGAGGAAATTGAATAAGGTTTTCTCGTGTAGTTTGAAATATAGGTTCCGGTTCCATTCGTTTGATTCGATTGGGGAATTCCAACACTAGCACAACACTAATAACGCCTTTGTGGTAAATCGGAGTTTTACTGTAGGTATTATCAATTATCAGTGAATATTATCAATATCCAATACAGTACTATAATACATAGCTTAGGTACTGTAGATACTATAATAATATATATAGGTACTGTAGATACTATAATAATATATATAGGTATTGTAGGTACTATAATAGTTTAAGTGTATTGAATAGTAGAAGAGTAAGTACTAAACTACAACACCTATTGTAGGTACTATAATAGTTTAAGTGTATTGAATAGTAGAAGAGTAAGTACTAAACTACAACACCTATTGTAGGTACTATAATAGTTTAAGTGTATTGAATAGTAGAAGAGTAAGTACTAAACTACAACACCTACTGTTACTCAGTCTCTTCCCACAAATCAAGGTTACAAATCCTACTGCTACTCAGGGGGGGGGTGACATGTCCGTGTATGTCCTGTCCTTTTAGGATTCTATGAGACAACGGACTTGTTTTTTGGGACATTATTAGTTTTTCTGGAAACTACTTTTGTTCATGTTTCATGCTACCCTGATCATTATTAGCCGAAAATATTTTTTCGGTTTTCGAAGTGAGATGACTCACTTTGTGTCCAGAAACACCTAATAAAATTGGAGAATGATCTACTTTATCGGGCAGCTCTCTTAATGGGCCTGGCCAGCAGCATATTTGTGCCTTACCAAAGGGCAATTTTTCATAATTACTGTTTCTTTAGAAAAGAAGGAGAAGGAGGACTGAGTAAAAGTAAAGGTCAAACTTCAAAAGGTCAGCAAATTGTTCGCAATGGCCGACTCATGCACAACATATACTCAAAAACGCTAATTTTAGGAGTGATTAGTAAATAAGTTTAACTACTGCATGATTTGTGAAAATTCCAACAATTTTTCATTGGCACAAATTTAGCCAAAATGTAATGACCAAAATTCAACTTTTAATTTATTCATTCCATGAAACTATGACATGTACTATGAATACCGAACATAACATAATTCATAAATGAATACTGCAGTGTAAAATCCGGATTGGAGTATTGTTTATCCCTTTATGAGTCGCATGGTTGCAATGTATTCTGTGTAAAATTATATTGATCCTGTTTGATGCGACAAGGAAAAATGCTCTTATCAGGAAAGGAATTTACTCAACGTTTCAATGTTACAAAATCGTATTCATGATCTAAAAATATTTCTTTTAAAAATTAAAAACGTTAAAAACATATATCTGAGGCAAAATTTGTGTACATCAATTTATTTTTTAAAATTTGTCAATCAACTTTATCCAAAAATGCGATACAAAAAAAGTCATAACAAAAATTCATAACAAAATTGATTAGTTCATACGACGACAAACTTTTATAGTAATTACTGTACAGTCCTAAAACTACTACAAGACTAAATATACTACACATGATACATAAGCATGGAATGCTACAAGGGGGAACAGGTGCATGATGTGAAGTGTGTGGAGAAAAAATGGCGGGAATGGTATTGACCAATGAGAAGTGCGAAACGTGGGAGCCAAATATGGTTTGATTGAGGCTAAGGGTTAGTGTGTCGAATGCAAGGCAGAAGTGTGTGTGTGTGAGAGGTGGTCCCTGTACTGAGAAAGTAAACAAAACCTATAAATATCACTGAATATCACTACATGTGTAGACGATCCCCTGTCTGTAAAGTATAAAATATGTTACACCCTGTTATTATGTACTTGTAACTGAAAAACGTTTAATGGTTTCTAACTCATCTCTCTTGTTAATGTTAGGTTTACACTTTACACTTACTACAGTCCTAAAACTACTACAAGACTAAATATATATACTAAACATGATACATGAGCATGGAATACTACAACGGTGAAAAGGTGCATGATGTGAAGTGTGTAGGTATGTATCTACATACATGTTACATGACGAGATCTCCATCCAAAAGGATTAGTCTGTTTCGACTGTGTCATTACTTTGTATTATACAACTTCGGCGGGTAACATTTCTCCATCCCTTTCGATCTGCAGCTAATCTTCTCATACAATCAATCATGAGTCCATTCCGATCCAATCTCTGCTCAGCATCCTCAATAAATAATCATTTAAGCTCTTCCTAGGCCTGCCTCTTGATCTCTTCCCATGCTTGGGTTTCAATTCAAGTAGATAGTTGGGCAGCCGATCTTCAGGCATTCTACTGACATGTCCAAACCAACACAGCCGTTCTGTTGTTATTATGTCAGCAAGAGCAGTTATTGATGCCCTTCTAAAAACATCCTTTTTTAAAACAAATTTTTTAAAACAAATTTTATTTTATACCCACAATCAATTCATATTTAGTTCAAATATTTAAAGTCAAAATAACCATTTCACATAAGTGGTTATATTATAATAAAATAATTTGGGATAAATTAATAAATTAATTTACACTCAAAAATGAACAAAATATACACAATTTTTACCTAGTGCAACACTGGTTCAGCGCGCGGCTGATCGAAAAAGTTTGATTTGATTTACTAACTACAGTGTACAGCGTACATGAAAAATTACTTACTGAATCTTTTAATACTAGACACATTTTAATTCAGATGTTGTTCAATGAGTTAGCCACAAAAATGTTCAAATTATGTAGGAGGGTAAAGGACACAATTGCTAGTAGTGCTTCTTTGTGCCCGTTGACTACAATGAACATTTTGCGGAGTTTCTCCAGACGGCTTTTTATCGGAGTGCGTGTTATTTACTTGGTTATGCACAAGCCAGGCCAACATTTTGTTTTTGTGTCAGCCGTGCTACCAGGTTGCAGAGTATTATAAACACTAAACAATTATACACTATACAAATTTGCTAATACAATATCATGCAGAGTCCGATCTAGCTGCAAACGTCAGACACCACAGTTCAGCCGCCAAGTACCGTTTAAGTGAACACCGAAACACGAGGTTTAGATGTCATTTTGTAAATCACTTTATGGATGGATAATTCAGTAATTGTTGAAGAAAATTACAGTCACTGCCATCTGTAGCGTTATGTCATGGGTCTGATTAACGGCCAAGAATAAACGTTCGTGCGCGCTTAAGAAACCCGCGCAAATGTTGAAGTCTTGAGTAGCTGCGGCGCGCTTTTAACATATATTACGTATAGCGCCGTACAGAAACGGCAATATTTAAGTAATTAAGTATTTGTTTACATAAATTCCACGTTTTTATCAATAATCTAGCATGGTCCAAAACTGTTAAAGTTGTCATTATGCCACTCATTATCGAACCTGCTTTGGGCATCTAGAAGAGATCGGTTTAGCCTTGATTTGATTGAGTTACAGGATGTGTTCACAAAGTCAGGTTTATTCTGTGGATTGGAGTCCTTGAATTGATTCCAAAGCCAAGAAGATTTATAAATAAAGTTATGGCTTGGCTTTGGTGGTATTAGACGATCATCCCTCAGTTCAGACATGTTAAGTAAAGAGTAGAGAGATATGGGTACCCTATATTTCACTATTTTAAAAAGTTCAGTTATAGTACGAAGTTTGTAAAGATTTTGAACAGTAAGGAGTTTATGACTGTTAAATAATGGTTTGGTTGATTCCTTGGAATAGAATTCAGCTCCTAGTTTTTGACAACATAAGGGTCTAACAAGTTTATTATGAACTACCGATTTAGAGCGGACACACTTTGCACATGGTTTAATACGTGGATTAACAGAGTTATTAACATTAGACTCATATTTACCCAGTATTTTACATTGAATAGGTCTAGAACGAGCACATGTTTTGAATTTGTTTTGGTATGAGTTTGCATCTCCAAAAATTATTCTAATACATCTCTTTTGTGTTAAGAATACAGGGTTGATAACTTGGTTAGAGACACCACCCCATACTGAGATGGCGAACGTAAGGTGTGATTCAAATAGTGTGTGGTATATCTGCTTGTGCAGTTTTATAGGTAGACAGTTTTTTATGCGGTAAATACGTCCACAAGCACTTCTTAGTTTCTTATTTAGTGATTCGATGTGAGGTTTCCAGTTCAGTTTATCATCAATCAGCACACCTAGAAACTTAGTTGTTTTAACACGTATTATTATGGAGCCGTCTATGGAGAGATTTAAATCATCGGGTGTACTGCATGTAGACGATTCATTTACACGTTTGTTTGGGGAGAAATACATATAACAGCTCTTCTTAGCGTTAATATGTAGTAGATTACATTTCATGTATCTAGAAATAGACGAAAGAATATCGTTAGCTACATTATAAACGTCTTTTTTCGAGTCTGCAGAAACGAATAGGTTAGTGTCGTCAGCAAATAAGATAAACTTGCCTTTATTAGATACGTTGCATAGGTCATTTATATACAGGAGGAATAGTAAGGGACCAAGAACAGAGCCTTGGGGAACTCCCCACTCAACATGAAGTTTATCGGAGTTTTCATTTAAGACGTGAACATATTGGCTCCGGTTTGACAGGTAACTTTTTATCAAATTCAGTGCGTTGCCCCTAATTCCGTAATTATTTAATTTGAATAAAAGCTTCTCGTGAGATATCGTGTCGAAAGCCTTACTTAAATCAATGAAAATGCCAAGAACGTGTTTCCTGTCTTTTAAGTGTGATTCGATATGGCTAACAGATAAGTTCAGTGCGTGGCTTGTTGAGTGACCCTTTCTAAATCCAAATTGGTTCTCATAAATGATTCTTTTAGCAATTAGGAAGCTGTACATACGTTTATAAATAAGTTTCTCTAAAATTTTTCCAAATACTGGTAAGGTTGATATTGGCCTATAGTTTTCAAATAGTTCCTGATTATCTTTTTTATAGATGGGACTTATCTTTCCTAATTTAAGTTCATCTGGGAATATCCCCTGTTGCATGCAATGGTTAAAGTGCTTGGCTAAAAAGGGAGATATTATTCTAGCAGACTTTTTTATAACGTGAATTGGAATGTCACTAGATTTACCATTTGTGAACTCATTAATAATATCTATAATTTCATACTGTGTACAATCACTTAGATATATACTTGACTCACAGGTTTTAGGTAAGAAGTTTGAGAATGAGGGAATTGCATCCAGGGTTATATAATCTTCAGAATAATTTTCATTTAGTTTGGATGCAATCGACTGAAAATATTTATTGAATTCATTAGCAATCATCCTACGATTTATTATTTTTTGATCGTTAAGGATAAAACATGGCTTTATTTCACGCCTGGATTTTCCACGAATAGTGTTTATGATTTCCCACGTTTTCTTACTATCACCAGAGCAGTCAGTTAATTTACCTGCATAATGATTCTTCTTGACACGGTCAATAAGTACCTTGAGATGCTTCCTGTAATCCTTATATTCAAGGTATCTTTTTGCTATATTCATACAAGTGAGGCAATTACACTCCTCGCGTTTAATATTATTATTATTAGTTAGCAATAAACATTTTTTCTTCTGAGACTTTTTCCACAAATCATAGAGCGAGTCTTTCGTTCGAATTGAGGTAACAATACCAATAGTAATCCATGGGTTGTTCAAAGCGTTACGTTTAGATAATTTCGGTTTGTCAAGTTTGAATGCCTCGTCTAGGTGCTTCTGAAAAGTAGTGCAGAAACTACTGAAGTTTTCAGGAGGATTGGTATGTAGTTCATTATCAATTGATGTGAGAAAGGCGTCTACATTTGAGGTGCTATAGTCGTAATATTGTGCGTGTTTAAGTTTAGGTTCATCAGCTACAAAATTAAGACAACTATTGATTTGAAAGATGGCATGGTGGTGAGAAACATTGAGTTGCAACGTTCCTGTAAACAACGTGCTTTCGATTTCATTAGTGAAAATATTATCAATACAGGATGGTTTACATCCAGGCTTTTCGTGTGTTTGAATAGATATCGTTGGTGAGTACCCTAATCCGAGCATTATGTTTTCTAATTCTTGTGTGCATCTTCTATTGCCGTTATGGAGGTTAATATTAAAATCACCCATTACATGTACATTTAACTTTGGGAGTTTACCCATAATTACTTGTAGCTCAGCGAGAAACTCGTCAATGTCTCCACTAGGGGGTCTATAGATTACTCCTACGTTTATAGTTTTAGATTCTTGATGAATAGTCACAAAGAGGCTTTCTAAATTACTGGTGACGTTTGATACATCTACATTAACGACTGCATTAAAAGCATTGTGAACATAAACTGCAACGCCCGTTCCTTTCGATTTGTTATGCATTGTAGTCTGGTAGAAACTATTGAATCCATTAATAGGGTAAACGGAACTCTCTTCTGGGCTAATATTGGTTTCGGCAAGGCCTATGATAGGGAAATTGTGTTTGAGGCACTCTAATTCAGATATGAGATGGTCGAAGTTGCTTTTATTGCCGTCGATATTCAGGAAGAAAGAGCCACCATTTTTATGAAGATCGGCACTAAGTTCGTTATTAAATTTGTTGGTGGAGTAAGGCTTACAATATTCTAGAACTTGTGACATTTTCAGAATCAAGGGGTCGTTGTTATTGTTATCCGACTTACTAATCATATCTTTAAACGGGTTGTACTGTTTAAGGATTAGCGCTTTGCACTGACTACAAAAGTAATTTGAGTTGATCACGGTTGCTTCAGAGTTTTTGAAACATTTTTCATGTATAATGCAATTACATTTAAAACATTCAACAAATTTTTGACCTAAACATAAGCTCTTAAGGCAGTGACTGCATTTTTCCTTATTTGAGAAAGTTACCATACCTGGTAACTGTACCCGCCTCCTCCTCTGGCAACTGAACTGAAGGGTCTCCCGTCAACTCTGCTAGTCGGTCCTCTTCGTTTATCAACTCCTCGGTGGAGCCTGGAAAATATGGTTTGTTTAATTAGGCCAGCAAGGACCCTAGCACCTAGTTCGTTAAGGTGAAGCGTGTCAGGCCTGTTTTGTCGATCAACTGTCTTGGACAATTGATGGACCAACATGCCATAATGATCAGCAAAGCCATTAAAACCTTGCACACTCTGAACACCAGAACTCATAGATGTAAGACCGTTCGTCAGCAGTTCATTAAACAAGTTAACTTTTCTATTCAAATCAGCAATTTTAGTAGGAAGCAGCGGGCAAACATAAACAAAACATTTAGGGTTCAGCAGCTTAATTTCTTTTATTTTTGTTAACAGCGAACTACATACACTTCTGACGTTACTTTGAGGTTGCTTTATATCATTTATCCCGCACATGATAACAACATTGCTGTAGGATTGACAGCTGTAAGGGTCAATGTTGTTGATTATAGGCGCCCATTCTTTAAGGCCAGGCATGAGTTCACCAAATGTATTACGTTTATTAGTCCCAAACTTGAGCATTCCTGTATTTGAATCTCCTATCAAGATTGTAGAGTTTTTGTTCTTCCAGTTAACTGATCTGAACGTGAGGCTATATCTGATGTCCTGGGTGACGTTACCTTCTGGAATTGAATGAGTGAAAAAGTCTTGTGATTTTCTTGTCATATGATAGAGTGATCGGTGGGTGGATGTTAGGTCAGACTTGACACCAGACTTTTTGTCAAGGAACTGGATGGAGCATTCTTGGCCGAGGGACAGTGTGAAAATGGATGATTCGACATCTATAGTGGGCTCGTCGTCTGAGTGGCTGGGAAGTGAACTATTAGGGCCTTCGTACCTATTTATGAGACATGAATTGATGACAGGAGGTGAAGGATGCCTCTCAGGATGTGACTTGAAGGTGGGGTGCTGTTCGTAGAATAATTCCTTTTGTAGGACATTGATTTTCTCCAGTATCGGCTGAAGCACCAGGGGGATTGGGGTTGCATCGGCACCAGATTTGGAACCTGTATACGTGTAAGGAGCTCCGAATGCAACAGTTGAGCGGCCTGATTCAGACACAAATGACAATGACTCTAGTGATGTGGTGATATTTGAGGCTGTATCTTCATTGATGAATTCTAGTTTGAGGTCGGTGAAGCTTTTCTGATTGTGCTCTATGGTAGTTGTGGGTTCAGGGACAACTGTGGGTGGGTGGGTGAGTGGGTGGGTGGGTGGTGTGACACGACTAGGATGGACCCAGGGCTGAGAGCTTGATGGTGCTTGGGTGATTTGAGGGCTGCTTGAGGAGGCAGTTGATTTCTTAAGGTCATCCATACTAGACTGAAGCTCAGTGATCTGATTTTTCATAGTTTTAAGTTTCTCATCAACCTGACCTTCTTGGAGGGTCCGATGTTGAATATGTAGCTCAATGTCTCCTAGCTTGAGTATTCTCTCAGAAATGGTCTTGGTGGTAGCTCCGAGATCGTTTGTGTTGGATATCAGCGAAGTTAGTTTCTCCTCCATTTTCATGACAGTTTCTTCAAGATCAATGTTTTTATTCCTCAGATTAGACATATTGAGAAGTAAAGTCTCGATCTGTTGGTTGTTACGGATGGTCACGCCAGGGGCACTGAAACAAAGCGGACAGAGCCAATCCTCTATCTGTGTAACAAACTGTTCGGAAATACCTTTTAGATTACAACAATTGCTGTGCCAGGTTTGAGGGCAAGAGGTACAATCAATAATCCATGAGGTTTTATCACTAGTTCCACAGGGACATTTATCATACCTGATGTCCGGTTTCGAGGTTTCTCCTGATTTGGTGGCTTTCTTCGGGGCCTTTTTGGCTGGGTCCTTTGCTATATCCTTTGCTGTACGGTTGGGGGTTGCTGCGGTCTTGGTGTTGGTGTCTTTCTTTAATACCATATTCACGGAAAACAAGATCATGGGGGTGTGCCAGGTGCCTCCGAGGTGCCACTTTCATCGAGTCAGCTTCGCCTGAAATATATAGATCATGGGTGGTGGTCTGGTGGTAATGAGTTGAAGCCAGGGAATTGATGTTGAGAGACACTTGAAAATTTCATTGATTTGCATGTTGAAACTGAAAGGTAATTTAATGAAATAATTAATTAAATAATAAGACATATGGTGACATGATAGGGGGGGTGGGTGGGGGTGGTAGATGGATCTATTCATGCTTTGTTTGGGGAGGGTGGGTGGGGGTGATGGATGGATCTATTCATGTTCTGTTTTGGGAGGGTGGGTGGGGGTGGTGGAGGGTTCCTTTTGGATTATTTATTATGTTCGGGGAGGGATGCAGATGAACTACAGGCTTCAGAGTGAAGACAGTAGAGATAAATGGGGGTTCCTTTGAACAGGAAACATTGTGGCAGGCATGTCTGTTTGACAAACCTGCCACAAAAGGCTAGGAGTCAAGGTACAATAAACTTGAATAGTTCAATAAGTAAGTCAACTTAGAGAATAATTCATATTCATACTAAATTCAAGTAAATAAATATATAAAATCTAATCAATCCTAAAGAATAACTCATACTCAAATTAATCAGTATCATTATCATTATCATTATATAGACAC
Source organism: Bolinopsis microptera (assembly GCF_026151205.1). Lineage (NCBI taxonomy): Eukaryota > Metazoa > Ctenophora > Tentaculata > Lobata > Bolinopsidae > Bolinopsis > Bolinopsis microptera. The sequence continues at coordinate 17,849,256 of NC_087081.1, read as the reverse complement.
TCTCCAATATCATAACAATAGTGTAAGAACTTTCCGATAAATCAATATCAAGTAGATCATACTCTCCAAAACTACAGAAAATACAAATAATTCAAGGATGTGTCCAACCAGAAGCCGGCAGTCCATGTGTTACATAGACTTTAAGGGATGGGGTAAGGGAGGGGATTTGGATGATCTGATGATTTATGAGGTTGTGTTCCATGATCTACTCATCTTCGGTTAGAGCTTCATCTCCGACAGTGGCACCTCTTCACACACCCTGCAACACCCCCACAGATCTTTGATCTTTAGCAACACATGGACATTGGGCTCCTGGCCTCACTTGACATCCTCAAATTATTTGTTATATAGTAGTGTTGATAGTATTAAAACTCAACTTACTCGATGGAACCACTTCACTCTCAGGATTTTGCGTAAGCAGTACTGATGGAAAGACTCCAATCTTCTTGTCTGCACTTGAGTCGCGTTCCATATCTCACATCCATAGGTCAGAATGGTAAGAAGAAGTATGTATCTAGTCTGGAGCAAAATGGCGGGAATGGTATACATATTCCCGGTATACATTGCAACCATGCAACTCAGAAACAATACTCCAATCCGGCAATAAATGGCATAGAATTGAAATTTTTGTTTATCTGAAATTTTTGTTTAATTGAAAAACAAATTGTTGGGAGGAATGAAGTGTTGTTACTAAAAACTTCAGTCTTGTTGCGACAGAAACTTTACAATTAACACTATATCATTAGGATGATGATTAATCACTCTACACTCGACTGTCACGTGACTTTTTCAACCCGTTCTCTAGCTGATCCTTAACGAATATTCAAAACCTTAAAACTTTAATGTGATCCCAACCCTAACCCTAACTCAATCCTTAACAAAAGCATAATTTTCTGAAACCCTAACCCTAATGAAAAATTAGATTAACTTCCTTATACGGTAATATCACGTGATCGAGACAGTTTTTCGCATTTTAACCCTATGTCATGGGGGTGATTCGGAATCAGCGTTTGAAAATACATCGATTCATGAAGTTGGTTATAACTGTCGGGGGCCCTTTTAGAACAATCACCTAAATCGACTGTAGAGTGACTTAGCTGTTAGCACCCTCGATATTATTAGGTAGTGCGTCATTGGCAGTGAGCTGCGCGTGCCGACTGTAGGATGGTTTTAAGCGCTAATTTCGGCAAGCACAAATTTTTTTCAAACAAATGCACATTATAATGAGTAACCTTCCCTCAATTAAATTTCAATAAAAATTGGTACGCTTATCACAGGGGAGGGGCTGAAACCAAGCTTTCGATCAAACGCTGCCATTTGTAAGTCATTATGCATAATTGAATTACACATATTCGTATGCAGAGCTTGGCTTACATAATGCACCAATTTCATTGAACGAGCGCATCCAATTTTTGGTTTCAGCCCCCTGTGTGCTGCTAACTGCTGCTAATTCTTGTTAACTGCTGCAAATAGCGCAAACTTAATTCTAATATTAAGTTTTACACATTTTACAAAATAAAAAGATGTAAAACAATTCATAAAAATATAATGCTCATTTAATGTATGACTTTTTGTCCTCGACTGTTAATTTGATTTTGAAGGGATAGGTAACTAATAACTTTAACAGGGCAAGGAATGTGCACGCCTGAAAGCTGTTGCACACTCTTTTGCAAACACACTTTTTAGAGACAAGCCTCATATTAGGACCAGAAGAAAATTGTTAACAGACATTATGGGTTTTGTTTATATTTGTTACTATGGGTTGCAGTTTTGTTGTGACAGAAAGTCTAGTACATTGTAGTAAACAAATTTTTAAAAAGGGGGTCCCCCAACCCATGTAGCTGAGACACCTCACAGTAGACCAAAGTGGATCTTGCTTGTAAAAGGTGTATCAACTACCGCCGAAGCGGTGGGTTGGGTGTCCCCACCTGGGACCATATCGCCCGCAAAATTTTACACAATATAAAAGCTACAATAAATTATCTATAAAATTTACATAAACAAACTTGAGAGACCTCATAGCTCGTCTTCTGAGGTATGAGATTGAAGGATACGTCATCCAGTCTAATGTGCTGGGCTTTTTGTCTTCCTATGATTCCCCTGAGTGCTGTGAGTGTGCTTCGTAGCAGATCAAATCTGAATCGTGTTCTGATGTGATTTTTGACCTGGCTCTTAGCTCCTTTATTGTGGTCAGCTATCATCTCAGAGATACGATCTACGAACACACTGCAGAGTGGTCCCATACCTCCAGATGTTGTAAAGACTAGTGGGACAAAGGACCCTTTCTCTGACTGAAGTACTCTCTCTTCATATAATAGATTCAGTTTAGTTAAAATCTGGACGGCTTTAATCCGTAACCGGGTTTCTCCTCCGGAGTAGGACCTCAAATTTTACTGGTAGAGGTCCGCCGTTCGGCCTCCCTTCTAAGGGAATCCACGGAGATAGGTGCGAATAATGGGCTATCTGGATAAGCCTTCAAGCCCTCGCGGATCCTTAAGTATCGTCCTTTCTGTACTGGCTGTGCACATGAGGACTTTCCAGCGACCTGTGGGACAATATGTCTGCCACTGAAATCAAAGCAACATGCAGAGCAGAATTATTAAGACATGATCGTCCCGAGAAATAATGGCCAGATATGCAAGCAGCCAACTGACCTTATTCCTCATGAGAGCCATTCGGTATGATATTGAGCTAAGACATCAAAAGACTCTCAGAAAGCCTGTCTCAGCTCACTATTCTGGTTGAAAATGTCTGGAATTTGAATGCTTGTATCAGTATCATAAATAATTGAAATTACATATATTAACTCTCTTCCGGCAATTTGCTATACTTTGACTCAAGAACCATGCATGATTAAGTCTCCGGAGGTGTCTCAAAATCAGTAATAGAAACTGTGGATGGTTAAACTTGCACATGAAAGGGATCGGCTGAAAATTTTGGCATAGCTTCCGCTGTCCCCGAAGGATAAAACTGTCATGAAGTCCTTTAGATCTAAGTAAAACAAAATTTTAAGTAAAACAAAATTTAAATTGTATTGCCATTACAATGAATAATTATATCATAATAAATATACGTAGACATCCGATAATAAACTTGTTACATCCAGTACAACCCAAGATGTCAGCCGACTAACAAAAATTATTAAGAAAGCTTGCATGTTCATAGTTTTTCTAACGAGCATACTTAGGCTGTACGGAAATAGCTTTAATTCTACGTCATATTTTTTTTTTTTTTTTTAAATGTTGGGGCACCCACTTTACCTCCCTATTGGGAGGCTACGTCCGTCAGTTAGTGACTAACGTCTATTGGGGTTCCTCTGGTTGTAGGTGTCAGTAGGTTTGGGTCACTTGGCATGGGCTAGTGATCCCGCCCCTCCACAGGATAAAGCCTGGTGAGCGACGTTTCCCGTAAGGGAAACTGTCATAATGCTCGTTCACGGGAGAACACCACCCATGCCTGGATGTTCTCCCGGGTACTCGATAGAACAGGCTGCCCCCTGTCATTCTAGTGGGCTGACAGGAACCTACCAGGCATGCCTGAGCCTCCGATGGAATTCACCCATATCTTTGTTGTTTTTGTGTTATATCTTTGTCTTTGCGCGGCTCAATTTCCGCGCTATACTAAAGTGCTGATTCACGAATTTACATGCGATATTTGAATTTTGAGTAGACCCTTTTTTGTCGCAATTTGGCAATTTCTTTGTTCACGTAATTATTGCTAATTTTACGTTTGCTGGTAATAATCTAAGTGCTATATCTCCAATAGCTGGCAGTTTGTCTGATTGTTAGATCCCCTCTAACTGGTAGCGGCCCTAAGGCTGGCAGTTTGTCTGATTGTTAGATCCCCTCTAACTGGTAGCGGCCCTAAGGCGGCATGTGAGTGAATGAGTGAGTAATAAAGTGAGGTGTAGGAGAAGTGGGGGAAGAAAACATGAATATGAAAGTATGGTACACTGTTGCCAGCTGACTCACCAGCAACAATGCAAGTCCAAGAAGAAAGAAGGAGAGACACTGTCCGTTATCTGGGTGTGCCACCACCGACAGTGCTCCCACTTCTGTGGGGCCGAGGGTGTTGGCTCCAAGAACCAGCCGTGAGCGAACAGCGCCTGACCCCCTCTATGGTTAAATTTAGAATAACAGGACTATGCTTTTCTCGAGGCCAATCCGTTCAGTAACCAGCCGACCCAGCACCACCTCTGATGGAAGATGTGGTTCGGATTGGACTTCGCTAGGATTTGTCAGTTTTTCTGTAGACACTAATGCTCCCTCGAGGAAAGACATGAGCCCCGGCGAAGCTGACCAAAAACGTGGCAGGGATTTTCACCCTACATTCTACGTCATATTAAAAACTTTACATCATTTTTGCGATACAAAAATAAATTTTAAAATAAATAAATTATAACTCTTTTGCTGCTTAGGCGCGGCACCGCGCTTGACCCACATGCTATACAGCGTGTAGCAACACAGCGCTGAAAACAGAAAATGAAGAAGCTATAACATATAAGCGGTGCGCCGCGCCTAAACCTAATACCATACATTTTAAATATTGTCAAGATATTAAACGAGTTTTGCGACTTAATATAGCATGCTGACTTTGTAGGATATTACGATTGTACCCGTGCCAGTTCCAAATGTGAGCTAGCGCCTAAACCAAAAGCAGTTGGCAAAAGGAGCCAGTTGCCTGCTAGAGCTTTACTAGCACCCGATTTACCACTTTTGAAGCACAAACTCAAACCTAAAACCGGCCGAGCACAAAGATATGTTATCGCCACGATTGGGTGGATTGAATCCCAGAATATTTATCAGCACGCAGCACTAATAATATAAAGTTCATTATCGAATTTTAGATAGGCCATGGATCGTTTAACATATATAAAAAGGTTATTAGAGAATAACTAATGTTTGGTAGTTGGTAATCGATATTGATCAATCATTTAAAATAGTATTTGTGTTTGTTATTATTAACTATTGAGTTACGTTCGATTAAAATATTAAAACACTACTACATTTCACTAAACAAAACGACGGGGACACAGAAAGGAGAAGGACATTACACATCATACGGACGGAAGCTGCTGTTGAGTTAACGAGTATCTGATTGTATTAATTATGGGTTTCTTGTTCATTAAAATAATTGTGATCATACTTGTAAAGTATATTGGGCTGACACAGCTGCTGCAAGGTTAACATTGGGGTAAAAAGCCGGGAGTGTGATACACGTTACGTAACACGTATGACGTAAGAGATACAAAATATAAAATATAAATGAATGGTTCTCGGACGTAGCGCGGCGTAGCTTAAAATAGCCATACTGTTTCGGTACATGTTCAACGTTCCTTTACTGGCAAGGAACTTGCTGTAGAATTCTCCTTTACCGGCAAGGAGTCTGCCGTTTTTTGTTTTTGTTTGTTCCTTTACCCACAAGGAACTTGCGGTTGGATGTTCCTTTACCGCAAGGAACCTGCGGTTGGGGTGAGGTGTAGGAGATGTGGGGAAGAAAACATGAATATGATAGTATGGTACACTGTTTCCAGCTGACTCACCAGCACACAGTGGGCTGTGAGTGGGGGTCATGCTAGCATAGGGTATTTTAGACCATCACACATGCCCCTAACTTTGTTTCTAAGGTAATTTGGGTACAAAAATACGATTCCAATCATTTACAGGGCCGAAAATGTCTCAGAAAAAAAATTTTGGGCCGATTTTGAGCAATCTTGTAGTACAAAAATAGGAGGCTGATCCCAGGAAAAGTTGTTTTTTTAGAGGTTTAATCAATTTTAAAGCTCTTTTATGAACTGTAAACGAAGAACAGCTATCTTAGGAACTCAAATCTTTTTGAATTATGAAAAAATATTGATCAGAACAAAAGTTGTGCCTATTTATATGACCAAAATTTTCTGAAACACCAAAATTGTTCCTGTTATTTTCAAAAATTTCGTTTAAAATCACGATTTTTTGGATTTTTATCAATTTTAACTATAATAATTGTGATATTTTGATTTTTCATCCATATGCATCTGGTCTAGGGTGCAAAAAATGCCACAAACATGGAGAATAACTAAAATATGTCAATTTAATAGCAAAACTGAGCTCATAAATTATCTAAAAATGCAGCAAATTTTACCCAATTTTTGAGTTTCTTAATTTTGTAAACAGAGTTGCCCAAAACTGCCCAAAGTGATTCTTATTGCATCTGATAGGGAATTGTCTAAGCTTTCTGATGATACCATGCATTATACCGAACTATTGCAAACCAACAACGATTTCTGTCGTTAAATACCCCAAAAATTGCCTAAAATACACGCCATAAAAAAGGCGCGGTCAAAAATCAGGTGAAAATGTTAAAGTCACACAGTTTTTTTTAGATGGCTGAGTATTCTTAAGTACTATACTGTATTTCAATTATTAAAAACTGCCTTGATCAAGCATTTTAGCCCAAAATAATAAATATTAGGCAATTTTTGGCTAAAAAAGGCAAAATTTCTTGACAGTGAAAAATGCTATTTTTTCACGCGACGCCATTTTGGCATCTTGCAAAGTTTTTAATTACGGTTTTTTGCATGAAATCGGGCTAGCGTTTTACAATAAGGAAAGCTTATTTTCAAAGAAATTTAAGAAAGTCGATTTTAGGCCTATGCTAGCATGGTAGCCCACTGTGCAGCAACAATTTTTTTTTTTTATTTGAAAATTCAATTAATCATTATATATATAAATCAAGCGTTACATTTCAGCCATGCAAAATTACAATGACATATTTTGATATACTAAATGATAAATGGTACTGCAATATAAGTTGCTTAATGTTTGGCCGGATGACAACTAACGAGAAAAATAAACTTGATTATATAATAATTAATTCGGCTGAACCAACACATAGCAAGAGCCACATTAACGTTGGGGCCGTCTACCAAATTTGAATGACAAACATTAACAAGAAATCAAACATATCATAAATAATTATAAGGATTTTGTTCATTACAATTCCGTCACAACTGATAAAGTAAAAAGAAGGGACAAGCAGATAGGAAATTGGACGGACAGAATTGTAACCAACAAAAACAAATTTCTGAGACTCATAAGACTGATGAGCTAATCTGGCCAGACTGTATCGGCAGCCCAGAGGTACTTGATCAGTTTGGCCTTAAAAGTAGAAATCCGCTCTGACTGCCGGATACATACTGGTAGACTATTCCATTTCAGCATAGATCTATGAAAAAAGCTATTTCGGAAGGCATCCGAGCAGGGCACAGTGGTACTCATGTAAGTTGAAGTATCCGACATATCAATTATTTGAGCATTGTGCCTAGTGTATCGGGTGCCCTCTGGACGGCATAGGACTATATATGTAGGGAGCGAAACTGGAATTATGCTATTTACTATTTTATAGAAGGTCATAAGATCGTTATAAATAAACTTCTGTTTAACAGGGAGAATATTTAGTTTCTTTTGCTCTGTAGCAAGTTTATCGTCATTATAACTGGAGTAAGGTTCACCATTGATCCATTTAATAGCCCTCTTTTGGATAGCAACAAACTGTTGAAGATGAGTTGCAGATTGAGGGGACCATATGACAGAGCAATGTTCAAATATAGACCTAATTAACGATAAATAGAAGGATCTTTTCTGCCTTTTATCAGTAGTGAAATGACATGTTCTCTTAAGTAGTCCAAGTCTAGAGGTAGCTTTGGAAACAAGCGCTTTACATTGTGCACCCCAATTAAACCTGGAGTTTATTGCGACTCCTAAATCTGACTGAGAGGGCACAAAGTCAATATCACTTCCAGAAAGTTTATAAAAGAAGGCATTGAATGGCAAGTTATCCAGCACGTTTCTTTGCAGGGACACAGAGAGGGCTTTGCACTTTTGTGGGTGGAACTTCATTCGATTTCTCACTGACCAATCATATAATCTATTGATGTCATTTTGGATTATGTGATGGTCAGGATAACCAAGAATCTCCCTCCAAATTTTAGTGTCATCTGCAGGAATTAAACAGGAATTAAACAGGAATTAAACAAAATTGGGTCAAACGGCAGATGCCGTGTCTGACCAATATAGGAATAGAAGGTTTAATATTCAAAACTACCCCAATGTAACAAATAACCAAACAAGGTGGTAAAAGTAGATAGCCATGTAAAAGAATAAAGCACAGATAGCACAGTCGTATGCAGAAAAAACTCAGCCAAGAGCACTCAACAATGACAAAGAAAGTATCATACAATGTCCACACACTTATCAAAATATACAAAACACGACATTCATTCAGTATTTTTCTTCGGGAACCTCCGTTCATCGACCTTATTTAAAAACCGTCCAATGTCTCTAATAGTTGTTGAGTCGTCGAAGATTTCTCCCGGTTCTTCTCTCATTACTAACAGGTCCCTCGTTCGTTGATGCAGGTTTTTGCGTAGGTCTTCGTATAGGGGGCATTCGTAGAGGATGTGATGCTCATCTTCTATCACTGGATAGGCCCCTGGTAGCTCATAGAGAAGATCTAACAAGTCATCGTCATTTGAGCAGCAATGTCTGCAGGCCCGATGTTTTATGTTAAACCGCTTTTTGCCGTAGCGACCAGTTTCAACGTTAAAGCGGTGGGAGCTGCTTCTGAATTGCGCGATCTTCTTTGAGCAGTTAGGTTTAAGATCAAGGGCTAGATACGTCTCTTGAGCAAACTTTCTCTTCACTAAGTTGTAGAATGATAGTTTTCTGTTAGATGTCCTTTCTGTTTCCCATGAGTTTATAAACCACTTTTGCAAACTCTTTCTAATCTGGCTTGGTCTTAATCCTTGGTTTCTCTCTGATGCCTCGATGGTTTCTTGCATCTGCTCGAGAGTGGAGAACCAGCTCAGGTTTAGGGTCGCCTGCTCTTCGAAAGCGTGTCTAGCAAAGCAGTCACGACCGTCTACAACCATTTGTTCAAGTCTTTCTTTGTAGTTAAACACTTGCTTTGATAGCGTGATGCCTAGTGGATGCCTGCCTGTGTCACCCCATATCGCAGCATTGGATGTTGACTTCCTCACCCCTAAGGTCCATTTCAAAAGAGACAAATGAAAGTTCTCTAGAGGGTCCCTGGCAATGAGTGTACACACGTTTCCTGTTTCTGGTGTGGTGCTCGTGTTTGTGGGGAAGTTGCGGAACAGAGCTGTGCTTGGCAGCCACACTTGGCAACCATACGACACCACAGGTACAATAAGTGTATCATGTAGCTTGAACAGTATAGATTTCCTGATGTGGCGGGTATCAATGTAGCTTTTCAAAGAGAAATAACTTCTTAATGCTTTTTGCCTCAGCTTTTGTTGTGTTAGCTTAAGTGATCCGCTCAGAGTAAATGTAATGCCAAGGTAACAGTACTCTCTCCCGGAGGGGATCTGTTGTTCTCCCAGTTTGAACTCATGACTTTCCTTCAGATGCCTTCCTGTTGGGTTAAACACAAGGACTGAAGTTTTTCCAATGTTTACTGTCAGGCCCCATTCTGAGCAGTAATTGTTTAGGACATCAAGCATTTGTTGAAGACTGTGTTTGTTGAGGGCTAGAAGGACAAGGTCGTCTGCCCATAGCAGATGAGTTATATCTGTATCATTTAGGACAGGGACTTTCACTCCTTCGATGTTGTTGAGATCATGTGAAAGCTGGTGGACAAAGCATTTAAACAGTTCAGGGGACATGGGGTGTCCTTGCTCGGTACCACATAATATGTCGATCTTCTGTGACAGCTTGTCTAGTAGCTTCACTTTGGCTGAGGAGTTTGAGTACATGAACTTAATGCACTCAAAGAATCTCCCTTGAATACCCATTTTCCACAACTTGTATAGGAGTGCCTCACGACAGATGGAATCAAACGCTTTGGCATAATCGACAAAGCATGTGTATAGCCTTTGGCGTTTCTTGGTGACATACTTTTCCACGCAGGTTGAAAGTGTGAAAATGTGGTCTGCTGTCTGTGCGTCTTTACAGAAACCTAGTTGGTTGGCTGTATCAGGATCACATTGATCACGGAATGATATCAATCTTTTCAGCAATATGCTTGCAAAGAGCTTTCCGAGATTGCTCGCTACAGCGATGGCTCTGTAGTTGTTTGGATCATAGATATCACCTTTTTTGTGTAGTGGTGTAACTACTGATGAAGTCCATGGGTAAATTGATAGGCTTAGGCAGTGGTTGAAGAGGTTGAGGACTGCTTTGAGCATGGATCGTGTTGAGGCTTTGAAGAATTCATTAGAAATTAGATCTTCGGAAACTGCCTTTCCTTTTTTAGTGGCCTTAATGCAAGCACACAGCTCTTCCATCTTTATATCTTGATCCAAAAGCTTGGTCAGGTCGTCACAAATGTTGTTTTTCTGCATCTTTGACTGTAGCTCTGCGATCTTAGAGTCTTTGATGTTCTTTTTGCCGTAAAGTTCACTGAAGAACTTGCAAAAGTTGATCATATCGAAGGCATCAAGACTGGTTGCAGGCGATTTTGTATTTTTAAGAGCTTTGAAGGATTTCCAGCAGATGTTGTTCCCTGTTTCTATGTCCTTGCAAAGCTTCTCAAAGAATTCTGATCGCTTATGTCTGATCATCTTTCTATATTGTCGCCGAGTGTCGTAATAAGAGTCCCTGAGGAGCTTGTCCAATGGGGATCTTCCATACTTTTTTGCTAGGATGTTGAGTGTCCTCTTAAGACGGATACATTCACTGTCAAACCATGCCATTTTTGGCTTTATTCGACTCTTCTTTTTGGTGCTACCATATTTATTATGTCTCGGCCCTTTCTGACGACTTGAGGCGTTTTTTCGGGGCATCACTTGTTCAGCAACCTGATGATACAGCTCAACAATTTGGTTGTTAAGGTTAAGAACGTCTTGAGGGGTTTTGCATGAACTTGTAGCCAGAGTTTCTGTCTTTTCCTTTATACTAGGGTCACCCATAGCTAGCAAGAATTTGAGCTCAGCATTATCCTCACATGGCCATTTGTACTTCCTGGGCGCGTCCTCGAGGTCACGAAGTATTTCTTCTGAAAGGGTTATGTTGTGTCTCAGGCTAAGTGTTGTGACAGAGGGTTTGTGATCGGAGAATTTGTTCAAATCAAGGACTCTAAAACTCTTAACGATCGCTTTTATGTCAGCTCCTACAGCAACATAGTCTACAACGCTAGCTCCGCCATAATTCACCGATGTGAATTCCCCTAAGGAATCGCCAAGTACGCTGCCGTTTAGGATGGTTAGATTTGCACAGGCCAGAAAGTCAAGGAGTAACTTTCCTCTAGGATTAACCATCTGGTCCTTGCTAGAACGATCATTGAGACAGGGGTGGCTGCGTTGGCTAAATGGGTTTGCAGCAGATAATGCTTCAGTATCTTCCTCGATGGTGTTGTTCAAGGTTGCAGTCCTTGCATTGAAATCACCTGCTAGTATCACCTTCCTACCGTTTTGAATACTATTCATGGTGAAGTCAAGTAAGTTGTCTAGAGTTGAAGCATCGTCATCGGATGTACTTTTGCTTGATTTCAATCTCTTCTTGTAGGAAGAGTGCTCAGGGGAGTCGTATAAGTTTATGATAATTAATCTGTTGTTCTCCCAGTTTGAACTCATGACTTTCCTTCAGATGCCTTCCTGTTGGGTCATAATAAATCGACAAAGCATGTGTATAGCCTTTGGCGTTTCTTGGTGACATACTTTTCCACGCAGGTTGAAAGTGTGAAAATGTGGTCTGCTGTCTGTGCGTCTTTACAGAAACCTAGTTGGTTGGCTGTATCAGGATCACATTGATCACGGAATGATATCAATCTTTTCAGCAATATGCTTGCAAAGAGCTTTCCGAGATTGCTCGCTACAGCGATGGCTCTGTAGTTGTTTGGATCATAGATATCACCTTTTTTGTGTAGTGGTGTAACTACTGATGAAGTCCATGGGTAAATTGATAGGCTTAGGCAGTGGTTGAAGAGGTTGAGGACTGCTTTGAGCATGGATCGTGTTGAGGCTTTGAAGAATTCATTAGAAATTAGATCTTCGGAAACTGCCTTTCCTTTTTTAGTGGCCTTAATGCAAGCACACAGCTCTTCCATCTTTATATCTTGATCCAAAAGCTTGGTCAGGTCGTCACAAATGTTGTTTTTCTGCATCTTTGACTGTAGCTCTGCGATCTTAGAGTCTTTGATGTTCTTTTTGCCGTAAAGTTCACTGAAGAACTTGCAAAAGTTGATCATATCGAAGGCATCAAGACTGGTTGCAGGCGATTTTGTATTTTTAAGAGCTTTGAAGGATTTCCAGCAGATGTTGTTCCCTGTTTCTATGTCCTTGCAAAGCTTCTCAAAGAATTCTGATCGCTTATGTCTGATCATCTTTCTATATTGTCGCCGAGTGTCGTAATAAGAGTCCCTGAGGAGCTTGTCCAATGGGGATCTTCCATACTTTTTTGCTAGGATGTTGAGTGTCCTCTTAAGACGGATACATTCACTGTCAAACCATGCCATTTTTGGCTTTATTCGACTCTTCTTTTTGGTGCTACCATATTTATTATGTCTCGGCCCTTTCTGACGACTTGAGGCGTTTTTTCGGGGCATCACTTGTTCAGCAACCTGATGATACAGCTCAACAATTTGGTTGTTAAGGTTAAGAACGTCTTGAGGGGTTTTGCATGAACTTGTAGCCAGAGTTTCTGTCTTTTCCTTTATACTAGGGTCACCCATAGCTAGCAAGAATTTGAGCTCAGCATTATCCTCACATGGCCATTTGTACTTCCTGGGCGCGTCCTCGAGGTCACGAAGTATTTCTTCTGAAAGGGTTATGTTGTGTCTCAGGCTAAGTGTTGTGACAGAGGGTTTGTGATCGGAGAATTTGTTCAAATCAAGGACTCTAAAACTCTTAACGATCGCTTTTATGTCAGCTCCTACAGCAACATAGTCTACAACGCTAGCTCCGCCATAATTCACCGATGTGAATTCCCCTAAGGAATCGCCAAGTACGCTGCCGTTTAGGATGGTTAGATTTGCACAGGCCAGAAAGTCAAGGAGTAACTTTCCTCTAGGATTAACCATCTGGTCCTTGCTAGAACGATCATTGAGACAGGGGTGGCTGCGTTGGCTAAATGGGTTTGCAGCAGATAATGCTTCAGTATCTTCCTCGATGGTGTTGTTCAAGGTTGCAGTCCTTGCATTGAAATCACCTGCTAGTATCACCTTCCTACCGTTTTGAATACTATTCATGGTGAAGTCAAGTAAGTTGTCTAGAGTTGAAGCATCGTCATCGGATGTACTTTTGCTTGATTTCAATCTCTTCTTGTAGGAAGAGTGCTCAGGGGAGTCGTATAAGTTTATGATAATTAGTTCATCGACAGCACTCTCACTTCCTAGTTTTATCCTTACTGATTGGATGTCACTACAATTGGATGTTATTTCTTTGATATCCTTGGCAATAGACCTGTGGACACCAATGCAAAGTCCTCCTGAGCGACTGTTTGGTCTGTTAGCATTAAAACATTTGTAGTCTGGAACAAATATTTTACTCTTGGTTTCCTGAAGACAGAAAATGGGACAAGAAGTGACGATGGCAGCAAATTCAGTATCATCAATTTTCCTGCCTTCTTTCCCGTTTGAAGCATCGTGTATGTTCCACGAAAGGATTTTCAATGTCTCTCTGTTGTGGGAAGGCAATCTGATCAGGACATCAGTTGTTTTGGGACTATCCATTATGGTTTTTCTTCTGTTGAGGTTTGATTGAGTTTTTAGTCCCTCTTGATAGCTCAATGTCGAGAGATCTAAATAGCCCGTCACGGAGATGAAGCCACAATTTCCGAGCCCCTCGTTCATCGAGACCCAACAAGACTCCGTGTGGTCCTACGCTGCGCTGGATGAATCCTCCGAGATTGTCATTGTTTTGCGTGCATATTTTTATGTCTAGGCTAGCATTATTCTTGGATTTGACGTATTCGCTTAGTTCAGAGTTTATCTGTCTTATGGTACTGCTGACTTGTGGATAGCCGGGGAGTGGAATAATCTGCGAAACACATATCTTTGCTGAGGTTGCTTTTGTTAGGTCATCCAAGATTTTCTTCATACCATCTAGTATCGTGTTTCCTGGCGTATTCATCAGAACATCAAGTTGCCCTAGATGGATATAAATGGCTTCAGGGTTGATTTCTGAGACTTTTTTGACTAAGTTTTGGTCCCTGCTAACTGATACGGCAGTATCATATTCTATCCTCTTGACATCAAAACGTTTCGTGAATCTTGATTCGTCGAAGGTATTGAAGTGTGCGTCGTGAATGACTACACATTTCCGGGTGTGCCAATGTTGAGGATTGAAGTTGTCACGACGGTACGTTTCACGGTTAACAGGGGTGCCATCACTGTTATTTTTGCTTTGTTTATTGGCACCAGCAGTTGTCGTGCTTTTAGTGGTTCCCTCGGACAAAAAGGTGACTGGGTCTTCAGCCTTTTGACTCGGCATATTCTCTTTCTTTCCTTTGTGTGGTGCCGTGCGTTTTTTGTCGTTTGGTCTTGTAAGGGGGTCCTCGGGGGTTTTGTTGGCGGCATCGTTTTGGTGTTTCGGTTCAAAACTATTAGCGCGAGGTTTGTTAGCAGACTGGATGTTACCTTCTTGACCTGCTGTGTTGATTTTAGGCAGATCTTTGAAACACGCTGTAATCTCTCGGCTGATAAGTTCAAACCCTTCTCGTTGTCCTTGGAGAATCTTGTCTCCTAAATTATTCGTAGCGCGTCTATTGAAACTTTCCAAATGACTTAGGATCGCACATTTTTCGTCGACTCCATCATATTGGTTGGGATAATTGACCCCGTTCGAATGACTTCCGGGTACACTCTTCATCCCCATGATATCGGATTTGAGTTTGCTGAGTTCTTCGCTGTGTCTAGCCTGTATTATGCGTATCTCATTGAATTGGTTCGGCTCGTTGTTTTTCATTCTTGCGAGCTCGCTTTTTAAGTAGTTAACCTCCTTGGCTGAATCAGCTATCTGTTTTTCAAGTTCAAGGGTCTTGGATCGAAAAACCTTTTCTGCCGTTGCTCTGTGAGCTTGGTCTTGGATACGTTTCCGTTCTTTTTCTCCTTCTATCATTCTGTCCATGATATTGTCGATAGAGTTTTGCTGAATATTTAGGGTATCAAATATTGTTTTGTTTTTGTTGACCAGCGTGGCTAGAGATTTCGAGCTGGTTAGTGGGGCGCTGGAGTTGAGTTGACTGGCTAAGGAGGACAGAACTGAATCTTGGTTTGCTAGATTTTCTTGGAATTCTAGTAAGTTCTGCTCAAGGAGTCGTATTGAGTTTTCTATCGATTCGTGGGTGCTGCAAGGGACCTTAATTTTGCCGGGGGTTAAGATCTGTCTTGCTTTCCTCGTCTTCTTAACTTTGATCTTTACTTTCTTTTCTGTATTCTGCGTCTTGCCCTGTGCACTGTTACTGGAGCTGTTGTTCGAGTTACAGCTTTTGTAGCCCTTTCTGCTAGAGGCATTGCTGAGTTCAGAAGATATTGACTCAGAGTCAGTCTCAGAGTTAATGAGATCTGGAGGATTTGCCTTTCTAGCTTCGCGCCCAATAGTGTTGACGTGGTCACGCAGCAGTTTCTTTTTATTGTCAACAGGAGTTTGCGGGTTGAAGTTTATTTCAAACCTTTTGAGTTCTCGATCTAGCGAATCAACTGCCATTTTCTCGACCAGACTAGTTATGAGAGGTGCTGACGGGTACGTGCTGTATTTGTTGTCAATCACAAGGATAAAAAACGCTTTAATTGCAGTTTGACTTCGCTCGTTTGTTTTCTGACTGGTTAGGCCACAAAGGTCTATCCACTTGTTGAGATTCTTAGACGAGGCACTGTTAAGAATCTTGTCGCAGGTATCTCTCGAGAAAAATCGCAGTTGTTTTTCAACAATGGTGGTGTCGTCTTGTTTAACTTGTGAGTCGGGCAGACTTCCGTTGTCACCCTCACAATGAAGTTGTTCAGGGGCGGGGACGTTGCTTGCTAAACCAGTTATCCCTTGTACTGCGTCAGTTAGGGGACTACAGTGGGTGTTTTCGGGAGCTGGTTGGAGAACAATTGGCGTCCTGTGTCGTTTGCGTTGCAGTTGTACTAGTAAGTGAAAATCTAGTTCATCCTCGAGGGGTTTTTCTATAGCCAGGCTAATGCTCATATCCCTTCTGGTCTTTTCTAGGACGGATAAGGCTGTAAGGTTGCCTAGGCATAGGTCAAAGACATCCATCAGGTCGTTGTTGAATCTCTTTGGTATGATGTTAACTGCACGCTCTCGGCCTAAATGGAGTAACACTAGTGCATCAGTGACTTCTTCGTCTCCCTGTAGTGTGATAGGAACCTTGTCGCTCCTTCCAAGTAGACTAGTAACTCTGAGCGAGTTAAAGGCAGTGGAGGGCGATTCCAGGTTTGTGTCGTGGTAATGACGATTGAGTTTAACCAGCAATTTTGACAGAATATCTGCCTTATCATCATTTTCAATAGCCTCTATGTCTGACAGGTTCCAGGTTAAGCTGATGCATTTGCTGTGGGCTTGTTGCTCAAGGAGGTGTACTTCAGACGCGAATAATCTGGTTGATTGGTATTTCTCATTGAGAGCATTTTCGCAGCGACAAGATTGACTGGCGTGACGATCTCATCATCTTTAAGGAAATCTTGTTTAATATGGATCAGCGTGTTCCTACCTGGAGAGCAGTCATGGTACCCTTCGTCGTCAATTCTGATACACTCGAGTTTGCGGGGTGACTCAAAGAGGTCCTGTGAGTCAGCTGCGGATTCAGAGAGGTACCGTCTTTTAACGGGCGTGTCACTTGCAAACTCATACTCAGTCTGTGCTCTGAGCTTCCTTTTCAAAATCGCAGAAGGTTGCTCATGTTGAAAGATACTCCCTACAGACTTGCTCCTTGAACGAATTTGAAGAGTTCGTGAACGAGGTGAGAGCAAGTGTTCATGTTTAGGGCTGTGTAAAAGAACAGGAGTAATCGTTGGTTTTCCTGTTCCTGTATAGTATTCACCGTCTGTATTCGGGTCGTTTTGTTTCTTGACGGGGGTAATCTCGATCGTTGGCAGTGGTCTGGGTGGCTTGCTTCTGGGTTTCGGGGTTATAACGAGATCACCTCCTTTACCTAGGGATATACTCACGCTAAGATCGATTGTATCGTCTAAATCTAAATCCGAGCTGATTGAGTGGTTGCCGAATAAGGACAGATTTCCCAGAGTTTCAAATAACTGTTGCGATATTCTTCCTAAAATGGTCTTGTCCAGCATTTCGACTTTCCCTGTTGGGGGGATCGGACTCACACACAACGGTGGGTTGATCGGTTCGGAGTCTGATTCACATCTACTGAGGATCTTCGTTTTGCTTCGCTCCTCACCGTCCTCGCCGTCTTCGTCATCATCATTGTTTGATTGGGAGCTTCCTGGGTTTGACTTTCTAACAAGGCCAACTCGTGCTGTAGCACGATTGGTTCTGTCATTAGACGTAGATTTCGAAGCTTGGCTGCCGGATGAAGAGGAGGACTTGTCATCATCGCCTTTAGAGGTCCTCTCTGAATCTGACAGGGATGTCGAGGGATATTGGGTTAGTGATTGCTCCCGGCTAGCAGCTGTCGTGTGAAACTCTGACTCTGTGTCAGGTATTGGTACAACACACACATGCGAGTAGTGGTGTATACATGTTTTGACGTTGTTTGGCGAAAGAGCGGTCAAAAGCAAATGAGGACGCAATACAGGCAAGAAAGGACAATCTCTTGACAAATGAGTATTCGGTTTCGGACAGACTAGTAGGTAGCAGTGCGACTGATTGTGTTCGCGAACTGATATTACGTATCTGCACTGGTTTACACAGACAGTTGAACTGCAGATAGCGCGATTAGTTAGCATATCACGTGACGTGTTGGTATCGGTGTTGATTTGCATGTCACGTGACATACTGGTTGCATCGCGCTCAGAAGTTGGGTTCAAGTTTCTGATGATGGGGAGATAGCGTGCCGCACACTTCTCACATAGCATGTATATCCGATATTATACATAGTGTGTAATGTATAAGGCTGCTGCTGCTGAGCAGCATCTGCTCTCCCGGAAATAGCGGTTAATTTAGCAGGGTAAGTATTGCTAAATTCCCCGCTTGTTGAGAGGTGGTTAGCACAGGCTACCATTTCGGAGCTCAGGGTGCGAGAGGCCAGCTGTTCTGGCCTGCGCCGCGGAACGTTTTTACCAGTGTCAGAGCTTACTTTAAGATTTGCTTTTTCTAAGCAGTAAGCTAGACACATCATGATGTTGGTAATTTTGTTAGCAGCACATATTATGTAAATAGCAAAATAGAACGTGTACACACAGGCGGATAACTCAGTGTAAAATATTACACATAAAGCACTGCACACATGTGTGTGGAAAATGTGGAGTGTAACAAGAGCATAAAATGATCTCGAAACTTCCGCCTTACTCATGGTCATTTTGCAAGGACTCAGCTGCTCATTATCTTGTGTCCCCTTTCTCCTTGCTGTAGTCTCCTTGCTGCTGTTGCTGTAGATTAGCTTTTCACATGTTGTTGTGTTTCCAGCTTCACTTGTCCTCGGAGAGTTGGAAAGTGTGGTTAGTTTGTGAAACAAAGAACAAGGAATTTTACTGGCACTGGGATCGCAGGTTTGTAGTAGTGATAGTGGTTCAACAGCAGGGGGGTTAAATGATGGGGGAAGCTTACACTGGTGAGCCAGACTCGGGTGGCTTTTAGGAGAGGAGAGTAGGACCGCCCTTACGGGCGGTACCACCGAGCCTGGTTAGGGATACGTAGGGAAGGAGGAATAAAGGAGTTGGGAAAAGTAAGAAAGTGGGGACTTACTCTCTGATAAGAGGCCCAGGTGGTTTTCAGGAAGGAATGGGACCTGGGGGCAAGCCCCAGGTACCACCGGGCCCGGGTCTTGCACGTTGTGTTTGAAGGTGATCTTTGTTCTGGAACTTTCTGGAACTATTGAAGAGCGGTGGAATTGTAACAAAACAAAACGTGCGCGTTACGATAAAGGGCATAAAGGGCGATATTGGTGCCTTCAGAGACACAGGAGAACATGTCATTTATAAATATTACAAACAATAAAGGGCCAAGTATAGAACCTTGAGGGACACCAGACCGAACTGGTAGAGAAGAAGACGTTTGGCCTCCTATCACTACTTGTTGTTGTCGCCCCTCAAGATAGGACTTAATAAATTTAAGCATTAGTCCATCGACATTAAAAATATTCTTCAATTTACTTAAAATGAGGTCATGCGAAACGCTATCAAAAGCTTTCGCAAAATCAAAATATATTATATCAGTCCTGGACCTGTTATTCAATGCAAGTGCAAGATTGTCCGTGAAAGGTATCATTTGGGTTGTGCATGAACGTTCATTAACGAAACCGTGTTGTCGGTCATCCAACAGATCAGAACATGCAGCGTATAATGCAGTCTTTATGCACCTTTCAAAGACTTTCATTACAAGAGATGTTAACGAGATAGGCCTGTAGTTCTCAACCGAAGACTTATCGCCCTTTTTGTGCACTGGTACTACAAGTGCCAGCTTCCAATCAGGGGGTATGCATCCGCTCGAGAAAGACAGGTTAAATAAAACACTAAGTGGGTATGCAAGGCTTTGGGCACAGTTTTTGAGGACTCTCCCATGAATCCCATCAGGGCCAGGGGCCTTGTTAGGATTTAACTTTTTAAGAATCAACAGAACATCTTCTCTACTAAACACAAGACTTGAAAAACAATCATCACGAAAATCTATGTCAATGCCATAATCGCTCTCTTGAGAAAACTGCTCATAAAAATATTCGTTAAAAAGGGCAGCTTGATCAGATGGATTGTTTCGAAAGCGATTGTGATATTTGACAGTTTCAGGGATCCTGGTTGACTTTGATTTAGATTTAACGTAGGTCCAGAATTTCTTGGAGATAAGAGCATCATCGGAGTCATCCTCAACACTGAGTCTCATTCTTTCGTCCATCAAATTTTTAAATTTTGTGCGAAATGCACGAAACTTTTGTTTATGAGACTCAGAGTTGCTCCCCTTATGCCTTATTCTCCATTTCTCCTTATTTCGTAGGAGACGATCACATTCGGAGTCATACCATGGGGGCTGGAACTGAGACTTAATGGTCTTTTTAGGGATCCATCGGTCACAGGCTGCACCGAGAACTCCTCTGAATCGACTCCAGGCAAGATAAGGATCATTACACTCAAATATACTATCCCAATCGATGCTAAATAACTCAGAATTCAGGCCCCTAAAATTACCTTTACTATAATTGAAGATCTTTCTTTTAGGCTGCTTAATATACTTGGTCTTAATATCAATGTCAAATGTGATACAAAAGTGGTCGGACATACACATTTCGTTTTGATCTAAAACTTTAACATTCTTAATAAGGTTTTGAATGTTAGTGAACACAAGATCTAAGGTGTTGCCTGACTTGTGAGTAGGGGAGCTAATAAGTTGTGTATGTCCGAGGTCATCAGTGAGAAAATTTACAAAGCTAGAATGTAGCTGGCAAGATGACTGACCATCTGGCCAGGAAATCGAAGCCAAATTAAAGTCACCTACCAGAATGTGCCTTTGCAATTTTCTGGCAGATGCTAAAGTAACAAAATGTTTCTTGAAAGATTCAAAATTCTCTAATCCAAGCGTTCCTACTCTATAAAATGTTGATATACAAAAGTTTCTTCCACACTGAGTCTTAATTATGATGGATAATAATTCAGCTTGAACACTTACTTTAGAGAACTTTAGACTCGAGATATCAATGTCTGTTCTATGGGCAATCAGAACACCACCACCGTTTTTTCTGAATTTCTTGGGCTGGGTTGCATCCACTGGATGCGATCTTAAGGATCGGTCAAGCCTAAATACTTTGTATTTGTCAGGGAGCACCTCATTACTGAGAATGGAATTTTTCAGCCATGTCTCGTTTAGAATAATGATGTGAGGCTTATGTTTGTAGATATAACCATGGAATTCATGTATCTTGGTCATATTTAGTGGTGGTGTTCCTGATGCTAAATCGCGTGTATTTAGGAAACCATGGACATTATTGTAAACAACGGATAAATTTGGTCCAGGGTTCAGTAAGGAACAATTACAAATTACTATCAGGGAAATATTAAGGAGAGATAGAAAAACCAGACCACACCTAGACATGACCCCAAGCCAGCTGCTGGTTATATTGAAAAGTAACTTAACAGTCTGTTTCGGTGACATGGTAGGTGACAGTTCGGTTTTTGAGGTAGATAGCAATTTTACAGAAATTGCAGCTAAGGCTGTCCCAATGCCCCCTCCCCCCTATACACAAGTTTAAAGTGTCTGAGAAAAATGGTACAAAATATTACCATAAAGTAAAGATTTATGGATGACCTCAAACATGGTACAGAGTGTATTTTAGGTTGTAGGGGAGCACCAGGGAGTATATTAGCATCGATAGTCAAAGAAAATATATACAAAATAACATAAAAATAAAATATACCCAATAGAGCACATAACATATGACGAGACAGAAGACAGGACAACAAATTTTCCCCGTTACCTCTATTACTTTTCCTGATGATAACATACCTAGAAAACATACCAGTTGCAACACGGTGTTGTTGAGCCGATATTCCCATGGAACTTTAAAGTATATTATTAACAGAATTGTGTCTCGCCGTTGTGTTTTGTTAGGTATTGTGCTATAATATGAAGTAACATACATTATGCTATCACTTCGTTTGAATACATATAAATAACATCCAAATGATCAGATCCAATAGGATACTGATGCAGACAATGAAAAATTTAAATATTGAATTGAATTACCACATCAGTATCCCAATGGATTAAACCACTTTGAGTGTATGATTCTGAGATAGAACTTTGCCAACACTGGCATCCCAGCCTTGGGACTGGGATGAATATCATAAAAGCCCCTATTGTCACATTTAGGAAATAATCTCTCGTTTCTGTATCCATAGCGGTCTAAGAAAGCCCAAAAAACATCAAGGTAAAACAGTTTTGGAGAGGGATGTATAGGAGATGAAGGGGAAGAGGAAGGTGTGGTTAACTTTCTGAAGGAGAGACTATACCTCCAACAAATTTCATTGTCAGAAGGTGCAACTCCTGGGGCAATCCTGTGCCTCATGACTTGCTGTGCACCAGGCTTCATGATGTTCAGTGTGCCATTGGTGGCAGGAAGGGTGAAGTCTGCGTTAATCAACTCTTGGGCTGACCTTGACCTAGAGGCCCTAGTTGTGCGTTGTTCTACTTGGGTTGTATCGAGCACAAACTCAAGTGACCGTGGAGCCCCTATTGAGTAAGTGCAAATGGAGCTGGACTGTGATATTATTAGGTCTTCATCGTCTTTATGGAGGCTTAACTTAGCTTGCTGAGTGTCGTACCTAGTAACAAGGCAAGCATCCATGTTGTTGGTGGTGGAGGGGAGGTCATTAATAAGTCCCATCAACTTAAAGATGCTAGGGAAGTTGTTGATGGGATGTGGCTTGTTAACTATGTTACCAAAGCAGTAGTCTTCTGATGAAGGGCTTAGCCATAGGGTGTGGACTTTTTTAGATTTGCCTTCAAGATTCATTAAATCTAATTCTTCTGTGATTTTCTTGAATAGATTTTCATCCATTCCAGGGAGGACTGGAACGTGCTCTACGAGCGCATGTGGGCTATACGAGACATTTTGAACAGTAGTTTCCTTCTTCGTTTTCTTTTCCTTCTTCTTTTCATCTATACGTTCTATTTTAGAAGCAAGCTTTTTCTCTTTCAGACTGTCCAGGATACTCTGAGTAAGTAGGGTATGCATGTGTTGCTTTACTTCAAGAGATGAGTTTTGCAGTAAGGCGAGGAAGTTGGCGGGCAGTGTTGGCATCTTGTTGTGAAGTGTGGGAGGATCGGGAGGAGACTGGGTGATCCGGATAAGAGATCAACAGCAGGATGTTTCAGTGGCACCGTTGTAAACCCTAGCAATCTGGATCTGAAACAGTTAATAGGCCAGAGATTTATAGTTCAGAGTGAAAAAAATTTGAATTATAATGAACAGAGGTGTTGTAAAGAACTGTATAGCAGAAAAAAGAGAATGCAATACTTATCTAAAGGAGAAGTAGCTAAAAGGAGTTAATAAATTTCAAACATCACTAGATCTCTAACAATAAAACTAACCTCGTACCAGACCGCAGGAGCCCTGGTAGTACAAGACTACCAGGGCATTAGGAAGAAACGATTACCACCTCCACAACCTGCCATCTAACTCAGATCCATCACACCCAGGACACCGGCAGACTTTACTCCAACGGATTACTCATCGGTAGCCAATGCAATTCCAAGAAGAAAGAAGGAGAGACACTGTCCGTTATCTGGGTGAGCCACCACCGACAGTGCTCCCACTTCTGTGGGGCTGAGGGTGTTGGCTTCAAGAACCAGCTGTGAGCGAACAGCGCCTGACCCCCTCTATGGTTAACTTGAGAATAACAGGACTATGCCTTTCTCCAGGCCAATCCGTTCAGTAACCAGCTGACCCAGCACAACCTCTGATGGAAGATGTGGTTCGGATTGGACTTCGCTAGGATTTGTTAGTTTTTCTGTAGACATTCATGCTCCCTCAAGGAAAGACATGAGCCCCGGCGAAACTGACCAAAAACGTGGCAGGGATTCTCACCCTACTCATATAATAGATATTTCTTCTCTTTCTCATGTGCACTGTAAATTTTATCCAGTGGCTTAAACGTATTTGAGTCACAATTAGGATGAGTTACCCTGATGTCAAATAATGTTCTTTCAAATGGTGCATACAGTCCAACAGCTGCTACATCAAGACGGGCTTCATCCTGGGTGTTGGTCTTCCTGGAGAATGAAGTTTGTTGGACAGGCAGGAGTGCACGTTCTAGATCCTTACATCATTACACTTTGCTTCTTGAAGGAAGAAAGCTGCAGCGTCTCATATGGCATTGTGGCACATGGAAACGTATCCACCTAATTTACAATCAAGGGCGTGCTAGACACTGTTCACATTTCCGCAGGCACATTTAGAGGGCACTCATTGGAACTTCCAACCATAGCGTAGGCGTATGCTGTCTTGGAACTCTTGCTTGTTTAGAACATTTTTTAGGTCCTTTAGAGGTAATGCTGAAAGCCATGTTGAAGCTCCCTTCTCTCTTGCTTGGTTACGTGGTTTTTAAGAAGATGATCTGACACAATTATAAAGCATCTTGAACTTTTGGGATAGAAACTCTTCTTTCTGTTTCCTCAATTCTTCTTTCTTTTCTTTCATCTTGCCCATATCCAGCTTGGTGATACCCTGGTCTTGTTGGTTGATTAAACTCACAAGATCTTTAGTGAGTGCCACTGTATGTATATTCACGAGATGCTATCCTGACAGGATTGATGATACCTAGGCCTCCACATCGAACAGGGAGTTCAAGGATATCTCTCTCATCTGTGGCATATTCCTTAAGTAAAGGCAGAATAAGTTGTGGTTCTTCGGTTTTTTTATTCTCTGGTCACGCACGCACAGACACATGACCAGTGACCACAGTTAAACATCAACTACACGAGTCATGTGCCCATCCTACAAAAGGCACATAATCAATTAGCGCGCTCCATTAAACATTTTTCCCATGATAACAGAATGTTATTCAATTTGTTTTGATAATAATTAAGTGACGTCACAGAGCGGATTTATCAAATATCTGACAACCTGATCTTAATCTACTTAACAACTCAATAGCCCAAGTCACCATACCCGTAGTATATTCCATGGTAATAGAAGAACTTTAAAGTTTTTCAAATTGTTGCTATAATTGATTTAAATAAAAATTTGTTGTTTTCTTGAAATTTGTTGTTTTCTTGAACCTGGGTCACCCCTTTATTGAGGCTGTCCAGCCCGCTAGTCCAGTTTACAGTTCTTTAGATTGCACAGACCGAGACCCCCAGAGGCCCCTTCATCTATGCTTATTTGGGGCGCACCTTCCTGGCTTGCCAGGAGGAACTTTTCAATTCAATTCAGAGGACTTACTCTGGGATTGTATTATGCAGCAAAATATTTCCATAGATCATAAGACTGTATGTTTGGTATTCTATACAATAACTGTCCCTCTTACCAAGAGCTAAGAAATGTTAGCAAGAAAAACAATGGGTGCAGCAGCATGTGCTCCCTCTAAATATCTCATTGTGATCACCGGACCTTCTGGGTGTGGGAAGAGTACTCTTCTCAACAAACTGTTTGAGTCCTACCCTGAAAGGTGAGTTTTTAAATGTAACACAAGGTACTTCAAGATTACCACTAACCTACTAATTGTAAGTTCTATATAGCTTATAATGTAAAACACAATGCTCAATTAAAAATAAATCAATAAACACCCATTTAAAGTAGGATCAAACTTGGACACAAAATTTGTACTTACTCATCTAAATCTCAAGAAGAAATGTTTCATACATTACGTCATATCAGAAAAATCAGATTTCTATCAAGTCCCAAACAGATTAAGATCATCGTTCACAGTCTAGTCGTGTCATGTTTAGATTACTGTAACGATCTCTACTTTTGTTTTGTTTTAAAGACCCGAGGGCCACCCTTAAGGGCTTTGAAACCGGTTTATTTATTACAATATAATAATATTATATTGTAATAAATAAATAGACTGCAATCGTAACATTCATGTCCATACTAACTAAAATAATATAATCTGTTGTTGTTTGTTGTTGTTGCCGGGGTTATTTATTCAGCGGGAAAAAACTAACAGCAGGAGCCGGGATTATCAGAATTTATCTAGCGGGAGCCGGGATTATCAGAATCTTATTCTAACCCGGAGGGGTTTATAACTTTATAACACAAAACGCTGGCACGCTTAAGGGGAGATACACCAAAAACGTTTTTGGTGTATCTCCCCTTAAGGGGACATACACCAAAAGCTTTTATGCCGTGGCCCTGTTGTTAACTTCATATTAAGAAAGTATAATTATACATAAAACCAATAAGATTTGATACATTAAAAATTATTTTTGAGAGCACTCACTTTCGAAAAAATAAATATTTTCTTTTTCGAAAGTTTTGGAAATTTTGAGAAGTCTGTCACTGTAATACTGATCTTTCAATCATTCGAAACGTTTTTTGGCTGATTTTTTACTGAACATTACTTACAATCCGTACAAGAAGCCATTAAAAGGATTATATAATTGAACAATAAATGACGAAGTTACAGACCAAACAAGGTCGAAATAAGAAAAATTGAAATTTACTTCTACTTCTAAAGTTGTACATTTCACCAATCACCCGGGTCAGCAGATATCGCTTCAAAAATTCTTGTGAGTGTAGCTGATGATCATATACAACTTTTTGAAGTAGGATGGCTCTCAGATTTGAGTTTTAAGCTATGAAATGTGGCCTCAAACGACTTAGTAAAATTCATCGTAAAAAAGGCCAAAAATGGCAGATTTAAGGCTTAAAATACCTATTACTCAAAAAGTATCAGCTTTTCTGAAATAATTTTTACAGAATCGTAATCAGATTGGTAAGACGAATCTTTTAGTACCAAATTTATAATACTTGAAGACACAAAATTTGTAAAAAAATTAGTAACAAATTTATACAAGGGAGCTAGAAAATTATTTAAGACAATTTCTCTTCTAAAAGCACCTACTTGGTACTAAAAGATTCGTCTTATCAAGCTGATTACGATTCTGTAAAATTTATTTCAAAAAAGCTGATACCATACTTATTTTCATTACGAAATTATTATCAAATTTTCCTGCGCGTCGCCGGAAAAATTGAAATATAATCCCTGTGCGTGCCGGCATTATGTGTGTTATAATAGGCAGTGTCGTAGCCAGCCTGAGGTAAAAGCCTGGTCTAGAAAACACTTTGCATGCTCTCGAAAATTTCCCAATGAGGCAAAATTCGCGTTTTCAGTGTCCATATTGATATTAGTCAGATAGCCAATAAATTCCAAATGCGGAAAGTGCAGAAACAGGTCAAAAGCCACACAGTGGGCCACCAGGCTATATTAGGTCCAAAAATGAGTTTGTTAGTTTAGGATGTATTTTAAATAATCTGATAGGAAAACTGGTCCCCTACAGAATGCAAAAAACCGAAATTAAAAATTCCATATGGTTTAACCGCTACGCGGCCGCGAAATTTGCGATTTTTCAAAAATTGATTTTGTTTCTTTTTGGCAGTGAAAAATAGCTCTTACTCTATGTCTGTTCCTTAAATAAGATTATTTAAAGTAAATTGACTCCTTTTATATCTTCAAACAACTCTCAAACCTTCATTTATTGGAAAAAACCTTAATAGGCTATCTAATATAGCTGATTTTTGACATGAGCCTGAATTTTTGCCCCATTTTTAGGCAAATTTTTGGCCTTTTTTTTTTTTTACATAATCATAAATATATATCATAAATAGATCAAATCTGAAACACAAATTTGCACGCAGTTAATAAATTTATAAAAAAAAGAAAATGAAAAAAAAAAAGGTTTATTGATAAAAACAAAATATGGAGCACTCTGTGCTTCCAACAGCCTTTCAGACTCGCGCTAAGTTTGTTAGGGACTGATTTAGGATATCGTAGATATTGCTATGTTATGCCATTCGTTTGGATATGTAGTGTTTGTGATTGTTGAAATCAATTAATTACGGTTTGTGCTGATAGGAAAATAGTGATAGTGGGGAATGTGGCAGTGTAAATATGGACCCGGAATTTAGGATGTGTGGCTTATCCATTAATATTAGTTGCCGCTAGTCTGTGATCAGTTTGTTCTGGTTTTTTTTGTGTGTAAATATATATTCATAGTTTATTTTTGTAATATCATATAATATATAGTACTTAATAATAACCATATGACTAATAACTGATTTACTAATTAACTAATTAACTAATTCACTAAACTGATATAATGACCGTTGTGTCCAGTAACTTTCAGACACGTTGTGACCTTCTTAGACCTGGAATATTATGTAATAAGAAACTGGGCCACGTGTCATCGTCATTTTCACTCTGCAGGTTCAAGAGCATGCGTTTTGTAGCCGATTTAAAAAGGTTTATGGAAAAAAGTGTGGGTAGGGTGCTTACATTTGCATTTACAGCATAAATTGAGAGTAAAGGTCCTTTGAAGAACATCGAAGATCTGAAATGTGTGGTGTTGTACTCGGCTAACCAGGATGCTGCAGTCACGTGATCTGAGTTTGCAGTGGGTGCATTTTCTGGGATAGTCATACAGATTTGTTGAGGGACTGAGCTGCGGAAATGTTTGATTCGGTGCATGAGAATTAGTGTGTTTTTTACAATAACACTGTGCACCGTGAGTATACCATTGTTATTGAAAAATTGTTTTGTGTGTTCTGGCAGTCGACCGTCTTTGTAAAAGTAATTAATGTGACCTGGCATTACTGCCCTGATACCCTGTTTTTGTCGTGAGAAGAGTGATTCAATGTGATTTTTTGCTGCAAACCCCCATACAATTGAACAGAAGTTTAAATGCGATTGAACAAAACTTTGATATATCTGTAGCCTTATTTGAATCGATAGGTGACGTTTTATTTTATACATAATTCCTACATACCGCATCATTTTTGATCTAACAGCTGCTATATGCTTAGACCATGTTAGTTTATCATCCATTATAACGCCAAGGAACCGTGCTTCCCTTTTACGTTCTAATTGTGTGTCTGCAATATGAATATTTGGAGTATTATCAGTATTTCTAACACCGAAAAGCATATAGCAGGTCTTTTTTAGATTAAGTGCAAGTCCATTACAGTCAACCCAGCGTACAAACTCGTGGGAGAATTGGTTGAATTTTTGTATAACATCGTTTGCATTTTTGCCTTTTATTATGATGTTCGCATCATCAGCGTAGAGTATAAACTTTATCATACTGTTGATATTTGGCATATCATTGATGTAGATTAGGAATAACAAAGGTCCCATAATACTGCCCTGTGGAACTCCGTATGTAATAGGTTTAAGAGCTGATTTAATACCATTCAAACATACGTATTGCTGACGTGTGCTCAGGTAGGATTTAAACCATTGCAAAGCTTGCCCACGGATTCCATAGTGCTGGAGTTTGTCAATCAATACATCATGAGACAAAACGTCAAAAGCTTTACTAAAGTCGACTAGGAGTAATAGAGCAACTTCCTTTTTGGCAAGGGAATTCAGAATCGTGTGTTGAGCATCCAAAAGAGCATGCTCACAGGATCGGCCTGGCCGGAAGCCATATTGCCCTTCAAAGAGCGAGCCTTTCTTGTCAAGGAAGTCCATTACTCTATTATGCATAAGTTTTTCATACAATTTGGAAAAGGTGCACAGCAAAGATATGGGTCGATAGTTAGTGGCGTCGGATTTGCTGCCTCCTTTGTGAATTGGTATAACTTTAGCTATTTTGAGAGATGATGGGAAGATACCTTGACTAAATGATGTGTTAATGATTATGGACAAGACTTTACAGAAGGAGGGGCAGTCTTTTACAATTTTTAGGGGTTCAATTTTAGTGTCTTGAGTGGATTTATTCTTAAGCTTGCTAATAATTTGTTCAACTTCACTTTCGGTAGTTGGTCTTACGAACATAGACTGCGAAGCTGGGCTGCTAAGGTAATGTTTAAAACCCCCTGGATCGAATACAGTACGCGCGCTGATCGCATCTTTGATTTTTGTGGCAATGTTGGAGAAGTAAGAGTTAAAGTGCTCAGCTACATCACTGTCACTATTTATAATATTTCCGTCGGCGTTTTGGAGTTTAATTTTGTTATGAGATTTAGATTTTCTGCCAAGTAGAGTGTTGATCAGCTGCCATTGTTTCTTTGAACAATCTTTATACTTATCAAATTGTGTTTTGTAGTATTTGTCTTTTGCCTTATTGACGTGCTTGTCGCAGAATGCCTTATGCTTTTTGTAAGCCTTGTAGTTTTCCTCCGTTGGGTCCACTATTTTGGCATGGAATAATTTGTTTTTACGAGCACATGCAATTTCAAGCCAGGGTAGCATAAAAGGTTTGGGGTCCTGCCTTTCAAATTTGCGGCGCACATGATTGGTTTTCACTGGGTATGCCTCATCATAATGCTGACCGTATATTTCAATAAATTTGTTATATTGTTCATCAGCACAATTTTCACGTGTGACTTCCTCCCACATTTCGGATCCAATTAATTCTATAAATTTAAGGTTGTTCGACTCGTTAAACATACGTTTTTCAATATTCATTCCATGGTCGACTCTGTGTCGTTTGTTTCTACTCCCTGCAATGTGGCTGTATTGCCCAAGTGAGATAGTAACAAGAGTGGCTAGATGATCAGACAGGTCAACAGTAATAACATTGCAGCTGTGTGTGTGTTGTACGTTATTGCTGTAAACATGATCTATAAGAGTGGCACTGTGATCAGTGATACGTGTGGGACGTGAGACTAGCTGAAAGAAACCGTATTTAGTCATAGTTTCAATCAAATTTTGACAATGTTTGTCAGTATCATAATGTGTAAGATCTACATTGAAATCACCGACTAATATAGTATGTTTTCTCGAGTGCCTTTCCATGCCGTGTAATAGGGAGTCTATGAGTTTGTTAAAATTATCAGGATTTTTTGATGCTGGTGACCGATATATATTGACGATTATCTTTGTTTTGTTAAAGCCTTTGCAGTTATGGAGTTTTACCAACATGAATTCACCACTCTTGTCTGTCACATCAAAGTTTTGGGGAAAGAATTTTTCAATATTTTCAGACTCGCATACGCGCGTATTGATATAAATTGCTAAACCCCCACCACGACCAGAACTACGTATTGGATCTCGTAACAGTGGTTCATAAAATCCCTCAAGCACTAGGTCATTAATACCATTAGGAAGCTTATCCTGCAAGAGATTAGTCTCGTTAAAACAAAGGACATCATACTTCGAGTACGTGAATATATCTTCTCTTAATTTGTCTACGTTTTTAAGAAGTCCCCGTATGTTTAAGGTAAATATCTTAAGATCACATGGTCCTGACGAACTTACATTTGTCGGCTCCATGTAATTGCAGCTAACTAAAATATCAGAAATCTCATTCCAATATTCGAGTTCCTGATCTTGGTCAATTGTATTTCCTATTTCGTTAATCAACTGATAGCGATCGTAGGGATTGTGGATTACGCCGGTGTGAGTATGTGTATGTAATGAGTATAGCTGATAGCAATGTACATAGTATCCCGGGATCATATTTTCACAGCAATTTCTGCATCCTAATAAGTCGGAGTGACATTTGGTATGTACTTTAGATTCGCACCAGTGGCAGGTTTTCAGGTTGGCGGGGGAGTAAATCCAGCCATTACAGCATGTGCATTGAACTTTAAATTTAGGACCTATGACGGGCCCTTGTCTCGGTGGCTTTGCCGAGGGGCATGCATTTACTGGTAAGGCGCTGGAGATACAGTCATAACATATCCAGGCAGAGCCAGAATCTACAATTATTTTTGCCTCAGACTTAGATAACTTCATGCATTTCATATGTTTTATTTTGTCGCAGTGACTGCAAATTAGGAACGAACGTGCTTTAGGAATACGTGTATTACATTTGTTGCAACGCTGAGATTCGTTCATAGAACTATGAGATAATGTATTATATTCGTTAGTATTATAGTTATATTATGATATATTTAAGAGAGTATAGACTTACTATTTATACAAAATATGATAACAATAACGTGACCTAGTCAGATACTTCTAACGAAGACTTTCAGTCCTGTGTGTAGAAAGTACCGTGACTTATCTACAGTAATTAAGTAAACTTCACCTTTACCTTTATGATTGACCTTTAACTTCTCTTCTATTACTTGATGGCAGCAGCTCACCGTGCATGAGCCTAATTTCCATGTACAGTAATGTATGTGTCGAATGTTCAGAGTCAAATGTACAGAGTCAAATGTACAGATCAGTCAAATGTACAGAGTCAAATGTACAGTAATGTGTGATGTATGTATAATGAGTACTGTGTAAATATCTGTGTAGATATCGTGTAAATATTGCGTCGTCGTTGTCTGAGTACGGCATGAGGTTAGGAATTAGATAATATGAAATGATTGTTATGATGTAGGGACGTGGACTATTATCAAGCAGGGTTTATTTCGCGTTTTGCTGATAAGGTGTGATAGATAAGGTGAGAAGGTAGGGAATCTGGATAAGGGAAAAGTTCGTTTAAGTAGTTGGTTGTATTATGTGCTTTGTGCTTGAGTTTGAATTTGATTTAAGTTTCTAATTTTGATTTGAAATGACGGAAAATTTTAAAAATATGGTAAGAGTTTGTTCAAATAAGTTACGTTTGTTTGATTAGTGAAATTGTTTGCGACTCAGCGCGAGTCTGGAAAGTTGTTCAGGATTCGATATTTTTGTCATGATAATTTTACATTAAGATATAAAATACGTCGTGCTCAGGTGCCAAAGTGGCCAGGGATTGGATAAGATATCATACGTTTAAAGTGCTCACGTAGAGGTAGGGGTCCACGCCTGAACCCCAGTCCAATGAGCACACAGTTTACCCAGCAATCTGATAATACACTCTGTCCAATATAGTTAAGATGTAGACCGTCACGAGCGAGGTGAGCGAGACTAAAACTTGAGTTGTCGAAGAGTCTGAAGTTGTCATGGTGAAGGGAGCACTTAAACATGAGTTCATTAAGGTACTGGATAATGTCGTTGTGGGTGTTGAATCGGTCAGCATGTATCGATAGTGGACTGACTGCATCGAATAAGAACATAGTGCGCGGGAACTGTTCTATGAAACTTCTGATGTGATTATGCAGCAGGACGGCACTCGCTCTGTTTTTCTGGATATCGTTTATGCCAGCACTTAT
Source organism: Bolinopsis microptera (assembly GCF_026151205.1). NCBI lineage: Eukaryota > Metazoa > Ctenophora > Tentaculata > Lobata > Bolinopsidae > Bolinopsis > Bolinopsis microptera. The sequence continues at coordinate 17,816,455 of NC_087081.1, read as the reverse complement.
GAGTACAATGTCGGCTTGTTGAATCGATTCCCGGTGTTCCTTTAAGTCGCGGAGGAAAAATAAGTTTTCCCGGAACGCTATGACAGGTGAACGAAATTGAGAACAGTCAAAATTACAGTTTTTGCTGTCAGACAGTATCAGCACTCGTTTGGTCTGGTTCACTTTATGATGGGGTAGAGGTCGCAGCTGATGGCTGCTAGATTTTCTGGAATGTGCCGAGGCCAACTGTCTAAAGGTTAAGCTGATTCGAGGACCTTCAAAATCCGCCTGAGTTTGCGGAGGAACAGCATGGTCAAAAAGGTCCTGCGATTTTCGCGTCATAGTGTAACAGTCGCCGTGTTGAACTGTCACGGTTTCATCGCGATACTCGCCTGGAGGACGTCTACGAAAAACTAAATCCCTTTTACCCCCCAGGGAAATGGTAAGTATAGTGCTGTCGGGTACTATACACGATTCATCATCGGAATGAGGAGGTATACACGAGACGTGTGATTCATATTTGGTGATCATGCAGCTATTGAAATCCTTATAGTTGATGTTGTTGGTCTTGCACACATCATCAACTGCTACAAGTATTTCAGCAAGGTACGTCTCAGGGTCTAATTGCTTTGCCCTGTGGTACCCTCCTAAATACTTGTAAGGAGCATCGCCAAAATATGCAACCTTTCTATTCGAGAAAACTTTATCATAGGTTAATTCAGAGTCCAATCTCTTAAAGTCAAACCTCTGCAGCTGGTCACCAGTTTCGAGCTTGGAGAAGGGCTGTTCCACAGTCTGGACCGGTGTTGGTGGTGCAGGTATTTCGGGGAGGGTGGTTGTAGGTTGAGTAGGAGGGTGAGCAGAATGGTCACGTAGAGACTGGACAAGGGACTGTGCTTCACTAACAGTGTTCTGGAGGCCGGTCATCGCATCAGTGGACGATCTCGAAAAAATTTGAGTTAGAGAGATAAGTTTGTCAGTAGTTTCGGTTAATGTAGAGGTACACTTATGACTGTCAAGAATGTGTGCACGTAGCATTTTCTGCTTGGATTGCTTGCATAACTGAAGGTCATCTTCAGTCGCTTCCAGCCCAAAAATAGTTAAATTGCCGGCCTTTGCCGGCCTATTCCTTGGTACCATTTGAAAGCTTAGAGGATTCCCTACAACATATAAAAAAATTGTGGTGGGCATCCTTGGGCATTTTTTTTAAATGCCGATTTTTTACCAATTTATTGGCTAAAACTATGTTATTTGGGGCTTGTGCCCAAATATGGGCATACATATTTTTGTAATAACTCTGCCATCTTTTGTTCAACCTTGATGAAATTTTAAATACAAGTCCTGTAAGCGTTCAGCTACAAGTAAAGCATCTCAAAACTGGTTTTGTGGCTTATGTAAGGAATTTTGAATTTTTGGGAATTTTGGGGCTAAAAATTCAAGGAGCATAATTCAAAATTCCCCAATTTTCTCAGTTTTTGTGTTAAGTAGGGTCTTGAAATTGGTTTAGATCGTTTTTTTGGGCCAAAGCAGTCTATAGAACACCTTGCAGACATATTTGGATGGTACTAACATGTCTAATATAGCCTGCCCCCCTATTCTGGCCCACTGTGAGCCACCGTGCATCGAGTTTCACTGTTCATATTGAGGCTTGAAGAGATGAAAAATTAAAAAATTATATCACCAAAATCGGCTAAGAAGGCAATATGTTTCCTTAAAGTTCTGTACTAGGATGCAAAAAGATTGTGGCCTATAATTGATAATTACATTTGGCAGGTTTGGTTTCTCGGTGTCTCACACCACACGGTCTCCCCGACAGGGAGAGCAAGACGGGGTACATTATCACTTCTCTCAGAGGTCTAAGGTAGGTGCTACTATTCCCTATACTGTACATTATCACTTCTCTCAGAGGTCTAAGGTAGGTGCTACTATTCCCTTCTATAGTTGAGGTGTAAATGAGTTGCACAGGATGTTGCAATAGGTAACAACTAAACCCTGCTACTGATCTATTACAATAAATAAGGGGGGGGGGGGGGTGTAGCCCAAAAAAACCCAACTCCTACCCAAGAAAAGGTAATACTGGGATTGGGTTTTTTAGGGTTTTTTTGGGTTTTTTAAACAAAATTTAAACAAAATTCTAGCCATTTCATTTGTTGTATTGAATGTGAATTATTTCCCACTGAGTCTTACCTACGTGTTGTTCTCATGTCTTAACTTAATAGATAGTTTATATAAGTGTGTTTATATCAATAGTATGTTATCACGATAGCAAACAGGATGTCTAGTTCATCGAGATATAATCCATATGAATGCACGAAGTAAGTGGAAATGTGCCAAATGTGGCAACATCGATGTGTTGCGGTGCAAAAAGTGCAAAGATGATAAAAGCAATGGCCCCTCACTGGTTAAACTACGTGGAGACTGGGAGTGTCGAAAGATCACTTGATAAACGAGGAAACCGAGATTAATCTGGAAAGACAAGCAGACAGTGAGGACACCCTCGTTCTACAGGGAAAGGTAATCAACGGGTTAGAATCAGTCCCTGATCTTCAGCGAACGGGACTTCTTACATCTGCTACACAAGTTTCGTCGCTTATCCTAGTTCCGCTGTGTATACGGTCTTTTAATAATTGCCTCGGTACGTACCCAGTTGGAACCAAGATGGGAAGTGAGGAGCTGCAAACAATCCACGATACAGTAACCTCCCTAGCTGCCGGTGTCGGGGTCAAAATATCGAGCCTCGTGAGTCGTGGGTGATGGTGACTCTCGGCTGAGAAAGCTTCAGCGGTTACAGCACAAACGAACTAATGTCAACAATACTGGATTGGCTCAGTAAAGGAACTCTGATAGAGTTTCCCTTTGTTTATGGACTAGGAATTAAATTAAAGCAGTTGCCGATGCAGGACGTTCCCCATGCAATAAAGAAGATGCGAAATAATATGAAATGCCTGACTACCAGGTTAGTGCTCTTTTGTGACCCATCAAAGGTCATATTTGAGGAGCGCTATAAGTATGTTGTGCGATGGGACCTTATTTTTGAAATATTTAAGAAGAACCAACTTTTTCAAGAAAAGGTCCCTAAGAGTGCAATACTGCTAACTGATAAACAAGATCCCAGTGCCGTTTCTGACATAGTATTTCACTATGAAAGTTTTTATGATCAGGGTTTTCATGGTACAGGTCTTTGGTTGGAACTAATCTACCTGATGCTGTGCGCTTTTTACGATAAGTCTATGTGCCCCGAGGATAGGGTGTTTAACATGACGGTTGTAAGAACTGTTCTCTTATCATGGAAAGAAGCTATGACGAAGCTCAAGGGCAGGTCAAAGCACATGCCTACTTGTCAAACGTTTGATGATGCGATTATTGCAGTCGAGAATCTGATGCTGTACATCCTCAGTGTAACAGCTGACAACAGTGACCAACACTTTATACCCTGGCTGTTTACATCCGATGCCTTCGAGCAACTTTATGCTTTCCTGCGCATAGGCCTCCATGCTGGCATTAAAACTAATCTGTGTTCTAAGGATGTGTTGGTTGGCATGGGCAAATCAAACCGTTCCCTCGAGCTTGATGCACTCGGCAAAAGTTTGATCCCTGAAACAGTTGCCCACTCTCGCAACAAGCTTGTTATACCGCATCCGAAAGCAGATAAACTATATAGAGGTAAAGATACTTCAATCTCAAGGTTGAAAACAAGCTATGAAGAAGGGAGTCTCAAGGGGTAGAGAACTCCTTCAAGAACACTGTAGCTTTGAAGGAGAGGCCTTTCAACCATCTTCTGACGTAACAGAGAGTGATGAAGCGGAAACAGATGACGAAGAAGAGGATGTGGAGGATATTGACTCATTAGATGAATGGGCGAACATAGTAACTGTGTATGGTGATGCTCTGCATCATGATACGGCTGTTGAGGTTTGCCTCAATGGAGGGCGAGATCGAATGCCATCCCAGTCAATATTTAAGCGATTCCAGGGCCATAAACAAGCGAAGATATCACTTAATATCACATGTGATCATGCAGCTGATGGTAACTGCAAGATTCTTTCAGTTGGAGATAGAGCATGGATTCATGTTAAGAGGAAGATAAGGAAAACGGAAACAGAGATCGTGAAGGTGAGAGGAAAGGCTTTATTCCTCTCGTACCGGTTGCGGTCAGGGTTGGGGTCATCAGTGAGTTGCGTCCCTACTAACTCAATTTGCCTTGTGCATCAAGGTGAGCATTACATATGGCTGAAATCATATCTGATTGGCCAACTTCTTCTGAGCACATCAGTGAATAAAATACTACTTTCGAGTGACATGTAAGCGATTTTATCTATTGTGATGTTGTAGTGATGAACCACAGCAGTGATGTTGTACTGATAATTATTTTGCTAGGTTCCTACATGATTTTATTTCCTTCAAAAACTGTTGCTATATCATGTTTTCATTCTTGAATGTGTATATTTGGTGTTAAGTTCGACATTTACCTATTACATGCATCTACATTCTTTCATGATTCCGTATATATATAATAGTTAAATGAAAAATTTGTAAAAAACCCAAAAAAACCCAACTCCTACCCTGAAAAAGGTCATACTGGGATTGGTTTTTTTTGGGTTTTTTGGGCTACCCCCCCCCCCCCCCCCCCCCCCCCCCCCCCCAAATAACAACTTAACCCTGCTACTGATCTATTACAATAAGTATTAAGTAACAACTAAACCCTGCTACTGATCTATTACAATAAGTAACAACTGAACCCTGCTACTGATCTATTAAAATAAATAACAACTAAACCCTGCTACTGATATATTCAATAAGTAACAACTAAACCCTGCTACTGATCTATTACAATAAATTACAACTAAACCCTGCTACTGATCTATTACAATAAGTAACAACTAAACCCTGCTACTGATCTATTACAATAAATAACAACTAAACCCTGCTACTGATCTATTACAATAAGTAACAACTAAACCCTGCTACTGCACTGATCTATTACAATAAGTAACAACTAAACCCTGTTACTGATATATTACAATAATTAACAACTAAACCCTGTTACTGATCTATTACAATAAGTAACAACTAAACCCTGCTACTGATCTATTACAATAACTAACAACTAAACCCTGCTACTGATCTATTACAATAAGTAACAACTAAACCCTGCTACTGATCTATTACAATAAGTAACAACTGTACCCTGCTACTGATCTATTACAATAAGTAACAACTGTACCCTGCTACTGATCTATTACAATAATTAACAACTTAACCCTGTTACTGATATATTACAATAAGTAACAATTAAACCCTGCTACTGATATATTACAATAAGTAGCAACTAAACCCTGCTACTGATTGCTTATTTGCTACTGATATATTACAATAAGTAACAACTAAACTCTGCTACTGATCTATTACAATAAGTAGCAACTAAACTCTGCTACTGATCTATTACAATAAGTAACAACTAAACCCTGTTACTGATATATTACAATAAGTAACAATTAAACCCTGCTACTGATATATTACAATAAGTAGCAACTAAACCCTGCTACTGATTGCTTATTTGCTACTGATATATTACAATAAGTAACAACTAAACCCTGCTACTGATCTATTACAATAAGTAGCAACTAAACTCTGCTACTGATATATTACAATAAGTAACAACTAAACCCTGTTACTGATCTATTACAATAAGCTCCTTAGTGCTGGTCTTCTGAACTAAATTATTATCACCGTTCTGAAATATGTTTGGGCCATTCATCATTTCAATAAAGCCAATGAAGCAATGATACTACACCAGATTCAGAAAAAACAATAAATAAATTCCAATTCGTCACCCTCTTCGCAGCCTTTTAACTATAGTTTCGTCATCACTAATCCAGCGGCCATGTTGAATGCCATTTACTCAAATTATTTGTTATATAATAGTAGTGTTATCTCTACTATAATTCAGAGAATTCTTTTTGTCTGTACGACCGCCCACGTGCAAAACAAACGAAAAATATGAACTTGCGTAGTAACCATGGTAACGAGGGTTGTTACACGCACGTGCACGTGCAAAGATTGTTAAAACGGCATTTTTTATCGGTTTTGTTGATATTACGTTGTGTTTAGTGCGAGCAACATTTTAATCGGCTGTATCTTCGGTTTGTTTAGGATATTTTTTTACGCGATTTAAACTTACTAACAAAAAATACTATTAGCTTCCTCCCTGTGACCACGGGTTTTCTAGTTATAATATATAGTAGTGTTGAAACTATTAAAACGTTCTGAAATAGTTAGTCGTAAGTCTCCTAGTTACTGTTACCCAGAACATATTAATATGTTGGGGGGGGGGGGGTATGTGTCTCATTCAGTTCATATCTCAGATGCAGCAGCTAATTGAACATATTAATATGTGTCTCATTCAGTTCATATCTCAGATGCAGCAGCTAATTGAACATATTAATATGTGTCTCATTCAGTTCATATCTGATATATTCAATAAGTAACAACTAAACCCTGCTACTGATCTATTACAATAAATTACAACTAAACCCTGCTACTGATCTATTACAATAAGTAACAACTAAACCCTGCTACTGATCTATTACAATAAATAACAACTAAACCCTGCTACTGATCTATTACAATAAGTAACAACTAAACCCTGTTGGCTGTTACTGATATATTACAATAATTAACAACTAAACCCTGTTACTAACAAAAAATACTATTAGCTTCCTCCCTGTGACCACGGGTTTTCTAGTTATAATATATAGTAGTGTTAAAACTATTAAAACGTTCTGAAATAGTTAGTCGTAAGTCTCCTAGTTACTGTTACCCAGAACATATTAATATGTTGGGGGGGGGGGGGGGTATGTGTCTCATTCAGTTCATATCTCAGATGCAGCAGCTAATTGAACATATTAATATGTGTCTCATTCAGTTCATATCTCAGATGCAGCAGCTAATTGAACATATTAATATGTGTCTCATTCAGTTCATATCTGATATATTCAATAAGTAACAACTAAACCCTGCTACTGATCTATTACAATAAGTAACAACTAAACCCTGCTACTGATCTATTACAATAAATTACAACTAAACCCTGCTACTGATCTATTACAATAAGTAACAACTAAACCCTGCTACTGATCTATTACAATAAATAACAACTAAACCCTGCTACTGATCTATTACAATAAGTAACAACTAAACCCTGTTACTGATATATTACAATAATTAACAACTAAACACTGTTACTAACAAAAAATACTATTAGCTTCCTCCCTGTGACCACGGGTTTTCTAGTTATAATATATAGTAGTGTTGAAACTATTAAAACGTTCTGAAATAGTTAGTCGTAAGTGTCCTAGTTACTGTCACCCAGAACATATTAATATGTGTCTCATTCAGTTCATATCTCAGATGCAGCAGCTAATTGAACATATTAATATGTGTCTCATTCAGTTCATATCTCAGATGCAGCAGCTAATTGAACATATTAATATGTGTCTCATTCAGTTCATATCTCAGATGCAGCAGCTAATTGAACATATTAATATGTGTCTCATTCAGTTCATATCTCAGATGCAGCAGCTAATTGAACATATTAATATGTGTCTCATTCAGTTCATATCTCAGATGCAGCAGCTAATTGAACATATTAATATGTGTCTCATTCAGTTCATATCTCAGATGCAGCAGCTAATTGAAGATGGAGCGTTTCTAGAGCATGCGGAGTTTGGTAGTAATCTGTATGGAACAAGCAAACTAGCTGTTACCAATGTGTGTGATAAGGGTCAAATATGTATACTTGACATTGAGCTTCAGGGCGTACTTCAGGTGATGATTACTGTATAATTAGTAATAATTGCTGTATAATTAGTAATAATTACTGTATAATTAATAATAATTACTGTATAATTAGTAATAATTACTGTATAATTAGTAATAATTACTGTATAATTAGTAATAATTACTGTATAATTAGTAATAATTATTGTAATTAGTAATGATTATTGTAATTAGTAATAATTACTGTAATTAGTAATAATTACTGTATAATTAGTAATAATTACTGTATAATTAGTAATAATTACTGTATGGGAACCTCATCACACTTACACAATTTCAAAATACGACACAATTTTAGACATAATTTTAGTGAGGGTTGCTTACCCACTTTATCAGATGCAGCACATATCGTCATTATTAATGTAGGTTTATATTTAGCAAGTGTACCTATATTCACTAGTATATTTACCGGTAGCAAGTGAAACTTCCAATGTAATGGTGTTATATACGCTAATCTAACTGCGTATAATGCGATTACACTATTAATTGCACGAGGCGCAGCCGAGTGGAAATTGATACAATAATCGCACGAGGCGAAGCCGAGTTCGATTATTGCAGTTATTTCACGAGGCGCAGCCGAGTGCAATAACTGGTGTAATCGTATTATACATGCAGTTAGATTCACGTATAACTCCACGCCTCTGATTTATATAACTTTGTTGTTATAAGTTGCTCTCAAAACAATGCGATTGCGATTAAAACTAATCGCACTGTTTTGAAAGGCTGAGCAGCTGATATTTTGATTACAAACAAATGAAACAGTCATTATATAAACAAGTTTCAAAAGTAGATTAATGTTTCATATATCTAAAAACGTTTGCATAAACAATTTTAAATCAGTTTCAAATATCTTAACAACAATTGGATTTAAAATTAATAAAATATAATTACTAGGAAACAATGCCGTAATACCACAATTCAATTAAAATTAATTGTAATATTGTGTATCACGGCATTGTCTCCGATAAATGTTTTTATCTTCGAGTTCATCCTCGTCCGGTATTTGTTGCTTGAATCTTCTGACATTTCTATTAGACATCCTGTGAGTATGACGATTAACTTAAAATTTAAAACAAGCTAGCAAATACTAGAATTCAATTACATAATATTATTACATTGACGTTATGACTTAGGATATGGCACACTTGCAATTAAAATATCAAAATGTATCATTATTTCAAACTATGGATCGTTCACATATTACGGGTCGTTCACATATTACGAATTCATTTTTTGGAACATTGTTACCCCTCTCCGTAATAAGTTTTACACATAGCTATTGTGTCGAAATTGCAGTAGAGCAATCATTTTGAAACCCCCCCCCCCCCCCCCCCCCCCCCCCCCCCCCCATCGGCTGATTACGTAATATGTGAACGACCCCCTATTGAAAGCTATTGAATTGGCGGGCAAACGATCCGTTTCATGATGTGTATAATACAATGCCAATCAAATGCAATTGCATTAAAATACATTTCCATGCAACTATCAAATGTTATTGTACCACCCAACTGGTGTAAAATTGGAAAACGGCTATAATACGGCAACCGGAGCTTGACTGGCCAAAGCCTAGGGCGACTGTAGTAAGTAGTTGTTGCAAACAAACTACTTCTAACAATTTACGTACGCGGCTCCCGATAAACGAGGAGTAAGGAACGATGTATCTGTTTGAAACGAGAATCGAGATATGCGCTGATAAATTAGTGACAACTCCCGATGAACGAGGAAATAACACTACTAGTACTACTACTAGAGCTAAAATGAACCTGTATCAAACAAGGTCTAAAACCTACTGGCTGCTCTTGATAAACGAGGAGTTAACAAATAAAGGTGACTGTCTGAAACAAGCTACGGGTGCAGGTGTACCTGTCTAAAACAAGATACGATCTTAATATTTAAACTCCCGATAAACGAGGAGATGAGAAGTCTGTAACTCGCGACGGTTATAGTGGCTGTACGAAGCGCTGACAGTGAACTCCAGTGAGCTGTAATTCCCGATGTGATGGCTCAGTCTGTTTATAAACAAGAAAGGTAGAAGGCTGATGGAGTCTGTATTTAAACAAGTCTTAGACTTGGTGAATTGTACTAAATAAAACGCTCTCGTAACGATAGAAAACTAATAAATCAAGAAGAGCACCAAATCTCGACTAATCCTCGGTGACAATTTCAGAAGTGCCTTATCTCCCAAAAACCTTATCTCTTAAAAAAAGGCTCGTAAAATCTGATAAATATAAAAAAGGCCGAAGAACTATAAATAAGAAGGTAATGGTTTTTTTTTTTTTAATTAAAAAAAAATTTAAAAAAAAAAAAAAAAAAAAAAATGGTTCGAATATAAAATAGATGCATGAGATAAAATTAAAATTAAGAAGTGGCAAAAGACGGTGAATTATAATATTAAAATGTAAAATCAAAGCCTAGCAACATTGTGGATCTACTAAACTAGTGAACTACACCAAACACGGCAGCAAACAATCAACTTTCAAAATAAAGAGACAACAGCTGAACAGCGGGTCGCACAACGCCTCAGGGTCTCAGAGCACTAAATACGTTGGCACACGCCGTGTATGCTTGAAGATGATTCGTTCTGGTGACTCGTACGCAGAGGTCACGTGGACCTACCATTTCGACGAATTACTATCACGTGACACCCCGTATTACTGGTTTCGAGGAATAATTGTCACGTGACACACTGATAAGGAGATTAGCCCCCGACACCGTGAGAAATCTGCCCTGCCTCATACTGTGTTGCGTTAATGCAATGTAAGGCTTGACTTATTCCAAACACAAGGAAAGATGTTGTCCTAAACTATAAATTTAAATTTATGCCCGAAAATTTAGTTTTAGCGACCATTGCACTAACGGTCGCTAAACTACCTCAGGTAGTTGATTCAAGTCAATACTTGAATCAGCACCTCACAGTAGTAAAATACTCGGTTTGAGTTGGGTCCTCATTTTACGAGGTGCTCTCTTAGTCTAAGCATCTGCCTGAGGCATGATTTACAGCATCTTTCAGGGAATATGCATTGCAATTAGTTTAGTAATCGTACCTAATAAGATTTCGGTCACTCTCAAAACAGTGCAATTAGTTTTGTAATCGCACCCCCTGGAAAAAAATCTACCAAATACCGGTGCAATTATGGAATTAATAAATGGCCGCCAAATAGGTCAAAAGTGGAGTTATAGAGTTAATTAGTGGTTTTAAATCACAAGAAAATGCTGGGAGACCAACTTTGATACCCTCATTAAGCTGTTTCCCTAAGTATTGTAGTATGATTTCATTATAAACACCTCCGGGTAAGAATAATCAATTTTTCCGTGCGTTGCGGTAAAAATTGAAATATAATCCCTGCGCATGCCGGAGTTATGTGTGTCATTCTCCCTGATCCTTACTTACTTGTTATGTGTGTCATACTCCCTGATCCTTACTTACTTAGTTATGTGTGTCATACTCCCTGATCTTTACTTACTTGTTATGTGTGTCATACTCCCTGATCCTTACTTACTTGTTATGTGTGTCATACTCCCTGATCCTTACTTACTTGTTATGTGTGTCATACTCCCTGATCCTTACTTACTTGTTATGTGTGTCATACTCCCTGATCCTTACTTACTTGTTATGTGTGTCATACTCCCTGATCCTTACTTACTTGTTATGTGTGTCATACTCCCTGATCCTTACTTACTTGTTATGTGTGTCATACTCCCTGATCCTTACTTACTTGTTATGTGTGTCATACTCCCTGATCCTTACTTACTTGTTATGTGTGTCATACTCCCTGATCCTTACTTACTTGTTATGTGTGTCATACTCCCTGATCCTTACTTACTTGTTATGTGTGTCATACTCCCTGATCCTTACTTACTTGTTATGTGTGTCATACTCCCTGATCCTTACTTACTTGTTATGTGTGTCATTCTCCCTGATCCTTACTTACTTGTTATGTGTGTCATACTCCCTGATCCTTACTTACTTGTTATGTGTGTCATACTCCCTGATCCTTACTTACTTGTTATGTGTGTCATACTCCCTGATCCTTACTTACTTGTTATGTGTGTCATACTCCCTGATCCTTACTTACTTGTTATGTGTGTCATACTCCCTGATCCTTACTTACTTGTTATGTGTGTCATACTCCCTGATCCTTACTTACTTGTTATGTGTGTCATACTCCCTGATCCTTACTTACTTGTTATGTGTGTCATACTCCCTGATCCTTACTTACTTGTTATGTGTGTCATACTCCCTGATCCTTACTTACTTGTTATGTGTGTCATACTCCCTGATCCTTACTTACTTGTTATGTGTGTCATACTCCCTGATCCTTACTTACTTGTTATGTGTGTCATACTCCCTGATCCTTACTTACTTGTTATGTGTGTCATACTCCCTGATCCTTACTTACTTGTTATGTGTGTCATACTCCCTGATCCTTACTTACTTGTTATGTGTGTCATACTCCCTGATCCTTACTTACTTGTTATGTGTGTCATACTCCCTGATCCTTACTTACTTGTTATGTGTGTCATACTCCCTGATCCTTACTTACTTGTTATGTGTGTCATACTCCCTGATCCTTACTTACTTGTTATGTGTGTCATACTCCCTGATCCTTACTTACTTGTTATGTGTGTCATACTCCCTGATCCTTACTTACTTGTTATGTGTGTCATACTCCCTGATCCTTACTTACTTGTTATGTGTGTCATACTCCCTGATCCTTACTTACTTGTTATGTGTGTCATACTCCCTGATCCTTACTTACTTGTTATGTGTGTCATACTCCCTGATCCTTACTTACTTGTTATGTGTGTCATACTCCCTGATCCTTACTTACTTGTTATGTGTGTCATACTCCCTGATCCTTACTTACTTGTTATGTGTGTCATACTCCCTGATCCTTACTTACTTGTTATGTGTGTCATACTCCCTGATCCTTACTTACTTGTTATGTGTGTCATACTCCCTGATCCTTACTTACTTGTTATGTGTGTCATACTCCCTGATCCTTACTTACTTGTTATGTGTGTCATACTCCCTGATCCTTACTTACTTGTTATGTGTGTCATACTCCCTGATCCTTACTTACTTGTTATGTGTGTCATACTCCCTGATCCTTACTTACTTGTTATGTGTGTCATACTCCCTGATCCTTACTTACTTGTTATGTGTGTCATACTCCCTGATCCTTACTTACTTGTTATGTGTGTCATACTCCCTGATCCTTACTTACTTGTTATGTGTGTCATACTCCCTGATCCTTACTTACTTGTTATGTGTGTCATACTCCCTGATCCTTACTTACTTGTTATGTGTGTCATACTCCCTGATCCTTACTTACTTGTTATGTGTGTCATACTCCCTGATCCTTACTTACTTGTTATGTGTGTCATACTCCCTGATCCTTACTTACTTGTTATGTGTGTCATACTCCCTGATCCTTACTTACTTGTTATGTGTGTCATACTCCCTGATCCTTACTTACTTGTTATGTGTGTCATACTCCCTGATCCTTACTTACTTGTTATGTGTGTCATACTCCCTGATCCTTACTTACTTGTTATGTGTGTCATACTCCCTGATCCTTACTTACTTGTTATGTGTGTCATACTCCCTGATCCTTACTTACTTGTTATGTGTGTCATACTCCCTGATCCTTACTTACTTGTTATGTGTGTCATACTCCCTGATCCTTACTTACTTGTTATGTGTGTCATACTCCCTGATCCTTACTTACTTGTTATGTGTGTCATACTCCCTGATCCTTACTTACTTGTTATGTGTGTCATACTCCCTGATCCTTACTTACTTGTTATGTGTGTCATACTCCCTGATCCTTACTTACTTGTTATGTGTGTCATACTCCCTGATCCTTACTTACTTGTTATGTGTGTCATACTCCCTGATCCTTACTTACTTGTTATGTGTGTCATACTCCCTGATCCTTACTTACTTGTTATGTGTGTCATACTCCCTGATCCTTACTTACTTGTTATGTGTGTCATACTCCCTGATCCTTACTTACTTGTTATGTGTGTCATACTCCCTGATCCTTACTTACTTGTTATGTGTGTCATACTCCCTGATCCTTACTTACTTGTTATGTGTGTCATACTCCCTGATCCTTACTTACTTGTTATGTGTGTCATACTCCCTGATCCTTACTTACTTGTTATGTGTGTCATACTCCCTGATCCTTACTTACTTGTTATGTGTGTCATACTCCCTGATCCTTACTTACTTGTTATGTGTGTCATACTCCCTGATCCTTACTTACTTGTTATGTGTGTCATACTCCCTGATCCTTACTTACTTGTTATGTGTGTCATACTCCCTGATCCTTACTTACTTGTTATGTGTGTCATACTCCCTGATCCTTACTTACTTGTTATGTGTGTCATACTCCCTGATCCTTACTTACTTGTTATGTGTGTCATACTCCCTGATCCTTACTTACTTGTTATGTGTGTCATACTCCCTGATCCTTACTTACTTGTTATGTGTGTCATACTCCCTGATCCTTACTTACTTGTTATGTGTGTCATACTCCCTGATCCTTACTTACTTGTTATGTGTGTCATACTCCCTGATCCTTACTTACTTGTTATGTGTGTCATACTCCCTGATCCTTACTTACTTGTTATGTGTGTCATACTCCCTGATCCTTACTTACTTGTTATGTGTGTCATACTCCCTGATCCTTACTTACTTGTTATGTGTGTCATACTCCCTGATCCTTACTTACTTGTTATGTGTGTCATACTCCCTGATCCTTACTTACTTGTTATGTGTGTCATACTCCCTGATCCTTACTTACTTGTTATGTGTGTCATACTCCCTGATCCTTACTTACTTGTTATGTGTGTCATACTCCCTGATCCTTACTTACTTGTTATGTGTGTCATACTCCCTGATCCTTACTTACTTGTTATGTGTGTCATACTCCCTGATCCTTACTTACTTGTTATGTGTGTCATACTCCCTGATCCTTACTTACTTGTTATGTGTGTCATACTCCCTGATCCTTACTTACTTGTTATGTGTGTCATACTCCCTGATCCTTACTTACTTGTTATGTGTGTCATACTCCCTGATCCTTACTTACTTGTTATGTGTGTCATACTCCCTGATCCTTACTTACTTGTTATGTGTGTCATACTCCCTGATCCTTACTTACTTGTTATGTGTGTCATACTCCCTGATCCTTACTTACTTGTTATGTGTGTCATACTCCCTGATCCTTACTTACTTGTTATGTGTGTCATACTCCCTGATCCTTACTTACTTGTTATGTGTGTCATACTCCCTGATCCTTACTTACTTGTTATGTGTGTCATACTCCCTGATCCTTACTTACTTGTTATGTGTGTCATACTCCCTGATCCTTACTTACTTGTTATGTGTGTCATACTCCCTGATCCTTACTTACTTGTTATGTGTGTCATACTCCCTGATCCTTACTTACTTGTTATGTGTGTCATACTCCCTGATCCTTACTTACTTGTTATGTGTGTCATACTCCCTGATCCTTACTTACTTGTTATGTGTGTCATACTCCCTGATCCTTACTTACTTGTTATGTGTGTCATACTCCCTGATCCTTACTTACTTGTTATGTGTGTCATACTCCCTGATCCTTACTTACTTGTTATGTGTGTCATACTCCCTGATCCTTACT
Organism: Bolinopsis microptera; assembly: GCF_026151205.1. Lineage (NCBI taxonomy): Eukaryota > Metazoa > Ctenophora > Tentaculata > Lobata > Bolinopsidae > Bolinopsis > Bolinopsis microptera. Next base: position 17,800,964 of record NC_087081.1, on the reverse strand, counting down.
TACTTGTTATGTGTGTCATACTCCCTGATCCTTACTTACTTGTTATGTGTGTCATACTCCCTGATCCTTACTTACTTGTTATGTGTGTCATACTCCCTGATCCTTACTTACTTGTTATGTGTGTCATACTCCCTGATCCTTACTTACTTGTTATGTGTGTCATACTCCCTGATCCTTACTTACTTGTTATGTGTGTCATACTCCCTGATCCTTACTTACTTGTTATGTGTGTCATACTCCCTGATCCTTACTTACTTGTTATGTGTGTCATACTCCCTGATCCTTACTTACTTGTTATGTGTGTCATACTCCCTGATCCTTACTTACTTGTTATGTGTGTCATACTCCCTGATCCTTACTTACTTGTTATGTGTGTCATACTCCCTGATCCTTACTTACTTGTTATGTGTGTCATACTCCCTGATCCTTACTTACTTGTTATGTGTGTCATACTCCCTGATCCTTACTTACTTGTTATGTGTGTCATACTCCCTGATCCTTACTTACTTGTTATGTGTGTCATACTCCCTGATCCTTACTTACTTGTTATGTGTGTCATACTCCCTGATCCTTACTTACTTGTTATGTGTGTCATACTCCCTGATCCTTACTTACTTGTTATGTGTGTCATACTCCCTGATCCTTACTTACTTGTTATGTGTGTCATACTCCCTGATCCTTACTTACTTGTTATGTGTGTCATACTCCCTGATCCTTACTTACTTGTTATGTGTGTCATACTCCCTGATCCTTACTTACTTGTTATGTGTGTCATACTCCCTGATCCTTACTTACTTGTTATGTGTGTCATACTCCCTGATCCTTACTTACTTGTTATGTGTGTCATACTCCCTGATCCTTACTTACTTGTTATGTGTGTCATACTCCCTGATCCTTACTTACTTGTTATGTGTGTCATACTCCCTGATCCTTACTTACTTGTTATGTGTGTCATACTCCCTGATCCTTACTTACTTGTTATGTGTGTCATACTCCCTGATCCTTACTTACTTGTTATGTGTGTCATACTCCCTGATCCTTACTTACTTGTTATGTGTGTCATACTCCCTGATCCTTACTTACTTGTTATGTGTGTCATACTCCCTGATCCTTACTTACTTGTTATGTGTGTCATACTCCCTGATCCTTACTTACTTGTTATGTGTGTCATACTCCCTGATCCTTACTTACTTGTTATGTGTGTCATACTCCCTGATCCTTACTTACTTGTTATGTGTGTCATACTCCCTGATCCTTACTTACTTGTTATGTGTGTCATACTCCCTGATCCTTACTTACTTGTTATGTGTGTCATACTCCCTGATCCTTACTTACTTGTTATGTGTGTCATACTCCCTGATCCTTACTTACTTGTTATGTGTGTCATACTCCCTGATCCTTACTTACTTGTTATGTGTGTCATACTCCCTGATCCTTACTTACTTGTTATGTGTGTCATACTCCCTGATCCTTACTTACTTGTTATGTGTGTCATACTCCCTGATCCTTACTTACTTGTTATGTGTGTCATACTCCCTGATCCTTACTTACTTGTTATGTGTGTCATACTCCCTGATCCTTACTTACTTGTTATGTGTGTCATACTCCCTGATCCTTACTTACTTGTTATGTGTGTCATACTCCCTGATCCTTACTTACTTGTTATGTGTGTCATACTCCCTGATCCTTACTTACTTGTTATGTGTGTCATACTCCCTGATCCTTACTTACTTGTTATGTGTGTCATACTCCCTGATCCTTACTTACTTGTTATGTGTGTCATACTCCCTGATCCTTACTTACTTGTTATGTGTGTCATTCTCCCTGATCCTTACTTACTTGTTATGTGTGTCATACTCCCTGATCCTTACTTACTTGTTATGTGTGTCATTCTCCCTGATCCTTACTTACTTGTTATGTGTGTCATACTCCCTGATCCTTACTTACTTGTTATGTGTGTCATACTCCCTGATCCTTACTTACTTGTTATGTGTGTCATACTCCCTGATCCTTACTTACTTGTTATGTGTGTCATACTCCCTGATCCTTACTTACTTGTTATGTGTGTCATACTCCCTGATCCTTACTTACTTGTTATGTGTGTCATTCTCCCTGATCCTTACTTACTTGTTATGTGTGTCATACTCCCTGATCCTTACTTACTTGTTATGTGTGTCATACTCCCTGATCCTTACTTACTTGTTATGTGTGTCATACTCCCTGATCCTTACTTACTTGTTATGTGTGTCATACTCCCTGATCCTTACTTACTTGTTATGTGTGTCATACTCCCTGATCCTTACTTACTTGTTATGTGTGTCATACTCCCTGATCCTTACTTACTTGTTATGTGTGTCATACTCCCTGATCCTTACTTACTTGTTATGTGTGTCATACTCCCTGATCCTTACTTACTTGTTATGTGTGTCATACTCCCTGATCCTTACTTACTTGTTATGTGTGTCATACTCCCTGATCCTTACTTACTTGTTATGTGTGTCATACTCCCTGATCCTTACTTACTTGTTATGTGTGTCATACTCCCTGATCCTTACTTACTTGTTATGTGTGTCATACTCCCTGATCCTTACTTACTTGTTATGTGTGTCATACTCCCTGATCCTTACTTACTTGTTATGTGTGTCATACTCCCTGATCCTTACTTACTTGTTATGTGTGTCATACTCCCTGATCCTTACTTACTTGTTATGTGTGTCATACTCCCTGATCCTTACTTACTTGTTATGTGTGTCATACTCCCTGATCCTTACTTACTTGTTATGTGTGTCATACTCCCTGATCCTTACTTACTTGTTATGTGTGTCATACTCCCTGATCCTTACTTACTTGTTATGTGTGTCATACTCCCTGATCCTTACTTACTTGTTATGTGTGTCATACTCCCTGATCCTTACTTACTTGTTATGTGTGTCATACTCCCTGATCCTTACTTACTTGTTATGTGTGTCATACTCCCTGATCCTTACTTACTTGTTATGTGTGTCATACTCCCTGATCCTTACTTACTTGTTATGTGTGTCATACTCCCTGATCCTTACTTACTTGTTATGTGTGTCATACTCCCTGATCCTTACTTACTTGTTATGTGTGTCATACTCCCTGATCCTTACTTACTTGTTATGTGTGTCATACTCCCTGATCCTTACTTACTTGTTATGTGTGTCATACTCCCTGATCCTTACTTACTTGTTATGTGTGTCATACTCCCTGATCCTTACTTACTTGTTATGTGTGTCATACTCCCTGATCCTTACTTACTTGTTATGTGTGTCATACTCCCTGATCCTTACTTACTTGTTATGTGTGTCATACTCCCTGATCCTTACTTACTTGTTATGTGTGTCATACTCCCTGATCCTTACTTACTTGTTATGTGTGTCATACTCCCTGATCCTTACTTACTTGTTATGTGTGTCATACTCCCTGATCCTTACTTACTTGTTATGTGTGTCATACTCCCTGATCCTTACTTACTTGTTATGTGTGTCATACTCCCTGATCCTTACTTACTTGTTATGTGTGTCATACTCCCTGATCCTTACTTACTTGTTATGTGTGTCATACTCCCTGATCCTTACTTACTTGTTATGTGTGTCATACTCCCTGATCCTTACTTACTTGTTATGTGTGTCATACTCCCTGATCCTTACTTACTTGTTATGTGTGTCATACTCCCTGATCCTTACTTACTTGTTATGTGTGTCATACTCCCTGATCCTTACTTACTTGTTATGTGTGTCATTCTCCCTGATCCTTACTTACTTGTTATGTGTGTCATACTCCCTGATCCTTACTTACTTGTTATGTGTGTCATACTCCCTGATCCTTACTTACTTGTTATGTGTGTCATACTCCCTGATCCTTACTTACTTGTTATGTGTGTCATACTCCCTGATCCTTACTTACTTGTTATGTGTGTCATACTCCCTGATCCTTACTTACTTGTTATGTGTGTCATACTCCCTGATCCTTACTTACTTGTTATGTGTGTCATACTCCCTGATCCTTACTTACTTGTTATGTGTGTCATACTCCCTGATCCTTACTTACTTGTTATGTGTGTCATACTCCCTGATCCTTACTTACTTGTTATGTGTGTCATACTCCCTGATCCTTACTTACTTGTTATGTGTGTCATTCTCCCTGATCCTTACTTACTTGTTATGTGTGTCATACTCCCTGATCCTTACTTACTTGTTATGTGTGTCATACTCCCTGATCCTTACTTACTTGTTATGTGTGTCATACTCCCTGATCCTTACTTACTTGTTATGTGTGTCATACTCCCTGATCCCTACTTACTTGTTATGTGTGTCATACTCCCTGATCCCTACTTACTTGTTATGTGTGTCATTCTCCCTGATCCTTACTTACTTGTTATGTGTGTCATACTCCCTGATCCTTACTTACTTGTTATGTGTGTCATTCTCCCTGATCCTTACTTACTTGTTATGTGTGTCATACTCCCTGATCCCTACTTACTTGTTATGTGTGTCATACTCCCTGATCCTTACTTACTTGTTATGTGTGTCATTCTCCCTGATCCTTACTTACTTGTTATGTGTGTCATACTCCCTGATCCTTACTTACTTGTTATGTGTGTCATACTCCCTGATCCCTACTTACTTGTTATGTGTGTCATACTCCCTGATCCTTACTTACTTGTTATGTGTGTCATACTCCCTGATCCTTACTTACTTGTTATGTGTGTCATACTCCCTGATCCTTACTTACTTGTTATGTGTGTCATACTCCCTGATCCCTACTTACTTGTTATGTGTGTCATACTCCCTGATCCTTACTTACTTGTTATGTGTGTCATACTCCCTGATCCTTACTTACTTGTTATGTGTGTCATACTCCCTGATCCTTACTTACTTGTTATGTGTGTCATACTCCCTGATCCCTTACTTACTTGTTATGTGTGTCATACTCCCTGATCCTTACTTACTTGTTATGTGTGTCATACTCCCTGATCCTTACTTACTTGTTATGTGTGTCATACTCCCTGATCCTTACTTACTTGTTATGTGTGTCATACTCCCTGATCCTTACTTACTTGTTATGTGTGTCATACTCCCTGATCCTTACTTACTTGTTATGTGTGTCATACTCCCTGATCCTTACTTACTTGTTATGTGTGTCATACTCCCTGATCCTTACTTACTTGTTATGTGTGTCATACTCCCTGATCCTTACTTACTTGTTATGTGTGTCATACTCCCTGATCCTTACTTACTTGTTATGTGTGTCATACTCCCTGATCCTTACTTACTTGTTATGTGTGTCATACTCCCTGATCCTTACTTACTTGTTATGTGTGTCATACTCCCTGATCCTTACTTACTTGTTATGTGTGTCATACTCCCTGATCCTTACTTACTTGTTATGTGTGTCATACTCCCTGATCCTTACTTACTTGTTATGTGTGTCATACTCCCTGATCCTTACTTACTTGTTATGTGTGTCATACTCCCTGATCCTTACTTACTTGTTATGTGTGTCATACTCCCTGATCCTTACTTACTTGTTATGTGTGTCATACTCCCTGATCCTTACTTACTTGTTATGTGTGTCATACTCCCTGATCCTTACTTACTTGTTATGTGTGTCATACTCCCTGATCCTTACTTACTTGTTATGTGTGTCATACTCCCTGATCCTTACTTACTTGTTATGTGTGTCATACTCCCTGATCCTTACTTACTTGTTATGTGTGTCATACTCCCTGATCCTTACTTACTTGTTATGTGTGTCATACTCCCTGATCCTTACTTACTTGTTATGTGTGTCATACTCCCTGATCCTTACTTACTTGTTATGTGTGTCATACTCCCTGATCCTTACTTACTTGTTATGTGTGTCATACTCCCTGATCCTTACTTACTTGTTATGTGTGTCATACTCCCTGATCCTTACTTACTTGTTATGTGTGTCATACTCCCTGATCCTTACTTACTTGTTATGTGTGTCATACTCCCTGATCCTTACTTACTTGTTATGTGTGTCATACTCCCTGATCCTTACTTACTTGTTATGTGTGTCATACTCCCTGATCCTTACTTACTTGTTATGTGTGTCATACTCCCTGATCCTTACTTACTTGTTATGTGTGTCATACTCCCTGATCCTTACTTACTTGTTATGTGTGTCATACTCCCTGATCCTTACTTACTTGTTATGTGTGTCATACTCCCTGATCCTTACTTACTTGTTATGTGTGTCATACTCCCTGATCCTTACTTACTTGTTATGTGTGTCATACTCCCTGATCCTTACTTACTTGTTATGTGTGTCATACTCCCTGATCCTTACTTACTTGTTATGTGTGTCATACTCCCTGATCCTTACTTACTTGTTATGTGTGTCATACTCCCTGATCCTTACTTACTTGTTATGTGTGTCATACTCCCTGATCCTTACTTACTTGTTATGTGTGTCATACTCCCTGATCCTTACTTACTTGTTATGTGTGTCATACTCCCTGATCCTTACTTACTTGTTATGTGTGTCATACTCCCTGATCCTTACTTACTTGTTATGTGTGTCATACTCCCTGATCCTTACTTACTTGTTATGTGTGTCATACTCCCTGATCCTTACTTACTTGTTATGTGTGTCATACTCCCTGATCCTTACTTACTTGTTATGTGTGTCATTCTCCCTGATCCTTACTTACTTGTTATGTGTGTCATACTCCCTGATCCTTACTTACTTGTTATGTGTGTCATACTCCCTGATCCTTACTTACTTGTTATGTGTGTCATACTCCCTGATCCTTACTTACTTGTTATGTGTGTCATACTCCCTGATCCTTACTTACTTGTTATGTGTGTCATTCTCCCTGATCCTTACTTACTTGTTATGTGTGTCATACTCCCTGATCCTTACTTACTTGTTATGTGTGTCATACTCCCTGATCCTTACTTACTTGTTATGTGTGTCATACTCCCTGATCCTTACTTACTTGTTATGTGTGTCATACTCCCTGATCCTTACTTACTTGTTATGTGTGTCATACTCCCTGATCCTTACTTACTTGTTATGTGTGTCATACTCCCTGATCCTTACTTACTTGTTATGTGTGTCATACTCCCTGATCCTTACTTACTTGTTATGTGTGTCATACTCCCTGATCCTTACTTACTTGTTATGTGGTTTCATACTCCCTAGATCCCTACTTATTGTTATGTGTGTCATACTCCCTGATCCCTTACTTACTTGTTATGTGTGTCATACTCCCTGATCCTTACTTACTTGTTATGTGTGTCATACTCCCTGATCCTTACTTACTTGTTATGTGTGTCATACTCCCTGATCCTTACTTACTTGTTATGTGTGTCATACTCCCTGATCCTTACTTACTTGTTATGTGTGTCATACTCCCTGATCCTTACTTACTTGTTATGTGTGTCATACTCCCTGATCCTTACTTACTTGTTATGTGTGTCATACTCCCTGATCCTTACTTACTTGTTATGTGTGTCATACTCCCTGATCCTTACTTACTTGTTATGTGTGTCATACTCCCTGATCCTTACTTACTTGTTATGTGTGTCATACTCCCTGATCCTTACTTACTTGTTATGTGTGTCATACTCCCTGATCCTTACTTACTTGTTATGTGTGTCATTCTCCCTGATCCTTACTTACTTGTTATGTGTGTCATACTCCCTGATCCTTACTTACTTGTTATGTGTGTCATACTCCCTGATCCTTACTTACTTGTTATGTGTGTCATACTCCCTGATCCTTACTTACTTGTTATGTGTGTCATACTCCCTGATCCTTACTTACTTGTTATGTGTGTCATACTCCCTGATCCTTACTTACTTGTTATGTGTGTCATACTCCCTGATCCTTACTTACTTGTTATGTGTGTCATACTCCCTGATCCTTACTTACTTGTTATGTGTGTCATACTCCCTGATCCTTACTTACTTGTTATGTGTGTCATACTCCCTGATCCTTACTTACTTGTTATGTGTGTCATACTCCCTGATCCTTACTTACTTGTTATGTGTGTCATACTCCCTGATCCTTACTTACTTGTTATGTGTGTCATACTCCCTGATCCTTACTTACTTGTTATGTGTGTCATACTCCCTGATCCTTACTTACTTGTTATGTGTGTCATACTCCCTGATCCTTACTTACTTGTTATGTGTGTCATACTCCCTGATCCTTACTTACTTGTTATGTGTGTCATACTCCCTGATCCTTACTTACTTGTTATGTGTGTCATACTCCCTGATCCTTACTTACTTGTTATGTGTGTCATACTCCCTGATCCTTACTTACTTGTTATGTGTGTCATACTCCCTGATCCTTACTTACTTGTTATGTGTGTCATACTCCCTGATCCTTACTTACTTGTTATGTGTGTCATACTCCCTGATCCTTACTTACTTGTTATGTGTGTCATTCTCCCTGATCCTTACTTACTTGTTATGTGTGTCATACTCCCTGATCCTTACTTACTTGTTATGTGTGTCATACTCCCTGATCCTTACTTACTTGTTATGTGTGTCATACTCCCTGATCCTTACTTACTTGTTATGTGTGTCATTCTCCCTGATCCTTACTTACTTGTTATGTGTGTCATACTCCCTGATCCTTACTTACTTGTTATGTGTGTCATACTCCCTGATCCTTACTTACTTGTTATGTGTGTCATACTCCCTGATCCTTACTTACTTGTTATGTGTGTCATACTCCCTGATCCTTACTTACTTGTTATGTGTGTCTTACTTACTACTTACTTACTTGTCCCTGATGAGAAGCAAATTGTACTGGTGAAGAAAGTAACAAGTGGATTTTATTTTATTTCTACTTTTAAATTTGAAAGATTGAACAGGTGATTCAAGATTCTGTAAAACTAAAAACATTTGAGGATCATTTTGAAGATCTGGCAACATTGCCTTGTACAAGAGATGTAATATAATAATAATAATTAAGGATAGCTCTGTTTTTGCAGTGGAATCTGTGTATTGTCAGTTTTAAGGGGGTGGAAATATTCTCAAAATCGACTTTTCAGTTGTTTCTGATAGAGGGATAGGAGTGATATCTATCAGATGCTTTTGGTCCCATAGAAAATATATATATATTATATATACTCCTAGCCGAAATTATCGCCGGTCAAAGCTCAGCGCTTCAAAAAAGAACCGATCTCGCCCCAGTGACATGCTCCTTAGGTGTGATTTTGAGAATATTTCCATGAAGACCCTCCCCCCTGCCCCCTTAAGAAAGGACCTTTATATCAAAATGTAAGTATAAACAAATTTTGTGAGCTAGCAAAATGCAACAAGTGTCAGGACAATTTGTACCTACTACCTCCTTCATTGTGCAGGTTAAGAAAGTAGGTGTGGAAATGTCACCAGTTTTCGTGTACATTAAACCCCCTTCCTTCTCAACACTGGAACAGAGACTACGAGACAGAAACACAGAGAACAAGGACAGTTTAGAGAAGAGACTTTCTCAGGCTAAAGTAAGGACAATTATTTGGATTTTTGAATATAACAGAATTCCAACACTTCGGCCAAACTTTTTTAGAACATTATCAGTCCTGAATAACACCTGGTTGCTAGGCTACAGTACACTGGTTGCTAGGCTACAGTACACTGGTTTACAGGCTACAGTACACTGGTTTACAGGCTACAGTACACTGGTTTACAGGCTACAGTACACTGGTTGCTAGGCTACAGTACACTGGTTGCTAGGCTACAGTACACTGGTTGCTAGGCTACAGTACACTGGTTGCTAGGCTACAGTACACTGGTTTACAGGCTACAGTACACTGGTTGCTAGGCTACAGTACACTGGTTGCTAGGCTACAGTACACTGGTTGCTAGGCTACAGTACACTGGTTGCTAGGCTACAGTACACTGGTTTACAGGCTACAGTACACTGGTTTACAGGCTACAGTACACCGGTTGCTAGGCTACAGTACACTGGTTTACAGGCTACAGTACACTGGTTGCTAGGCTACAGTACACTGGTTGCTAGGCTACAGTACACTGGTTTACAGGCTACAGTACACTGGTTTACAGGCTACAGTACACTGGTTTACAGGCTACAGTACACTGGTTGCTAGGCTACAGTACACTGGTTGCTAGGCTACAGTACACTGGTTTACAGGCTACAGTACACTGGTTTACAGGCTACAGTACACTGGTTGCTAGGCTACAGTACACTGGTTTACAGGCTACAGTACACTGGTTGCTAGGCTACAGTACACTGGTTGCTAGGCTACAGTACCCTGGTTTACAGGCTACAGTGCAATGGTTGCTAGGCTACAGTGCACTGGTTGCTAGGCTACAGTACACTGGTTTACAGGCTACAGTACACTGGTTGCTAGGCTACAGTACACTGGTTGCTAGGCTACAGTACACTGGTTGCTAGGCTACAGTACACTGGTTTACAGGCTACAGTACACTGGTTGCTAGGCTACAGTACACTGGTTGCTAGGCTACAGTACACTGGTTGCTAGGCTACAGTACACTGGTTTACAGGCTACAGTACACTGGTTGCTAGGCTACAGTACCCTGGTTTACAGGCTACAGTGCAATGGTTGCTAGGCTACAGTACACTGGTTTACAGGCTACAGTGCACTGGTTGCTAGGCTACAGTACACTGGTTTACAGGCTACAGTTCACTGGTTGCTAGGCTACAGTACACTGGTTGCTAGGCTACAGTACACTGGTTTACAGGCTACAGTACACTGGTTTACAGGCTACAGTACACTGGTTTACAGGCTACAGTACACTGGTTGCTAGGCTACAGTACACTGGTTGCTAGGCTACAGTACACTGGTTGCTAGGCTACAGTACACTGGTTGCTAGGCTACAGTACACTGGTTTACAGGCTACAGTACACTGGTTTACAGGCTACAGTACACTGGTTGCTAGGCTACAGTACACTGGTTTACAGGCTACAGTACACTGGTTGCTAGGCTACAGTACACTTGTTGCTAGGCTACAGTACCCTGGTTTACAGGCTACAGTGCAATGGTTGCTAGGCTACAGTGCACTGGTTGCTAGGCTACAGTACACTGGTTTACAGGCTACAGTACACTGGTTGCTAGGCTACAGTACACTGGTTGCTAGGCTACAGTACACTGGTTGCTAGGCTACAGTACACTGGTTTACAGGCTACAGTACACTGGTTGCTAGGCTACAGTACACTGGTTGCTAGGCTACAGTACACTGGTTGCTAGGCTACAGTACACTGGTTTACAGGCTACAGTACACTGGTTGCTAGGCTACAGTACCCTGGTTTACAGGCTACAGTGCAATGGTTGCTAGGCTACAGTACACTGGTTTACAGGCTACAGTGCACTGGTTGCTAGGCTACAGTACACTGGTTTACAGGCTACAGTTCACTGGTTGCTAGGCTACAGTACACTGGTTGCTAGGCTACAGTACACTGGTTTACAGGCTACAGTACACTGGTTTACAGGCTACAGTACACTGGTTGCTAGGCTACAGTACACTGGTTGCTAGGCTACAGTACACTGGTTGCTAGGCTACAGTACACTGGTTGCTAGGCTACAGTACACTGGTTTACAGGCTACAGTACACTGGTTGCTAGGCTACAGTACACTGGTTGCTAGGCTACAGTACACTGGTTGCTAGGCTACAGTACACTGGTTTACAGGCTACAGTACACTGGTTTACAGGCTACAGTACACTGGTTGCTAGGCTACAGTACACTGGTTGCTAGGCTACAGTACACTGGTTGCTAGGCTACAGTACACTGGTTGCTAGGCTACAGTACACTGGTTGCTAGGCTACAGTACACTGGTTGCTAGGCTTCAGTACACTGAGCACTCTCACTGAAATAAATGTTGTACTTGAAATGTTACTTAACAACCATGGTATTAATTCAGAGCATGCTAAGAATACACTGATTATTTAAGTTCACTTAAAATTCTGTTGTCACACTCTGTATTTTAAGAGATCTTTGCCTTCCTTAACCCATTAACTTGGTTATGTGACACCTTGTGACACCTTGTGACGGGAGGGGGGGTTTACAGGCTACAGTTCGCACTTGTGACACCTTGTTATGGATCACGTGTTCTGTGTAAAGGAATGCTGTTTTTTATTACTTTATTAGAGCCGGGTTCAGCTGACAGGTCTTTATTGCGCTTATTGTACTAGTTACCATGGTAACTACTTAACTAGTATGTAGCTACTAGTTACCATGGTAACTAGTATTTAGCTGATGTTGAATTGACTAACTAACTGCACCAGTATGTTGAATTGACTTACTAATTGCACCATTATGTTAAATTGACTAACTTATTACACCATCTTACTATATTACTATATTATATAATAAAGCGAGACGATATATATCCGTACCATTTTACTGACACCACGGCATCAACTTTAACGCTACTTTCCACAAAAACCGTAAAAGATATACAACTGAAACCTTTTTGACTGGGTCAAATGCCTTAATGGCTTCCAAATCAGCATGAAAAAATAAAGAATTGGCCAAGAAATAGGAGTTTTAGAGCCCCAAATTTGGACCCCGAGTGGTGTCAAAAACGCGAATTAAATAGGTTATAATTATTTTAGTCTCTTGAGTCTTGACACCATTTTAGGGTTATACGGGTTCCTGCTAGTTATACATTACTTAGCCTGATTACATATAATAATACAGTACGTATTTAATCTATTAAAGAAAATGTACGATTTAATATATTTACGATGTACTCTTGCCTTGGTCCTAGTTCTAAGTGATTGATAAAACTCGACAAACTAAATTCTATTCATTTGCAAACTTTTAAATGTCGAGTTAAATTGTGTATTTACATTAAAATATGACGCAGCTACATTAAGTGGCAATAGATGAACACAAGGAAAATAGATTTTCTCTGTTTTTAGTGGCCATGTCAAATTATTGGCTTATAATAGCAAGTAGGTTAAGTACAGTAATTCCTGTACTGCTGACAATGCAGTACAGGAATTATATAATAGCAAGTAGGTTAAGACTGTACTGCTGACAATGCAGTACAGGAATTATATTCAATGTCACGAATTTATCTGCTCTTTATTCGGTCAAAAAGATACAATACAAATTTCATTACAACATAACACATTCTACATTACAATACATATTACATAATACATTACCATACGTATAACGTATTATCTTATATTTGATCCTTCGAACAGCTGTTGAGCAATGAAACGCAAACATAATCTTAGCAAAATGAATATATTTCTTTTATCTTCAGCATTTAATCAGTCACATAATCTGAGAATATCAATGGTTAGTTTGAAAATGTCAAAAATTCTCATCAAAAATGTAGTAAAGTCTCAAAAAATTAATTTAGCATCTCGTAAAAATGGAATAGTTTATAATCGGAACAAAATTAATCGCATATACTATAATTATGTGGAGTCTGCAGTAGTTCATTAAATCAAAAAGACGCAATTCAAAAATTGATAGACTGCATATATAAACAAAAAATGGACGATTTAAAAATAAAATTCGGGACACCATGAAAAATTAGCTTCCAGAAACGGAATTCACATTGTTCAGGCCAAACGGATAAAGTGTCTTCAATTTGTTAATATAAAACTGTTCTGACTTTCTAATATTATCTGGGGATGTAGAACACAAAATATCAAAATGGAAACTTTCATTGAAAACAGATCTCTCCCTCAAATTATGAACTGAAAAAAGATGTGCCCCTAAAACATTCTCGTCATCAAAAACTCTATGGCTCTCAACATTCCCCTTACTACTCGCCTCTAAAATCTCATAATATTTACTGCGATGACCATTCACACGTTGGCTGAGGCTGGTGACTGTTTTTCCCACGTATACGTTATTAACAGTACAAAGTTTGCATGTCGCGCCGTACACAATGTTGCGTGTCTTACAGTTACCACCTTGAGTTCTGACTGAGTGTCCATTATTGGAGACCATGGAATTGCCACTAACAAGGTGACAAGTTTGGCAGGGTCTGCCTTTCTTCTTCTCGCCAGGTTTGGTGCATGGGTCAGTTGTTCTTGACTCTGAACCTAAGGCAAGCTTCTTTCTCTTGAATAAAGTGTCCTTTAAGTTAGGGGCTCGCCTGGTCACCACTTGGAGTTTAGGGATCCTCTCAGGGTTCTCACTGCTCCATGTACGGCTATTTGAGATGATGTTACTGGCCTCTTTAGCCTTTTCCTTGGTTTCCTCATAGCCCGCACCGAATGTAACAATCCATGGTGTGAAAGAAGGGGGACCCTGATCCTTTGCCTTGTACTGTAAAGTTCTTGGTATCGATCTGACATCACTGATGACCTCTCTCACCATATCAGTAGGATATGAAGACCGTTCAAAAAACAACTGAAGCTCTGCCAATCTCTCATCCAGCAAGACGTCATCATTGATTATCCTTCTGTATCGAAGTGCCTGTGAGAAGACTATACTCCGGAAGGTATGTCGTGGATGGAAACTTGAGAATTCTAGATACCTGTTGGCGTCAGTAGGTTTCCTAAACAGATCTGTTGTGAGTCTCCCTCCAACAAACTTGTACTGAATGTCCAGGAACTGAGTGAACTCCGTGATTGGTTTCACTTCGTATGTAATATCTAAGCCATAGTTATCAACCATCTTACTGCGTAATGACCCTACCCATTCTTCAAAACCAATCATAGAACCTCTCCACATACCTTGGCCCGAAATATCATCCACAAACCGATCAAGGTTCTTGAGCTCCTCTGGTCTAACAACCGGGTCGTAAACCAGACTCTTTAGGACAAAGAACAAAGCAATGTTACCGCAATCCACTGAATTGATACCTCCAGTGGGTACACCGTTAACGACCTCATACCAGTTGTCTGCATTCTTCAAGACTGCCGAATCAAAACTAAGCTGTATCAGTCCCTTCAGCCAAGTCCTGAACTCCTCAGACCAATCTGGTCTACACGACTCCATAGCATCATCTAAGGCTGACATCACCAAGCTATGTTGCAGAGAATCGTATAGAGAAACAATATCAATACTGAAGCTGATCCAAGTATCGACTACTTGTCCGGAAGCTGCCAATTCCTCGAGTTTTATGAGAGCTGCAGTTGAATCTTTAACAAGATCTATACAGTAATCCCTGGCAAGAGGTCCCAACCACTTCCAAACAACAAACTTATCTGATCTTGCAGTTACTCCTCTAGAGAGATCAGTCACGAATCGACTGGGTGGAATCTTTTTCTCTCTAATTTCAGTCTCAGTCAGCTTGTGAATTTTCAGTAATGGGTAACCATACGGAATATCGGGCTTGACTAGATCTGAAGTGCTCTGTGAAAGAGTGTCCCGATCAGACTTCTGAATCAAACCAACCACACACTTAGACTGTTCACCACTTACATACTTCCGCTCCAAACCAGATGACCACAGCTCTAACAACCTCCCTCTCAAAGATCCAGTAGGATCAGTTTGCAAAGGTCTGTATCTCAAAGGGTCCTCAACTTTGGCAGAAGTGATATCCTTGATTATCTGAGGGGTGACAATGATTATCGCACCGCCCTTATCAGCCGATGTTATGGCTATTAAGCCATCCTTGACAGCCTTCTTCAACCACATATACCCTTCACTCTCATAGCGGTTCATATTAGATTCAAGTTTTCTGGGCTTGAAGTTGTCTTACACATTATAACGTATTATATTACAATACATATCACATTACAATACATATCACATTACAATACATATTACATTAAAATACACATTACATTACAATACATATCACATTACAATACATATCACATTACAATACATATCACATTACAATACATATAACATATTACATTAAAATACACATTACATTACAATACATATCACATTACAATACATATCACATTACAATACATATTACATTAAAATACACATTACATTAAAATACACATTACATTACAATACATATTACATTAAAATACACATTACATTACAATACATATCACATTACAATACATATCACATTACAATACATATCACATTACAATACATATAACATATTACATTAAAATTATACACATTACATTACAATACATATCACATTACAATACATATCACATTACAATACATATCACATTACAATACACATTACATTACAATACATATCACATTACAATACATATTACATTAAAATACACATTACATTACAATACATATCACATTACAATACATATCACATTACAATACATATCACATTACAATACATATAACATATTACATTAAAATTATACACATTACATTACAATACATATCACATTACAATACATATCACATTACAATACATATCACATTACAATACATATTACATTAAAATATACATTACATTCTTTACATGCCTTTGAATGAACATGTTTCGCTCTTAATCATGTTAATTTAATCAATACAATTTATTTTAATCAATATGTAGGATTGAATAATAAAAAGCTTGATTATTTCTAAGAATGGATAAAACTTTCTCACTTTCAGAAAGATATGGAGTACATAGCTCAACACCCTGACCTCTTCAATTACACCATAGTAAACGACAATCTGGATACTGCTTACAGCGAGCTCCAGACTGCTTTAAAACCTTTCGTGGAGTCTAATTAATTAATTAATTAATTAATGACAGTGTATGTTACTTTATAATTATGCTTAATCGTTTAGATTATGTTAATTGCCCCAGTGTGACGTCATTGTCTGGTCTCATGTTTCTGTGATTACTGCTTTGTTTGCTGTTTAGTGTTTACTTCGTACAATGCATTTGTCATGCAGTTAATACCCAACAATTCATCAAAACAGATCTAGCCTTTTTTGTGATCGATCTATTTATTGATTTATAGTAGTAGTATTATATGGATCAAATTTCTGTTAAAATTATTGATGAGACAAGATTTTGGTCTCATTATATTTACGACAACATTATATATACATTATAATATATACATTATATATATACAGGGTGGCCCAGAAGTAACTCGCGTAACTCTTCTTAGAAATGCACAGAAATTTCAGAGATTATAGATATGGGTCAAACTTAGATTTCCTGAAAGTTTCGTCAAATTTGATTAATTACAGTGGGTGTGGCACGCCACTCCCTCCTTTTCGCTATTGTCACCATAAAGTGAGAACGCTTTCAGCTAAGAACTTCAGAGTTTCTAGACACATTGGTTTGATAATTGAAGTGCTTTCCCAAAAAAATTTAAAATTTGGGTTTGTTAAAAAAATTTTAAAAGATTTTATGGCCCCTTTTTAAAAGATTTTTGCAGTTTACTTTTGATTTGGGCACTTAATCATTTGGATTTTTTTTCCCCCCAGTAAGTAATTTTCATGGGGGAGCTTTTTTCGTGCGAGAAAACCCCCCCCCAATTTTGGGGCCTTTTGGGCGGGGTAACGAGCATGTTTGGGGGGTTTTGGGAACGTTTGATCACTTTGGAAAAAATAGGAAAAGTGATTTTCCCTTTTTTTAAAACCGAGAAATTGGGGGTTTTTGCGCCCCCCCTTTTTTGTTTGTCCATAAGCCTTTCCCCAACCCCTTTCGGGGGCATTGATTGATTTAAAGGGTTATCCTGGTTAAGTGTGGCCCCACGTATCGAAAGATTTTAAAAAAGGTCATATTTTTAAAAAGGGTTGCGTTTGGGCATTTAAAACCTTTCTGGGCCCCCATCATTTTTTTTTTTTTAAATATTTTTTAAATTTTTCCCAAAAGTACAGAAAATTGCTCTATTTAACCCCAAAAAATTTTATTTTAAAAAAATTTAATTTAAAAAGGGACCGCCCCGTGAAAATTTTCAAACGAAAAAATATGTTTTTTGGCTAATCCCCCATGGGTAACGAGGGTTTTTAAACCGAAACGTGCCCGTGAAATTTTAATTGTTTTAAACGTCTTTTTGATTTTTTTTTTGGTTGATATTACGTTTGTTTTTTTAGTACGGGCAACAAATTTGGGCTGTATCTTCGGTTGTGTGGTATATTTTAGGGGGGGTTTCTGGGGGGAGGGGGGGTTTGGGGGGGGGGGGGGTTGTTTAATTTTGTGAACTTTTTTAAGGGGGCTTGGGGGAGGGGATAATTGTTGTTTTTTTTAAGGTTTGAGAAACATTTTTTAAGGGCAGGTGAGGGGGGGTTGGTTTAAACAATTTTTGTTTTTTATAGGGGTTTTGAAAACACTTGTAACGCCCTTCTTGTTCCCTCCTTTGGGAACCCGGAATTTAAAATTTTCGGGGAACGAAAGCCCCCCCCCCCAAAAATTTAACCCGGGGGGAAATCGCCCCTTTTTATTAATCATTTTATGACGGGTTCTAAACCTAAAATTGCACGAAAATAAAATTTTCGAAATGGTTTTCAAAAACCTATAAACACCCCTTTATCCCCCAAAATTGATGTTTTATTTTTAATAACAACCAAAAGGAAAAAAAAATATTTTTTTGGGGATCCTTCGGTTCACTCATGACCTAGAATTTTAAGCTGAAACCCGCCGATTGGGGCAATTTTCCCCAAAATGATAAAAATGGCCACAAACAAAATTTTCAGATAAAAATGTTTTTTGCGAAAAGTTTTTTTTGCAGCTTTGCAACTTAAAGTGAAGCCCGGGAAGTACGAAAAACCACAGCAGGGAAAAGGAAAACCCCTTTTTTTGGGTGGCCCGTTCCTCACGAACATTTGTTTTCCTTTGTAACATATAAACCCGGGGAGATCTTCCCCTTAAAAAAAATCGAACAGGTATTTCAAAATTTTTCCCCGAGAAAAAAGAAAAAGGAAAAAAAGGTCAAAAGAAAAACAAAATTTGAAGGTAGGTTCCCAAAACCCCCAACAATAAAACCCAATCTACGGGCCAACTGAATTAATGTTTTCTGAGGGAGGGGGGCACCCCTTGTTTTGCTCCGGGGGGGTTTCCCCCCAAAAGAGGGGACCATTTTGTAATAGAGGGGTTTTGTCATTTTTTTGGGAACCCACCCGCCCAATCAAAAAAACGGGAAAAAAAGGAGCAAAATTCGAATCGTGTGTTTAAATTTTTCCTTTCTTTTATTTGCCCCTCTTTTTCACTTTTTAAATCTTTTACCACATTTTGACCCGGCAAAGGTCCGCGCTGAAATATTGCCCCGGGGTTTAAAACACCCCAATGATTACGTCATAAAACTTAAAATTTAGTGTGATTGTTTTTTCATTTTATATAAACGTCCCCATCCCCCCCACGTACTTAAAAATGTTGGGGGGGTTTGGGGGTTTCGGGGGGGTTTGGGGTTTTTTTTTTTAAGAAAAAAAAACCAAAATCTTGTTTGTGTTTTGGGGTCCCCTCCCCCAACTAAATGTGGGTTTACCCGTCCATTTCAGGGAAAAAAAAATTTTAAATAACTAATTTTTTTTTAGTTTAATAGTAAGTCTTTCCCCTGAAATTTTTTGGCCCGGAGGGGAATAATTTTAAAAAAGGGGTTGGGGGGGTTTTAATTTAGGGGGGCCGGGGTTGGGGGGGGGGGGGGGGGGCGGGGGTTTTTTTTGGGGGGGGGGGGGGGGGATGGGGGCCGGGGGGCTTTTCTTTTGGGGGGGGGGGGCCGGGGGGAAAAAAAAGGCCTGTTTATGTTTTTAAACCCCGGGGCAATGAATGGTTTTTTTTTCAACCCCGTGCTTTAGAAGAAAGTGATTTTTTGTAGGGAATTGTTAAAAAGGGAAAATTTGGACGGGGTTCTCGCACTTTGAGAAACCCCCCCCCAAAAAGGGATATTTATTTTTTAAGGGACTTTGGGAAATTTAAAATTCATTCGTTTACATACCATTTAAAATTTTTTAACCCGGGAAATTAGAAAATCAGGGTAGCATGGATACAAAAAAACAAAAAAGGGGGGGGAGGAGGAGGATGGTGGGAGGGGGGGGGGGGGGGAGGACTGGGGGGAAGGACTGGGAGGAAAGGGGGGGAGGGAGGGGAAACTGGGGAGGAGGGGGGGGTGAGGAGGGGGAGGGGGAAATAAAAAGGTGGAAAAAAAAAAAAAAAAAAAAAAAAGGGGGGGGGGGCGGGGGGGAGGAGGAGGGGGGAAAAAAACGGGGGAAAAAACCCCCCCGGACCCCCCCGGGGAAAAAAATGGTTTTTAGGGTTTAACCAGCTTAAAAATATTACCATTTTAATTTGTAAAAAGAAATTTTTCAAAATAGAAATTTTTAAATGGGTTTACAAAAAGTTCAAACCCCTTTGACCCGGAAAAAAAATTTGCAGCGGGAAAAAGAACAAAAGGGGGGGGTTCCCCCCTTAAACCCCATTTCAACAGCCCCCCTATTCCCCCCGTTAAACGTTTTTATCAAAAATTTTGAATTTCCCGTGTTATCTAATTAAAATAAAAAAACCCCCGCTCCCCAAAATGAATTCCTTTGGACTTGAGGGAAGTGCACCCTTTTTAAAAAGTTACAAAAATCTTTTTTAAAATTTTGTGAAAAAGGGACTCAATTTTACATATTTAAAAAGGCAATGACTAATTAAAAAAGAAAAATTTTGAAATTTTTATTTGTCTAACCTGGAAAAAAAAAATTTGGAACCATTTTAAAACTATTCCCTTAAAAATTTGTCGGGTTTATAACCATGTTTTTCCTCCGGGTATATGCTCCCCCGGGGAACTTTTCAGTTTTGCCCAGGGGAAGGGGTTCGTGCCCTTAGATTCTGTCCCCAAAACTTACTGTCAAAAGGTCAAAGTTAAGAAAAGGAAACACTAAAGGATAAAAGCATTATTCCTTTTGTTCCCGGGTTGGGGGTAAACTCAAACCCAAAAGTTAAATTCATTTGGCATTCACCAGTTCATATCGCGCCCTCATATTAGAGTAAATTTTTTTTAAAAATACAAATTTCCCCCAAATTTGGGAAAAATAAAACCGAAAACATGCTAAAAACTAAAGAAATTGTTTTTTCCCCGGTTTTTGACGGGGAGGGTTTGGCATCCACCCGTTGGAGGAGGGGCCCAACCCCTTATAAGATCGGTTTTTTTTAACCCCTTTCCCCCCCCCCCCCCCCCCGCCCCCCCCCCCCCCCCCCCCCCCCCCCCCCCCCCCCCCCCCCCCCCCCCCCCCCCCCCCCCCCCCCCCCCCCCCCCCCCCCCCCCCCCCCCCCCCCCCCCCCCCCCCCCCCCCCCCCCCCCCCCCCCCCCCCCCCCCCCCCCCCCCCCCCCCCCCACCCCCCCCCCCCCCCCCCCCCCCCCCCCCCCCCCCCCCCCCCCCCCCCCCCCCCCCCCCCCCCCCCCCCCCCCCCCCCCCCCCCCCCCCCCCCCCCCCCCCCCCCCCCCCCACCCCCCCCCCCCAAGGGGGGGGGGGGGGGGGGGTTTTTTTTAAATTTTTTTAAACGGGGGCCCGAGGGGGCCCACGGTTTTTTAAGTGTAAACAATCCCCCTATTTAAATTTCCCGGGAGGTGTTTCCCCGGGGGCCCCGATTTTCCCACGGGACCTTGCCGGTAAATTTTGGGGTTTGAGAAAAAATTTTGTGAAAAGGGGGGTAAAATAAAGTAAGGAAAGTAAACCCCAGATAGATTGCCCCATTTTCCTGTTTTTGATTGGACGGATCGGTGTCCCCAGGGACTTTTTAACCCCAAAACCCCTTTTTTAAAAGGGGGCCGCTCGGGGAGGATCCGGGGGGGAATAAAGGGTGCCCCCCGTCAGAAAACTTTTTAATTCAGTTGTCGTATGATTTTTAAATTTTGGGGTTTTTGGGGGAAACCCCCCTTTCATTGGGTTTTTTTGGCCTTTTAAAAATTCAGGGTTTTCCCTTGGGAAAATTTGTAAATGTCCCTGTTCGATTTGTTAAGGGGGCAAATCCCCCTGTTATGGGGTTTACAGGATCGGGAAGTTCGTGAGGAAAAAAGGTCCCCAAAAAAGTAAAGTTGCCCCGCTGTGTTTTTTCGTTTACTTGGTCTTCATCAAGTTGCCAAAAGCTGCAATAAAACGTATCGCAAAGAACATTTATATCTGAAAATTGTGTTAGTACCAGTTTGATCAGTTAAGGTGAGGATTGCCTCAATCTGTCGGGTTCAGCTTAACTGTCTAGGTCATGAGTAGAACCGAAGGATCAAAATATATGTTGCTTGTTGGTCGTATTAACTATAAAACATCAATTTTGAGGGATAAGGAAGTGTTTATAGGTTCTGAAACCTAGCTAAATCGATTTTTCGTGCAATTTTAGGTCAGAAACAGTCATCAAAATGAGTTAATAAGAAGGTCGATTTCTCGGTTATTTTTGAGCTTTCGTTCAGAAAATAATTCGGGGTCCTCAAAGGGGGGTAACAAGAAGGCGTTACAAGTGTTACAAACCTTCTATAATACAAAATATGTATCACCTCCTCAGCCTGCTTAACATGTGCTCGACCTAAAATGTAAACAAACAATTATCACCTCCTCAGCCTGCTTAACATGTGCTCACTATTAATGTAAACAAATAATTATCACCTCCCCGCCAGTATCCACATCTATTGTTTGACGCGATTTAAACTCACTAACAAAAAATACTATTAGCTTCATCCCTGTGACCATGGGTTTTCTAGTAACGTATGAAATAAACTCGAATAAATTATTTCCCTCGTCTGTAACATCTGACGCGTAAAATGTGCCTGCAATTACATGCCCCGTTAAGAGAACAAAAACGTGAAACGAAAGTGTGAAAAAATGAATGTGTGGTGAAAAATTTGAAACGGTTCAAATTTCGTCAGACGAGGCTGATAGACTGTTCTTATCAGAGCTGACAATAAAATGAACTCTGTTTTAAAGCTCTGCTTTCCTCTTCTCTTTCAATTCCTCCCAGAGCTTCTTGAAAGCTCTCCTTTCTTCCACTGATCTGTCCGGGCAAATGTAGATACTTTTATAGCCCTCTTTTGTGCGTAGAAGTTTATCTTTTCTCAGCACCTGAGCTGCCATATCAGAGCTATAATTCAGAGATAGCTTAGTAGGCCGTGATGTGCCAACTCTACAACAGTCATATATATATACAGTCACGTAATGAAGGTTTCTCATTTATCTCACCAAGAACTTCAGCAACTTTGTTTTGTAGCTTCTCGCCGTCGGATTCACTAGATTACGACGTTCCTGCTTCTTTCGTCCTTTTCAGCTATTGTCTTAACTGCAGTACAGATCTTCTTTGGCGTAAGAGCAGCTGCACAAGTCTTCTTCAGGGCAGAAAAATATGATTCCATCTTTGTCTGCACAGTTGTTTGGACAGACTTGAGTTCTTCGTCATTCTTTTTAATGAGCTTCTTCTGCAAATCGATGACAGTTTTCTGCTCCGCGATTAATGAAATGGTTTGTTTATCTACTCTCTCCGCAGCCATTTGCAAATGAGAGGCTGCATAATGATTAAGAATAAAACAAACAGTTTGCAGCCAATTACACAGTTTTTCTTTCGAAACTGATCGCTGTTTACGTTTTTCAATACCAGATCTCCGTATTCCTTAACATCCAGTTCGTGGCACATTTCATTAAAAACACTGTTTGTAGCTCTCGCTACCTGATCTGCATGTCTGGCATTAAAAGGATCTTCACAATCGGGGCCATCGACTAAATGCTTCGTATGTTCATGGTATGAGTGCTGCATATTGTACGAGTATGTATGTACATCGTGTATATTTCAATGTACAGTTCTTTAAAAATTAATTAAAAAAGGCCCCCTTAACACAACGTTTCCACACTAAAAAAAAACCCGAGCATTTCCCTTTAATCGCAAGTTTTTAAAAAACCCAAAAGGGAAAAATTTTTTCATATCATAAAAATTTTTTTTGGGTACATTTCTTTCAATAACTGGCAAAAAATTTGCCTTTCAAAATTTAAAATTTAATTTTTTAAACTTTTTTTTTTTTTTTTTTTTTTTTTCCCCACTTTTTTTTTCCCCACCGTTACCCCAACCAAACCTTTTTCCCCAATTCCAAAATTAATGCGACCCAAATTTCTTTAAAAGAAAAATACATTTAATTTTAAATTTAAAATTAAAGAAAAAAGGGTTCAAAACCAAGGAAAAAATTTTTTTAAAAAATAAACGCCCAATTTCAAAACAAATAAAAAAATTTTTTAAAATTTTTTTTTATAATAATTATTATTTAAATTTAAAAAACCCCCCCAATTTTAAAAAATTAAAACCCAAAAAAATTTTTATCTCAAAAACTTTAACCCCCCTGTGGGGGAGATAGTACTTAAAATGTATGACTTTTTAATTTGGCCCTCCATTTTTTTCCCATTAATTTAAAAAACCCAATTCTATTTTATCAAAAAGGGAATGTAAAATTGTCCCTAAATTGGGGAAAAATTTTAAATTTTTTTGGTCTGGGAAAAAGAAAATTAAAAGAACGGGGAGTAAAAAGTTTTTAATAGAAAGAAATGAAAAAATGAAATTTTTCTAATTTTTTTTAAAAATTTTTTTTAATATTTATATTTTGGGCTGCCCCCCAAAACGATTTTCCTTTTCTTTTTCTTTATATTAAAAAACCAATAATTTATAAAAATAAAAAATTTAAATCAATACCCAGGGTTAAAATTCCCCCAAAAAACAAAAAATTCGAAATACCCCCTTTTTCCAAGGAAAAACGCCCCTTTCAAAAAACATTTAAACCCCGAAAAGGGTTTAAAGGGGTTGGGTGGTGAAAATTGAAACGCGCCGGGCCCGGATTTAAAAGGGCCTCTAAAAATAAATTTTTTTGGGCCCCAACACTTTTTTTCCCAATATAAAATACGGGGGCCGGGGGGGGGGGGAAAAAACCCCTGCCAGTCAGTGGGGGGGGGGGTTGGTGGGGGGGGGGGGGTTAATCCCCCAAACCAAGCCCAGGGGGTCCGGGGGGCCCCCAAAAATGAAAAAAAACCCCAATTTTTTTTTGGGGGGGGGGGCCCCCCATTTAAAAAAACCCGGAAAAAAATTCGTGGAACATTTTTTTTTTGAAATTTTTTTTGGAAACCAAAAAAAAATGGGGGAAAAGGCTTTTAAAATTCTGCACCTAATAAAAACCCCCCAAAAAAGGTTTGGCCAAAAATATTTTTGGAAAAATAAAATGCATTTTGTTTAAAATTAAAATGGCCTTTATTTGGCCCTTTCCCGGGAAAATTTCCCCCACACAAAAAACCTTTAGTTTTGGGGGAAACGGGAAAAAAAAAAATTGAACTTTTTTTCCCCCTCTTTTTAAACTCAAGGGTGGGGGGGAAAGGGGGGGGGGGGGGTTTTTGTTTTTTGGGTCCTGGGGCCCCAACCTACCCGGGGTTGGGGGGAAAACTTTTGAAATTTCTAAAAAGCATGAAAAAGGGGGGTTTTTCCCCCAATTTTTGTCCCCAAAACCCCCCGAAAAAAAAAAAATCGGGGGAAAAACCCCGGGGAAAAATTTTAAGGGGGGGGGAAAATTGTTTCCCCATTTTTTTTTGGCCCCCCCCTGGGCCCAGCTAAACCTTTTTTTTTTAATTTTTTCCCCCCCCAAAAAACCCCGAGGGGGGTTGCAAACTCCCCTGCGGGGTTTAATGGACCCGAGAATTTAAAAGGGAGTCGAAAAAAAACGGGTGGGTGTTTCTGGGGGGGGGAGTGTGAAAAATTGTTTTAATTTCCCTTTTTTAAAAAAATATAAAATATTAAAAAAAAGGGGTTTTGAAACGGGCCCCCTTTTTTTTTTTACTGGGGGCCGCGCCGAGCGGGCCTTTTAAAATTAAACCACCCTTTCCAATTTTAAATTTTTAAAGGGAAAAACCATTCCTTTTATGTATTACAATCAATTTTTTTTTATATTTGTTAAAAGGAAATTTTCCGGAAAATAAAGGGGCCCGGAAATTTTGGAAGATAAATAACTTTAAATTTTTAAAATTTTGGTTTTTAAAACTCCCTTTTTTTAAAGTTTTAAAAAAAAACCCCATACCGGGGAAAAACCCTTAAAGGGCCCATCAGAAAACCCAGGTTTTTTCTTTTTTGTACGCAAAATTGGGGTTCCCTAAAAATGGGGCCCCCTTCCCCACAGAAAAATTTAAATTTTAATCGACAAATGCAAAATTTTAAAAAAACCCACCTTACTGGCAAAAAACTGGGGGCCCCACTCGGCGCCTGTAAATTTTCCGGCCCCTAATCTTCCTATTAAAAAAGAAGTTCCCCCCTTTGAAAGAAAAAAGAATAAAAAACAAAATAGTTAAAAAGGGTTTTAAAAAAAAACCTCCCAAAAAAAACCCGCCCCCCGAGCCCGGAAAAAGGCCCTTTCGAAAACAAAATCAACAAGGGACCCCGGAAATTTCCAAAAAGGAAAAATTAAACAATAGTTTCCAAATCAAAATAAACAAACCCCCGGGCCCCCCTTTTTAGAAATTTAAATTTTAAATTTTGGGGGAAAAATTTTGGGGTTGTTTTTTAAAAAATTAAATTTTTTGGGCAAAATTGGGGGTCCAAATTTTTCCCGGGGGGCGGAACTTGGGTTTCACAAAATTTTTTTTTTTTTACCGGGGTTTTGGGTCCCCCCATAAATATTTTAACAGAGGGGGGGGGCGATTTTTTTTTTGGAACGTTTCCCTTTTTTTTAAAAATGCCCATTTTTTTGCTGTACTCTGAAAAAAATTTTAAAAATTAAAAAAAATTTTTTAAAAAAAAAAAGATAAGAAAAAAAAAAATTTTTTTTTAAAAATTTTTTTTAAACCCAATAATACAACAAATTTATAAACGGAAAAACCCCAACCCTTTTTATTTTGGGGGGGTTGAAAAAATTTTTAAAAAAAGGAAAAGGGAAAAATAATTTTTAAAAAAATTTTTGAAAATTTTTTGGTTTCGTCTCCCAAAAAACGGGGTTTAAAAACCCCCTTTTTTTAAATTTTTCCCGATTTCCCCCGGGCCCCCGGGAAAAATTTTCCTTTTTTCCCTCAAATTTTTTTTTTTCCAGTTTTAAACTCCCTTTTCCCAAACATTTTCTCGAATAAAAAATGAAAATATCATTTTGTTTTTTTTTTTTTTTGGGAAAACATTTTTTGGGGGAATTTTTTTTTGCCCAATTTGTTTTTTTTCTGAAAAAAAAGGGTTTTTTGGGAGGGGGGCAAATCATTGACGGTTTTAAACTCGTTTTCCCTTTTCCCTTCAAAAATAGGGGCGGCCGCCGTTTTTCCCCCTTTCCCCCTTTCCAAAAATTTTTGGCCCAAAGGGCCCAAAAAGGGGCCTACGAAATTTTGGAAAAGAGCCCCAACCCCGGGGGCCCAGTTTAAATTAAAAAAATTGGCCCCAAAAGCTAAATCACACCCCCCTAACATTTTCAAAATTTTTTTCGGGGTTTGGGCCCCTTTTAAAAAGGGGGGCCCCCCCAAAACAGTTTAAAAACCAAACCCTCGAATCAAAGGGTTTTTTCGGACTCTGAATTAAAAAATTCCCATAAAGGGTTTAAAAATGCCCCCCCCCCTTCCCTTTTTGGCCCCGCTATATTGGCAAAAAAAACTTTTTCCCCCCCAAATCACGGGGAAAAATGACCGAATAAGGAAATTTTTGGGGGCCCCCCCCAAATTTTCCCTTTTTGAAAACCGTAAATTTTTTTAAAAAATTTTTAAGGAAAAAGATTTTTTGGTAATATGGGTTTGCAAAGGGGGGTTTTTAAAAAGGGGCAGTGGAAGGGAACCCATAAAATTTTTCTGGTCCTTTTCCCAAAGGGTTTCGGTGGATTTTTCCCCCAAAACCCGGGGGGTGAATTTGCAAAAAAAATTAAAATCCCCCTCGGGGAAAGGGGGGGGCGGGTAAAAAGGGGGGGTTCGACGGGGGTCGGGGTAAGGGGGGAAAAAAATTTCATTTCCCCAGATTTTTAAAACTGGTTAAAACAATGGGGGGGCCCCTTTTTTGTAGTTGTAAAAAATTTCGCCCCTTTTTAAAGGAAAGGGGGGTTTTTTGGGGTCACGGGGGGGTTTTAAAAAAAGCGGGAAAAAATTTATTTCGGGGACCAATTTTTTCCGGGTTGGGAAAAAAACCCCCGAAAAGGGGCATGAAACCCCCCAAGGGAAAAAAGGAAACTTTTATAAAGGGGCCCGGGGGGAAAACCCTAAAAAAGGGGCCCCCAAAAAAGGGGGGAATTTGAGTTTTGCCCAAATTCATAGAGGGTAAAAAAAAGGGGAAATTAAATTCCCGGGGAACCAAAAAAAGGGCCCGGGACCCAGTTTTTTTTTTTGGAAAACCTGGTGAGAAAGGGAAATGGGGGCCGGGCCCCCCCTTTTTTAGGGGGGAAACCCAAGCGGGGTTTTGGTTTGGTTTTGGGGGGGCCCCCATCAAAAATTAATTGGGTTAAAAGTAAAGGGAAGTCAACAAAAGGTTTAAAAAATTTTTTTTTGATTGGGTTTTTGGAAACCCCTTAAATACCTGGGAAATGGGGGCCCTTTTTGGTTCCCGGGGGAATTTCCAACCCAAAGGGTTTGTTTTCCCAGGCCCATCAAAAGATTGGGTTGAGGAAAAAATTTTAAGGGGAAAGGCCCCCCACCCAAAAAGGGGGGCCCCATCCCCAAAATTGGGGGGTTTTTGGTTTTTTGGCCCCAAAACTTTGAAAAACCAAATAGAATTTTTGGGGAAACCCGCCCCAAAAACCCAAATTTTGGTAAATAAGGGGGGGGGCACGTAAAAAAAAAAAACCTTTCCTTTTCCTCCGATTTAAAAAAATTTGGGGGTAAACCACTTTTTTCCCTAGAGATTTGTGGGGGAAAATTTTCCGCAAAAACCCAAATTTTTTTCAAAACCTTTATTTTGGAAAAAAACAGTGATTTTTTTCCCCTGGGTTTGCCATTTTTTTTGGAGGGTTTCCCCGGGGGGTTTTTGGGGGAAAGAAAAATTTTAAGGTTTGGTTTTAAAAAGCCCCGCGTAATTTGGCCCCAAATTTCCCCTTTTGATTTTTTTTTGAAATTTTTGGGAAAATATTTCCCCTTATTTTTTTTTGATTTTTTAAACGATGCCCCCCAAATCCCCCCCTTTCCGCAGTTTCCCGGTGGGGGCCCAGGGGGTAAATCTCCCCCGACCCTCCCCGGTTTTTTTGCGAAAAAAATTTTTTTAAAAAGCGCGGCGCCAAACCCCCCTTTTAAGGCCCCAATTCCCCGCTAACAAAGCCCTTTAAAAAATGAAAAAACCCATTCTAAAAATTGGGCGACGAAAACCCCTTCCAAAAAAAGGTTTTCCCCAAACGCCCCCAAAAAATTTTTGGGGGGATATCGGAGTTTGATAAATTTGTTTAAAAAGGGGGGCCAAAAACCTCCCTTTTTAGATAAAACCCTTTTTTTCGGAAATGAAAAGTTTGGTTGGAAAATGTTTTAAAAAAATTTTTTTTGGGGGAAAACCCAAAAATTAAAAAGGATTTTTCAATACCCCAAAATTTTTTTGGAAAAAAAAAAATTTGGGGGCGGGGCCAAAAAATTAAAAGCGTTTTAAAAAACCCCCAAACCCCCCTATGCGGGGCCCAAAACGCGGGGGGGCCTTTCCAACTTTTTCCAAATGGGCGCCCCTACCTAGTCTAAGGAAACATTTGGGTCCCAAAATTTTTAAAGGCCCCCTTGGGTGGGGGCCCCACCTTTTTTTCCCAAAATTTTTAGCTCTTTTTTAAGAAAAAAGTTTTTTAAAATTTTTAAAATTTAAAAAAAAAAAAGTTTTTCCATTTTAAAATTGTAAATTTAAAAACGGGGAAAAACCAAAAATATTTCAGAAAACTTTAAAGGCCCAAAATTTTTTAATGAAAATTTTTTTTTTTTCCAAATTTTGGTTGTATTTCCCCCACCCTCCCTTTGATCAAAAAAATTTTTAAAAAACCTAAAAAAAAAGAAATTTTTTTAAAAAACCCCCCCCCCCCCCCCCCCCGGCCCCAAAAAAAACAATAACGGGCCCGTAAAAATTGAAACAAAGGGTCCCCACCCCCCCCATAGGCGGTTAACAAAATAGGGAAAACCCCGATCCCGGGCCTTAAAAATTATCAAATTTTTTTAAATTTATAACTTTAAAATTTTAAAGTTTTTTAAATTATTTTGAATAAAATTGAGGGGGAAAATTGGGTTTTTGAAATTTTTTAAATTTAACTCGAAACCGCAAATTTTTTTTTAAGGGAAAACCCAAAAACTTTAAAAAGATTCCCCCCCCATTTTTTTCCAAAAAATTTTGGGATTTTTTGAACCCAAATAAAAAAATTTTTCCCCTCAAAAAAAAGCCCGCAAAAATTTTGGGGGTTTTTTTTAATTCATCCGGAAACCCCTTTCCCCCCCAAAACCCCCGGGAAAAAAAAAATCATTTTAAAACGCCCCCAAATTTTATACTTTTTAAAATTTTTTTAAAAAATAAAATTGGAAAAAAATTAAAAAAATTTTATTAAAAACTTTTTTCCGGGGAAAATTTTTAATAGGGAAAACAAAAAAAACCTCGGGGAACACGGGAGAAGTTTAAAATTTGAAAAATTTTTCCCCCCCCGAAAAAAACCCCGAAATTTCCCAAAGTAAACCCCAGACGGGCCTGGGGGGGGAAATTTTAAAAAACAAATAAAAATTGGGGGAAAAACTATTTTTTATAGGGGAAAAACACCCGGGGCCCCCCCCGCGGGCAAACCTTTTTTTGGCATTTTTTGGGGGGCCCCCCGGGGAAACCCCCCTTTTTTTTTAAAAGGGGGTTGGGGTTTTCCCCGGGGCCCCTTTTTTTTTGGGGCCCAACCCGCCACTCTGAAATCAAGTTTCACAAAAAAATACCCATTGGTCATTGAGATCGGTCATTGAGTGACCGAATGAGATATGTCCTGGTAGTGGTATAACTTAATGGCTGCACGACTTCCAGGCCCCCTCTATTATTAGGGGTCAGATCATATGACGTATAATTAGTGATGCGACGTATAATTAGTGATGTGATCCACCAACTACGATTTACAGAACATGTGAACTCTACCCTACATCTAGCCCAGTTTTACCCCTTACTTTTGATTTAAATTAACAAGTCAATACACATTTTTCATAGGATAATTAATCAAATTTATTGAATACTGAATACTGAATACTGAATACTGAATACTGAATACTGAATACTGAATACTGAATACTGAATACTGAATACTGAATACTGAATACTGAATACTGAATACTGAATACTGAATACTGAATACTGAATACTGAATACTGAATACTGAATACTGAATACTGAATACTGAATACTGAATACTGAATACTGAATACTGAATACTGAATACTGAATACTGAATACTGAATACTGAATACATCAATTATAGTTTTCTAAACAGTTATAACAGTTGGCAAACAATTTATCTGCAAAATAAATCTTCTCAAAATTTTTCTGGATGTTCTTTTGAACAGCTTGACAGAGGTGGAAGAAGCAATTGCTAACATCCCACCCTGGCAAACTCTTCAAAAAAGCATTTGGAGAAGGTAGGCATGTTGATAAGGCATCATGTAGCCTCCAGGCTCGACAAACCCCGACAGACGGGGTTTGTCGGGGTTTGTCGAGCCTGGAGGCTACATGAGGCCTTCTTGTGTAGTGTTTTTCCACGTAAAGCTTGATGACTCCGTATCGGCTTTTTGTTGGGAGACTCAAAAAAAAAAAAAAAAGCCTCCAGGCTCGACAAACCCCGACAAACCCCGACACAGCCGACAAACCCTGACAAACCCCGACAAACCCCGACAAACCCCGACGAACCCTGACAAACCCCGACAAACCCCGACGTGTCGAGATATGTCGTATCATGTCCGGCCCACCGGCTACATGATGCCTTTGATAGAATGCGATACTATTGTCTATCATCTTCCCGTATATATACCTAAGAACACTTGATCGGCTCACTCCCGTTGCATGCCTTTGGCACGTACGTATCACATCCCTAGATACGAGAACCCCCCTTTAGCAAGAGCTCCCGTCCCTTATGTGATATACGAGTCGAGCGGTCAAATCTTAAAGATCATGTTTACTTCTTAATGAACTGCTATGATGTACATGTGAACTCTACCCTGTATCTAGCCCATTTCTAGGTCAGTTAAATCCTACTGATGGATCACATCACTAATTATACGTCACTAATTAGTGATATGATCTGATCTCCCTGGGTCCCCTAGTAATGAGGGGGCCTGGCCGTCGGCCTCCCTAACTTAATCCAATCAATTTTGCTAACGAGATAAACAAATTGCTTGATAACTTCGTCATTTTAATTCCGTTTCATATAATATCCGACCTTGTGATGACCTATTGCAATGGAGTCTCGATCCAACATGTTCACAAATACAAGTATAAGCATTAAGCAATTCAATGTTGACTGGGTGTGGCCCCAAAATATCGAATTTTCAAATTTTTGCGACGGAATCGTCGAATGAGTAGTTACAGTATACCATTTGAAAATGTATAGGTCTCAAATACCAAACCAAACGTATGTAAACTAACTCTTGCTATGATTTTGATAATCCGAGACTGATAACATATCATAAATTAGAGAGCAAATTGATCGTCGTGTCTCTAAAAAATGAATGCCTAAATTATTCGTTCACCAAATAAAGTTCTAAATTTCCAGCCCAAATTTTTGATACTCAAGTTTATTGAGGCCAACGTTTTGGCAAACCAATATTTGGTAACTGAAGTATACCAATTTTTAAAGAGAAGTTATTGGTCCATTTTACAACGCTTAACACGTAAACTTATTATATAAACTATTTATAGTTACTTATTATATAAACTATTTATAGTTACTTATAAGTATAAATGAACCGAATACCAACACGACGTGATATACCTGTTTGTTATGTCTATAATGACGTGATATACCTGTTTGTTATGTCTATAATGACGTGATATACCTGTTTGTTATGTCTATAATGACGTGATACACCTGTTTGTTATGTCTATAATGACGTGATATACCTGTTTGTTATGTCTATAATGACGTGATATACCTGTTTGTTATGTCTATAATGACGTGATATACCTGTTTGTTATGTCTATAATGACGTGATATACCTGTTTGTTATGTCTATAATGACGTGATATACCTGTTTGTTATGTCTATAATGACGTGATATACCTGTTTGTTATGTCTATAATGACGTGATATACCTGTTTGTTATGTCTATAATGACGTGATATACCTGTTTGTTATGTCTATAATGACGTGATATACCTGTTTGTTATGTCTATAATGACGTGATATACCTGTTTGTTATGTCTATAATGACGTGATATACCTGTTTGTTATGTCTATAATGACGTGATATACCTGTTTGTTATGTCTATAATGACGTGATATACCTGTTTGTTATGTCTATAATGGCTAGAAGTCTCGCTGCTGGCGCTGTCCTCTAAGTCTATACTGTCCTTTTGCTGCTGCATCTGCTCCATCGTGTGGTTATTTACCAGATCAACCTGCCAAAACGCGCTGTAAGTACAGGGTCTAACACAACCTGTGTATAAGTACAGGGTCTAACACAACCATGTATAATGTATAGTGACCATAGTAACCAGGTGTATGTATAGTAACCATAGTAACCGAGTGTATGTATAGTGGCCATAGTAACCAAGTGTATGTATAGTGACCATAGTAACCAGGTGTATGTATAGTAACCATAGTAACCGGGTGTATGTATAGTAACCATAGTAACCAGGTGTATGTACAGTGACCATAGTAACCGGGTGTATTTATAGTAACCAGGTGTATGTCTCACTTGCTCAAGGCCGTTGTTTCTCAGCGCTATCCGGTTCAGTTCCTCCTCAAGGTTCCTCCGTTGGTTATGAGACTCTGTCAGCTCTGCGTTCCGCTGTGAAATCGTGTCTGCAATGGTATGAGGTTACTCTTAGTTCCGCTGGAATATCGTGTCTGCAATGGTATGAGGTTACTCTTAGTTCCACTGTGATATCGTGTCTGCAATGGTATGAGGTTACTCTTAGTTCCGCTGTGATATCGTGTCTGCAATAGTATGAGGTTACTCTTAGTTCCGCTGTAATATCGTGTCTGCAATGGTATGAGGTTACTCTTAGTTCCGCTGTGATATCCGTGTCTGCAATGGTATGAGGTTGCTCTTAGTTCTGCTGTGATATCGTGTCTGCAATGGTATGAGGTTACTCTTAGTTCCGCTGTGATATCGTGTCTGCAATGGTATGAGGTTACTCTTAGTTCCGCTGTGATATCGTGTCTGCAATAGTATGAGGTTACTCTTAGTTCCGCTGTAATATCGTGTCTGCAATGGTATGAGGTTACTCTTAGTTCCGCTGTGATATCCTGTCTGCAATGGTATGAGGTTGCTCTTAGTTCTGCTGTGATATCGTGTCTGCAATGGTATGAGGTTACTCTTAGTTCCGCTGTGATATCGTGTCTGCAATGGTATGAGGTTACTTTTAGTTCCGCTGTGATATCGTGTCTGCAATGGTATGAGGTTACTCTTAGTTCCGCTGTGATATCGTGTCTGCAATGGTATGAGGTTACTATTAGTTCCGCTGTGATATCGTGTCTGCAATGGTATGAGGTTACTTTAGTTCCGCTGTGATATCGTGTCTGCAATGGTATGAGGTTACTCTTAGTTCCGCTGTGATATCGTGTCTGCAATGGCATGAGGTTACTTTTAGTTCCGCTGTGATATCGTGTCTGCAATGGTATGAGGTTCAGTAAACTTACTCTTAGTACTATAAGTAATAATCAATTTCTAATCTACCAACTTCTCAGTCCCTTTATTTCTTCGTCCAAAGAACTTTTTTGTTTTTTCAGTCGAACTAGTGTTTCCAAAGACATATCTTCCTATAAAATGCTTTAGTAACCATAGTAACCAGGTGTATGTTATCAATGAGCTGATTAGGTTGATAATTATAATTTTGGTTGGTTTTAGTCAAAATTAAAATAAATGAGACGCAAAACTAAAGTAATTGAGACGCTCACGGAATTCCTTAATTCCTTAATAAGGAGTGTTTCATACTACTTATTATAAACAGTGATATGACAGTGATATGACAGTGATATGTATAGTACTATTATACAGTACGAGTGCAGTGTATATTGTATAGTGTATAGTATATAGTGTATAGTGTATAGTGTATAGTGTATAGTGTATAGTGTATAGTGTATAGTGTATAGTGTATAGTGTATAGTGTATAGTGTATATTGTATGGTGTATAGTGTATAGTGTATATTGTATGGTGTATAGTGTATGGTGTATAGTGTATAGTGTATGATGTATATTGTATGGTGTATGGTGTATAGTGTATAGTGTATAGTGTATAGTGTATAGTATATAGTGTATAGTATATGGTGTATAGTATATAGTGTATAGTATATAGTGTATACTGTATATTGTATATTGTATAGTGTATATTGTATGGTGTATAGTGAATAGTGTATGGTGTATAGTGTATAGTGTATAGTGTATAGTGTATAGTGTATATTGTATGGCGTATAGTGTATGGTGTATAGTGTATGGTGTATAGTGTATTGTGTATGGTGTATTGTGTATGGTGTATAGTGTATAGTGTATAGTGTATAGTGTATAGTGTATAGTTTATAGTGTATAGTGTATAGTGTATAGTGTATAGTGTATAGTGTATAGTGTATATTGTATGGTGTATAGTGTATGGTGTATGGTGTATAGTGTATAGTGTATAGTGTAAAGTGTATAGTGTATGGTGTATAGTGTATGGTGTATGATGTATGGTGTATGGTATATAGTGTATAGTGTATGGTGTATAGTGTATGGTGTATAGTGTATAGTGTATAGTGTATGGTGTATGGTGTATGGTGTATAGTGTATGGTGTATAGTGTATAGTGTATAGTGTATAGTGTATAGTGTATAGTGTATAGTGTATAGTGTATATTGTATAGTGTATAGTGTATAGTGTATAGTGTATAGTGTATAGTGTATAGTGTATAGTGTATAGTGTATAGTGTATAGTGTATAGTGTATAGTGTATAGTGTATGGTGTATATTGTATAGTATATAGTGTATAGTGTATGGTGTATAGTGTATTGTGTATAGTGTATAGTGTATGGTGTATAGTACTATTATACAGTACGAGTGCAGTGTTTAACGTGGCTAACTCATTCCATAATTATGACAGAAATAAAGAAATTGGACCAATAATAATAATATAATACCAGTTACAAGTTACAACTTCTTTCATTAATTAAATAATCAAATATTTACAGCATGTCAAATTAAAATACATTTTACTCAAAACAAGCGCGGTGACTATGGCTGGACAGTGAATCAAGCCCCTTTTATTGCATTAAGAAGTCGTTCAGCAGGTTTACTTTTGGTTTAAAACTAGTTCGATGGTTAAGATTTAATGAAATTTTTGCTAAATACGCGCAACAATGTACGGAATTGTTTGTTGAAAACCCCAAAAATCACCATATTCGGGTGCCTAAAAACTATGTATGTTAAAATTTAAATTAGAGAAA
This sequence comes from Bolinopsis microptera, assembly GCF_026151205.1. Lineage (NCBI taxonomy): Eukaryota > Metazoa > Ctenophora > Tentaculata > Lobata > Bolinopsidae > Bolinopsis > Bolinopsis microptera. The sequence continues at coordinate 17,764,637 of NC_087081.1, read as the reverse complement.
CAAATCCCAAGTTTCGGGACTACCGGAAGGGATTTTTCTGGAACTCCTATTTTACAACAGATTGTCGTAAAGTATTAGTTTATTTATCTATTTCTTCAGGGATAGACGCTTTGCCTCTCGATTGTAGCACATATTCTAATGTCCGTAGATAGGCGCACTACCTAGTAGATTTGTAGAAAACAATTTTGTGAATTAGTATTTTCTGGTGTTGAGCTGTCAAGCTCTATTAGAAGCTCTATTACATGTGGGGCCAGGCCCAAATTGATCTAAAATCGCTAAAATCGCTGAAAATGTCTTTTTTCTCGATTCATTTTTCTCAACTTTGGAAGTACTTAAAAATAAATTTTTTATGATTCATTATTCAAAATTAAATGCTGATGAGCACGCAACGCCCGCTGATTGACATCGTGAATCAATGGGAGCGATTGTTACAGCGTATTGCTAGACTGTACTACTGCAGTGCTATTGCTTGTTGCTACAGCGTGTTGCTACATAAACATTAGTGCTATTGCTACTGGCTACAGCGTATTCAGTGCATATTTTTATTTTAAGATGGCTATTTTTTATTTTGTCATTTCATTTAACACCGAATTAGAATATTTCGAACTAAAAATAAACCTGGCAAACAACATTTGGGGAGTCTTAGTGGGAAAATGAATTAAGTAAAAGGGGCAACGGTCTTGTTTGCCAGCACTATGCCTGACAAATAGTGGTAACTATGGTAACTATTGGTAACTAGTGGTAACTATGATTTAAATTGTCACTTAAATTTCCGAAAAGCGAAGTGAACTTAACTGTAAAGACTGAAGACTAAGTTAAGTACCATTAATATTAGTATTATGCGCGCGTCGTGCACTTCTCCATAATATATGGGCATGACATACACTTTACAAGATTTCACATAGTTTGCTTTTCTTGTTTCTTCCAAGTAGTTTGTTTCCCGTCCATATACTCAGTGCTCTCATTGATGTCTTGACTTTGGGTCCTCATTTGAACTTGACCTTCTTCGATTCTTTTGTGAAGTTGTTTCATTGTAGCAGCCGTTGTTTGCTCTAACCCACTGTTCCTGAAAAATACATTTCTAATCTTTCTAACTCAGAAACAATCACGATTGGTTGTTAGGTCCAAAATAATAAAATAGATTACTCACTTTCTGTGCATTGTTTTGTTTGTTTGGGGACTGGCTTTTGGTACACCGGCCAATGTTTACAAATAGGTGACTCACTTTCTGTGCATGAGGGAGAGTTCCTCATTTAAATAATAAAATAGGTGACTCACTTTCTGTGCATGAGGGAGAGTTCCTCTTCTAAATAATAAAATAGGTGACTCACTTTCTGTGCATGAGGGAGAGTTCCTCATTTAAATAATAAAATAGGTGACTCACTTTCTGTGCATGAGGGAGAGTTCCTCTTCCAAATAATAAAATAGATGACTCACTTTCTGTGCATGAGGGAGAGTTTCTCTTCTAAATAATAAAATAGGTGACTCACTTTCTGTGCATGAGGGAGAGTTCCTCTTCTAAATGATAAAATAGGTGACTCACTTTCTGTGCATGAGGGAGAGTTACTCATTTAAATAATAAAATAGATGACTCACTTTCTGTGCATGAGGGAGAGTTCCTCTTCTAAATAATAAAATAGGTGACTCACTTTCTGTGCATGAGGGAGAGTTCCTCATTTAAATAATAAAATAGGTGACTCACTTTCTGTGCATGAGGGAGAGTTCCTCATTTAAATAATAAAATAGATGACTCACTTTCTGTGCATGAGGGAGAGTTCCTCTTCTAAATAATAAAATAGATGACTCACTTTCTGTGCATGAGGGAGAGTTCCTCATTTAAATAATAAAATAGATGACTCACTTTCTGTGCATGAGGGAGAGTTCCTCTTCTAAATAATAAAATAGATGACTCACTTTCTGTGCATGAGGGAGAGTTCCTCATTTAAATAATAAAATAGGTGACTCACTTTCTGTGCATGAGGGAGAGTTCCTCTTCTAAATAATAAAATAGGTGACTCACTTTCTGTGCATGAGGGAGAGTTCCTCATTTAAATAATAAAATAGATGACTCACTTTCTGTGCATGAGGGAGAGTTCCTCTTCTAAATAATAAAATAGATGACTCACTTTCTGTGCATGAGGGAGAGTTCCTCATTTAAATAATAAAATAGATGACTCACTTTCTGTGCATGAGGGAGAGTTCCTCTTCTAAATAATAAAATAGATGACTCACTTTCTGTGCATGAGGGAGAGTTCCTCTTCTAAATAATAAAATAGGTGACTCACTTTCTGTGCATGAGGGAGAGTTCCTCTTCTAAATAATAAAATAGATGACTCACTTTCTGTGCATGAGGGAGAGTTCCTCTTCTAAATAATAAAATAGGTGACTCACTTTCTGTGCATGAGGGAGAGTTCCTCATTTAAATAATAAAATAGGTGACTCACTTTCTGTGCATGAGGGAGAGTTCCTCTTCCAAATAATAAAATAGGTGACTCACTTTCTGTGCATGAGGGAGAGTTCCTCTTCTAAATAATAAAATAGATGACTCACTTTCTGTGCATGAGGGAGAGTTCCTCTTCTAAATAATAAAATAGGTGACTCACTTTCTGTGCATGAGGGAGAGTTCCTCTTCTAAATAATAAAATAGATGACTCACTTTCTGTGCATGAGGGAGAGTTCCTCTTCTAAATAATAAAATAGGTGACTCACTTTCTGTGCATGAGGGAGAGTTCCTCTTCTAAATAATAAAATAGGTGACTCACTTTCTGTGCATGAGGGAGAGTTTCTCTTCTAAATAATAAAATAGGTGACTCACTTTCTGTGCTTGAGGGAGAGTTCCTCATTTAAATAATAAAATAGATGACTCACTTTCTGTGCATGAGGGAGAGTTTCTCTTCTAAATAATAAAATAGGTGACTCACTTTCTGTGCATGAGGGAGAGTTTCTCTTCTAAATAATAAAATAGGTGACTCACTTTCTGTGCATGAGGGAGAGTTCCTCATTTAAATAATAAAATAGATGACTCACTTTCTGTGCATGAGGGAGAGTTCCTCTTCTAAATAATAAAATAGGTGACTCACTTTCTGTGCATGAGGGAGAGTTCCTCATTTAAATAATAAAATAGATGACTCACTTTCTGTGCATGAGGGAGAGTTTCTCTTCTAAATAATAAAATAGGTGACTCACTTTCTGTGCATGAGGGAGAGTTTCTCTTCTAAATAATAAAATAGATGACTCACTTTCTGTGCATGAGGGAGAGTTCCTCTTCTAAATAATAAAATAGGTGACTCACTTTCTGTGCATGAGGGAGAGTTCCTCATTTAAATAATAAAATAGGTGACTCACTTTCTGTGCATGAGGGAGAGTTCCTCTTCTAAATAATAAAATAGGTGACTCACTTTCTGTGCATGAGGGAGAGTTCCTCATTTAAATAATAAAATAGATGACTCACTTTCTGTGCATGAGGGAGAGTTTCTCTTCTAAATAATAAAATAGGTGACTCACTTTCTGTGCATGAGGGAGAGTTCCTCATTTAAATAATAAAATAGGTGACTCACTTTCTGTGCATGAGGGAGAGTTCCTCATTTAAATAATAAAATAGGTGACTCACTTTCTGTGCATGAGGGAGAGTTCCTCTTCTAAATAATAAAATAGGTGACTCACTTTCTGTGCATGAGGGAGAGTTTCTCTTCTAAATAATAAAATAGGTGACTCACTTTCTGTGCATGAGGGAGAGTTCCTCTTCTAAATAATAAAATAGGTGACTCACTTTCTGTGCATGAGGGAGAGTTCCTCTTCTAAATAATAAAATAGGTGACTCACTTTCTGTGCATGAGGGAGAGTTCCTCTTCCAAATTTCTTCTGAGTTGGTGAGACTCAGCAAGTCTCGCATTTCTTTCCACAACTGTCCCTTTGAGAGCCTTTATTTCCTCTTCCAGCCACTTCACCTCCTTTTGGAGAACTGCTATTTCTCCCTCTAAACAATGGTTAATTAGAATTTCTTGATTTACACAACATAAATTCAAGATTAATATAGTGTCAAGTGTAGAGTTTCTGTCACGACAAGACTGCAAGAATGCAAGCGTAACAACACTTTATTTCTCCCAACAATTTATATCTAGTCCAAGTAAGAGCCTTGTCTCCAAAAACTCATCTGGACTAATGTTTCAGAGTGTGGCGTGTGCTAAAGCTTTCAGGCCCACACATTCCTTTCCCCGTTAGTTGCCTGTCCGTTTTCAACGCAATTAGCAGTCAAGGACAGAAAGTCATACACAAAATGATCATTATATTTTTATTGTTATAAATTTGTTGATTCTGTAAAATGTGCTTAAATTAAATTTCTTGTATTCATTGAAATATTTCTTGTTTCATTGGGTGTCTCTTTTTCCCAAACAAAAGGAAATCCACTCTACCCAATTATGGGTTTTGGTCCAATTTCTGGTACATCTCTTCTATAAGAGCAAATTCAAGAAAAATTTACCCAGGACTTCAGCTGACTTTTTATCGTCACTAATAGCAGCTATCCTCGAAGAACCGTTGTTGTTTTCTGCGTCTGCGTCCTCTGTAAAAATACCATTACAGATTAATTAAATTTCAAAAGGTTTTTGGTTATTTTGGTTTTAAAATTCTGTAGTTCACTCTTTAAAGAGCAAATTATATTAAAATCTATTTACAGGGGGGGGGGGGGGTCAGTTTACATACGTTATACCACTACAGGGAGGGGTCAGTTTACAGGGGTGGGGGTCAGTTTACAGGAGGTCAGTTTACAGGGGGGTTCAGTCTACAGGGGAGGGTCAGTTTACAGGGGGGGTCAGTTTACATACGTTATACCACTACAGGGAGGGGTCAGTTTACAGGGGTGGGGGGTCAGTTTACAGGGGGGGTCAGTCTACAGGGGGTCAGTTTACAGGGGGGTTCAGTCTACAGGGGAGGGTTAGTTTACAGGGGGGGTCAGTTTACAGGGGGGGTCAGTTTACAGGGGGGGGGGGGTCAGTTTACAGGGGGGTCAGTTTACAGGGGGTTCAGTCTACAGGGGGGGTCAGTTTCAGGGGGGTTCAGTCTACAGGGGAGGGTCAGTTTACAGGGGGGTCAGTTTACAGGGGGGGTCAGTTGACAGGGGGGGTCAGTTTACAGGGGGGGTCAGTTTACAGGGGGGGTCAGTTTACAGGGGTGGGGGGTCAGTTTACAGGGGTGGGGGTCAGTTTACAGGGGGGTCAGTTTACAGGGGGGTTCAGTCTACAGGGGAGGGTCAGTTTACAGGGGGGGTCAGTTTACAGGGGGGGGGGGGGGGGGGGGGTCAGTTTACAGGGGGGTCAGTTTACAGGGGGGTCAGTTTACAAAGGGGGTCAGTTACAGGGGTGTCAGTTTACAGGGGTGGGGGTCAGTTTACAGGGGGTCGTTTACCAGGGGGGTCAGTCTACAGGGAGGGTAGGGGGGTTCAGTTTACAGGGGGAGGGTCAGGTTTACAGGGGGGTTCAGTACAGGGGAGGGTCAGTTTACAGGGGGGGTCAGTTTACAGGGGGGGGGGGGGGTCAGTTTACAGGGGGGTCAGTTTACATACATTATACCACGCTATTTACAGAAGGGGGGCAGTTTACAGGGGGGTCAGTTTACAGGGGGGGTTCAGTCCTACAGGGGAGGGTCAGTTTACAGGGGGGGTCAGTTTACAAGGGGGGTCAGTTTACAGGGGGGGTCAGTTTACAGGGGGGGTCAGTTTTACATACGTTATACCACGCTATTTACAGAAGGGGGCAGTTTACAGGGGGGTCAGTTTACAGGGGGGTTCAGTCTACAGGGGAGGGTCAGTTTACAGGGGGGGTCAGTTTACAGGGGGGGTCAGTTTACAGGGTGGGGTCAGTTTACAGGGGGGTCAGTCTACAGGGGAGGGTCAGTTTACGGGGGGGGGGTCAGTTTACAGGGGGGTCAGTTTACAGGGGGGTCAGTTTACAGGAGGGGGGTCAGTTTACAGGGGGGGTCAGTTTACAGGGGGGTCAGTTTACAGGGGTGGGGGGTCAGTTTACAGGGGTGGGGGTCAGTTTACAGGGGGTCAGTTTACAGGGGGGTTCAGTCTACAGGGGAGGGTCAGTTTACAGGGGGGTTCAGTCTACAGGGGAGGGTCAGTTTACAGGGGGGGGTCAGTTTACAGGGGGGGTCAGTTTACAGGGGGGGTCAGTTTACAGGGGGGGTCAGTTTACAGGGGAGGGTCAGTTTACAGGGGGGTTCAGTCTACAGGGGAGGGTCAGTTTACAGGGGGGGTCAGTTTACAGGGGGGGTCAGTTTACAGGGGGGGTCAGTTTACAGGGGGGTTCAGTCTACAGGGGAGGGTCAGTTTACAGGGGGGGGGGGTCAGTTTACAAGGGGGGGTCAGTTTACAGGGGGGTTCAGTCTACAGGGGAGGGTCAGTTTACAGGGGGGGTCAGTTTACAAGGGGGGTCAGTTTACAGGGGGGGTCAGTTTACAGGGGGGTCAGTTTACATACGTTATACCACGCTATTTACAGAAGGGGGGCAGTTTACAGGGGGGTCAGTTTACAGGGGGGTTCAGTCTACAGGGGAGGGTCAGTTTACAGGGGGGGGGGGGGTCAGTTTACAGGGGGGGTCAGTTTACAGGGTGGGTCAGTTTACAGGGGGGTCAGTCTACAGGGGAGGGTCAGTTTACGGGGGGGGGGGGGTCAGTTTACAGGGGGGTCAGTTTACAGGGGGGGTCAGTTTACAGGAGGGGGGTCAGTTTACAGGGGGGGTCAGTTTACAGGGGGGTCAGTTTACAGGGGTGGGGGGTCAGTTTACAGGGGTGGGGGTCAGTTTACAGGGGGTCAGTTTACAGGGGGGTTCAGTCTACAGGGGAGGGTCAGTTTACAGGGGGGGTTCAGTCTACAGGGGAGGGTCAGTTTACAGGGGGGGTCAGTTTACAGGGGGGGTCAGTTTACAGGGGGGGGTCAGTTTACAGGGGGGGTCAGTTTACAGGGGGGTCAGTTTACAGGGGAGGGTCAGTTTACATACGTTATACCACGCTATTTACAGAAGGGGGGCAGTTTACAGGGGGGTCAGTTTACAGGGGGGTTCAGTCTACAGGGGAGGGGTCAGTTTACAGGGGGGGTCAGTTTACAAGGGGGGGGGGTCAGTTTACAGGGGGGGTCAGTTTACAGGGGGGGGGTCAGTTTACATACGTTATACCACGCTATTTACAGAAGGGGGGCAGTTTACAGGGGGGTCAGTTTACAGGGTGGTTCAGTCTACAGGGGAGGGTCAGTTTACAGGGGGGGTCAGTTTACAGGGGGGTCAGTTTACAGGGTTGGTCAGTTTACAGGGGGGGTCAGTTTACAGGGGTGGGGGGTCAGTCTACAGGGGAGGGTCAGTTTACGGGGGGGGGGTCAGTTTACAGGGGGGGTCAGTTTACAGGGGGGGGGTCAGTTTATCTCGTCAGAGTCAGACGAACCTATGGTAAGGTGATGTGACACTGGACCATTTTCCTTCATTTCCTTCTGAAATATTTTGGTTAAGAAGTGGCTTAGTTTTATTTTACATTTGTCACTTACATATTTTGTCCATGATAATGTTATGCTATCATGATCAAGATGTCAAAGGGTTAACAGACGCTGGGATGTGTTATGAATAGAACAGACGCTCGGATGTGTTATGAATAGAACAGACCTTTTTCTTGACATTATACAGATTGTGAGTGTCGGGACTAGTAGCTATTTCCATTGGCATATTTTCAGTCTCCAGTTCCCATTCTTTTTCTGTCTCCACATCCAGATGTACTGACTCTTGGAGACCACGTCCTGTAATAAACACTGTGCCATACGTCTAGTACAAGTAAGATACAGATTCACGATCGTGTGCATGTCTAGGATGTTTGTATGTAAAACTGTAGACCCTTAACCAAACTCATTTCCATAGAAATCCTTGTATCCTTGTATCCTTGTATCCTTGTATCCTTGTATCCTTGTATCCTTGTATCCTTGTATCCTTGTATCCTTGTATCCTTGTATCCTTGTATCCTTGTATCCTTGTATCCTTGTATCCTTGTATCCTTGTATCCTTGTATCCTTGTATCCTTGTATCCTTGTATCCTTGTATCCTTGTATCCTTGTATCCTTGTATCCTTGTATCCTTGTATCCTTGTATCCTTTTATCCTTGTATCCTTGTATCCTTGTATCCTTGTATCCTTGTATCCTTGTATCCTTGTATCCTTGTATCCTTGTATCCTTGTATCCTTGTATCCTTGTATCCTTGTATCCTTGTATCCTTGTATCCTTGTATCCTTGTATCCTTGTATCCTTGTATCCTTGTATCCTTGTACCCTTGTACCCTTGTATCCTTGTATCCTTGTATCCTTATTTGTCTAACATACATATTATATAATAATAATAGAACATATAATAATGAAACATACATATAATATAAGTGAGTTTTAATACTTTCAACACTACTATATAACAAATAATTTGAGCATGAATAAGAAGTTGTTACTTTGAAACGTCGTTTATCCTAACAGTGCAATATCATTTGTCGCAAATCAGAATAATCAGAAACCATTTGGAAAACCCAAAAACTGTCTATATAATATAACCATATATTACGATGATTTACAGTTTTATGCACACACTACGTCCGATAACAAGCTGAATAATACCTGTTTTCTTTCTGATGATCTCCTCAAAATTAAAATGTTCCGAGTCCTGCTCCTTGTTGCCACCCGACTGAGGAGACGAGTTCAGAGACTCCGATTTTTCGAATATTTCTGTAATGAACATGTGCTCAGACCTAGCTTTCTCTACAGGTTCTTGAGGGGGTTGGTTAGCTGCAGGATGCCCTGAATTTTCATGAACATTTCCACCAACCAGTGATGCTTGCCGGTTCATATTTTGCAGTTTCTTTGTTTCTTCATTGATTTTAGTCTTTATTTCTTCTAACAGTTCTTCCTTATTCCTCTCTTTTGGCGGCGACAATATCCGCTCAATGCGCGCGGAGATACTCTTGATAGCCTCCTCCAGCTCGGGAATAGGAGTTCCACTGACAGGTTCCTCTGTACCTGACTTAAAACTTGTTCCTTCATTGTCATTAACGAGAGTTATTTCCCCAGATGTCACTTTGTTATTGACGCGACCTAAAACTGAAGAAACTATTTTAGAGGCCTCCAGTGGGGCACCGTCACACACCACCATCTTGTGCTTTTCCTGAAAATTACATTTGTTATCTTTGTTTGAAGGGGGGGGGGGGTTCACCCTGATTTTTTGTGAAATTTGATTTCGAGATAGCAATTGACCAACAAACTAGGGCCTGTGACCGAACTTTTGAGTGGTTTCCAGACTCCGGGTGCACGTTTGACAGCCATGTAAGGTAAGCCTATACTACACATTCTCTATGATTATCAGCTCAATATCTACCTAACTGTGGATTTTGTGTTCAATTTAGGAATTATTGTTGACGAAAAATTGAACTGGGCTAGCCATATCCGAGCCGTCAAAACAATTGGAAGATTAGGGAGACCTAGAATGAACTTGTTATCTGTTTTAAGAAGTGATTTAAGTAGTAGAAATTTGCAAATGGACAACTTGCATGAATTGAACGAAATTGGAGATATAGCTGCATGCAACAGTTGTTGGGAAAATCTGTTTCAAGGGTACAGTTTACCGCATCAAGGTATTTTTAAGAATCATTTTTGTCGGTAAGATCCTGTTTTATAATAATAATAATATTGTTATGAATCATATGATTTTGTAAACATTGGCCGGTGTACCAAAAACCGGTCCCCCAAACAAAACAAACTGGTCACTAGCCCCCCCCCCCCCTCCACTGGTCACTAACAGTCCCCCCCCCCACTGGTCACTAACAGTCCCCCCCCCACTGGTAACTAACAGTCCCCCCCCCCCCACTGGTCACTAGCCCCACCTCACTGGTCACTAGCCCCCCCCTCCACTGGTCGCTAGCCCCCCCCCCTCCACTGGTCACTAACATTCCCCCCCCCCTCACTGGTCACTAACAGTCCCCCCCCCCATGTTCACTAACAGTCCCCCCCACTGGTCACTAGCCCCCCTCCTCCACTGGTCACTAACAGTCCCCCCCCCTCACTGGGTCACTAACATTCCCCCCCCCCTCCACTGGTCACTAACATTCCCCCCCCCCCCCCCCCCCCCCCCCCCCCCTCCACTGGTCACTAACAGTCCCCCCCCCCCCCCCCCCACTGTTCACTAACAGTCCCCCCCCACTGGGTCACTAGCCCCCTCCTCCACTGGTCACTAACAGTCCCCCCCCCCCCTCCTCCACTGGTCACTAGCCCCCTCCCCCCCCCCTTCCACTGGTCACTAGCCCCCCTCCCCCCCCCTCCACTGGTCTCCCTAGCCCCCCTCCCCCCCCCCCCCATCCACTGGTCACTAGCCCCCCCCTCCCCCCCCCCCCCCCCCCCCCCCCCACTGGTCACAGCCCCCCCCCCCCCCCCCCCCCCCCCCCCTCCAACTGGGTCACTAGCCCCTCCTCCCCCCCCCCCTCTCCACTGGTCACTAGCCCCCACCTCCTCCCCCCCCCCCCCCCTCCACTGGTCACTAGCCCCCATCCCACCCCCCCCCTCCACTGGTCACTAGCCCCCCCCCCCCCCCCCCTCCACTGGTCACAAGCCCCCTCCCCCCCCCCCCCCCCTGTCCACTGCCCCCCCCCCCTCCCCCCCCCCCCTCCACTGGTCACTAGCCCCCCCCCCCACCCCCCCCCTCCACTGGTCACTAGCCCCCCCCCCCCCTCCACTGGTCACTAACACGCCCCCTCCCCCCCCCCCCATCCACCCCACTGCGCTCACTAACAGCCCCCCCCTCCACTGGTCGAGGCTCTGGTCCTAACCTGATCCATGTGGTTGTGAGATTTGAAAGTTACGGGGCCGGAGACACTAACCCCGTATCTTTGATACTCTCTGTCAAGGTCTGACCTTAGTCCAACATGAAAATCTGAAAGATAAATATAAGTGTTTTTTTACTCTTAGAAAGCACTCCCACTAAATTCGCCCAAATTTTTTAATAAATCTTTTGAAAGAGACCCTAAGCGTATGAAAGTGGCAGTATCCACTCAATAATTATAACCCTGTTCAATGCGCGCGCGAGTCTAATATAGTCGATGATAAAATATTTACTTTAATAATAAAAACTTAACAAAATTTTGGCGCGCAGTAGGCTTTTCCAATATTTTGTCGCAAAATGTGCCTCGACAGTAGATGAATCCATAAATTTGGAACATGGGCACATCGCAGTATTGGCCGTATTTGAGTGCTGGGAAGGCTCAGTTCGGTTTTCTAAATGGATATAGCCGTAAGCTAGGCCTAGGAGCCATCAAAAGTCGTATAAAATTACCCATGGAATGACCAGAAATGAACGAAAATGAACATTCTTCTCAAAGTGCTCAGAATGGTTTAAAATGGGTCGGAAAGTGTTTACATTGGTCTTAGGACCACTCAAACCAAGTTTGGGAATCACTGCATGTCTAGAACCGATGTTACCAATGTTCCAAAATGTTCCAATTTTGGCACAATAATCCTCCTGAGAATCCAGATTTTTGGAACATGGGCACATCGAAGTATTGGCTGTATTTAAGTGCTGGGAAGCCTCAATTCGGTTTTCTAAGATGGATATAGGTAAAAACTAGGCCTAAGAGCCATCAAAACTAAAATAACATTACCCAGGGTTGTGGAATGAACGAAAATGAACAAAAATGAATATTGTCCTAAAAATGCTCAGACAAAACGGTTTAAAATTGGTCGGAAAGTGTTTATATTAGTCCTAGGACCACTCAAACCAAGTTTGGGAATCACTGCATGTCTAGAACCGATGTTACCAATGTTCCAAAATGTTCCAATTTTGGCACAATAATCCTCCTGAGAATCCAGATTTTTGGAACATGGGCACATCGAAGTATTGGCTGAGTTTAAGTGCTGGGAAGCCTCAATTCGGTTTTCTAAGATGGATATAGGTAAAAACTAGGCCTAAGAGCCATCAAAACTCAAATAACATTACCCAGGTTCATGGAATGAACGAAAATGAACAAAAATTAATATTGTCCTAAAAATGCTCAGAACGGTTTAAAATTGGTCGGAAAGTGTTTATATTAGTCCTAGGACCACTCAAACCAAGTTTGGGAATCACTGCATGTCTAGAACAGATATTACCTATGTTCCAAAATGTTCCAATTTTGGCACAATAATCCTCCTGAGAATCCAGATTTTTGGAACATGGGCACATCGAAGTATTGGCTGTATTTAAGTGCTGGGAAGCCTCAATTCGGTTTTCTAAGATGGATATAGGTAAAAACTAGGCCTAAGAGCCATCAAAACTCAAACAACATTACCCAGGTTCATGGAATGAACGAAAATGAACAAAAATGAATATTGTCCTAAAAATGCTCAGAATGGCTTAAAATTGGTCGGAAAGTGTTTATATTAGTCCTAGGACCACTCAAACCAAGTTTGGGAATCACTGCATGTCTAAAACCGATGTTACCTATGTTCCAAAATGTTCCAATTTTGGCACAATAATCCTCCTGAGAATCCAGATTTTTGGAACATGGGCACATCGAAGTATTGGCTGTATTTAAGTGCTGGGAAGCCTCAATTCGGTTTTCTAAGATGGATATAGGTAAAAACTAGGCCTAAGAGCCATCAAAACTCAAATAACATTACCCAGGTTCATGGAATGAACGAAAATGAACAAAAATTAATATTGTCCTAAAAATGCTCAGAACGGTTTAAAATTGGTCGGAAAGTGTTTATATTAGTCCTAGGACCACTCAAACCAAGTTTGGGAATCACTGCATGTCTAGAACCGATGTTACCTATGTTCCAAAATGTTCCAATTTTGGCACAATAATCCTCCTGAGAATCCAGATTTTTGGAACATGGGCACATCGAAGTATTGGCTGTATTTAAGTGCTGGGAAGCCTCAATTCGGTTTTCTAAGATGGATATAGGTAAAAACTAGGCCTAAGAGCCATCAAAACTCAAACAACATTACCCAGGTTCATGGAATGAACGAAAATGAACAAAATGAATATTGTCCTAAAAATGCTCAGAACGGTTTAAAATTGGTCGGAAAGTGTTTATATTAGTCCTAGGACCACTCAAACCAAGTTTGGGAATCACTGCATGTCTAGAACCGATGTTACCAATGTTCCAAAATGTTCCAATTTTGGCACAATAATCCTCCTGAGAATCCAGATTTTTGGAACATGGGCACATCGAAGTATTGGCTGTATTTATGTGCTGGGAAGCCTCAATTCGGTTTTCTAAGATGGATATAGGTAAAAACTAGGTCTAAGAGCCATCAAAAGTCAAATAACATTACCCAGGTTCATGGAATGAACGAAAATGAACAAAAATGAAAATTTTCCTTAAAGCGCTCAGAATGGTAAGAAAATGGTGGCAAAGAGTCAATATTTTCGTCCAACAGAGTCTTAAAGTTGCATTCAGAATTATGTACAATTAGCACACGTACCTCCAAGAGAAGGCAGAAATTATTTTATTGGGCAACTATTTTGGTTTTAATAATCCCCCAATATATTGATGTATTTGTTCGTTGAGGGATGAAGGTTGCGGGTGAAAGGGTTGGTTGAGCGAGGTAGGTTGCTGGTGAAGGGGTTGGTTGCGTTAGGTAGGCTGGTGGTGAATGAGTTGGTTGAGGGATGAAGATTGCTGGTGAAGGGGTTGGTTGAGTGAGGTGGACTGCTGGTGCTTCTTTGAACTGGTAGATAAAGAGGTAGGCTCATCAATTTAGTGAAGGGATTCATTGTCGTTGTAGTTGTTGTGGTTAACAGAGAGGGAAAATGATTTGTATAACTTAATTATCTATTTATTCTCTTCTTATTCATTAACAAGCTTGCTAAGTTAATCCTATTGCTGATGACCTGATCTGATCTTACGCCTCTACATCCGATCACACCAAATCAGATCGGATAACCTTGCTACGCTCGGATCACCTTATTCAGATCACATCTTTATTTGCTTCCACACATCTATTACACGAAGTGATGTGATACAAATGAAACTGATGTGATCTAAATATAGGGTGTACATTGTGTGACTGTCTGACTGTTTATGGAATCACTGCATGCCCAGAACCGATACGAGGGGTGCAGAATACCGAACCATCTTAACAGTACAGTAAATGAATAGTCTGTTGATTGGCCTTATGACTCTTTCGTAAACTCTTTGGAATTGCTCAGAGCGGTTTAAAATTGGTCGGAAAGTGTTTGTATTGGTCCTAAGACCACTCGAATTGGAACATTTTGGAACATTGGTAACATCGGTTCTAGACATGCAGTGATTCCCAAACTTGGTTTGAGTGGTCCTAGGACTAATATAAACACTTTCCGACCAATTTTAAACCGTTCTGAGCATTTTTAGGACAATATTCATTTTTGTTCATTTTCGTTCATTCCATGAACCTGGGTAATGTTGTTTGAGTTTTGATGGCTCTTAGGCCTAGTTTTTACCTATATCCATCTTAGAAAACCGAATTGAGGCTTCCCAGCACTTTAATACAGCCAATACTTCGATGTGCCCATGTTCCAAAAATCTGGATTCTCAGGAGGATTATTGTGACAAAATTGGAACATTTTGGAACATTGGTAACATCGGTTCTAGACATGCAGTGATTCCCAAACTTGGTTTGAGTGGTCCTAGGACTAATATAAACACTTTCCGACCAATTTTAAACCGTTCTGAGCATTTTTAGGACAATATTCATTTTTGTTCATTTTCGTTCATTCCATGAACCTGGGTAATGTTATTTGAGTTTTGATGGCTCTTAGGCCTAGTTTTTACCTACAGTATATCCATCTTAGAAAACCAAATTGAGGCTTCCCAGCAATTAAATACAGCCAATACTTCGATGTGCCCATGTTCCAAAAATCTGGATTCTCAGGAGGATTATTGTGACAAAATTGGAACATTTTGGAACATTGGTAACATCGGTTCTAGACATACAGTGATTCCCAAACTTGGTTTGAGTGGTCCTAGGACTAATATAAACACTTTCCGACCAATTTTAAACCGTTCTGAGCATTTTTAGGACAATATTAATTTTTGTTCATTTTCGTTCATTCCATGAACCTGGGTAATGTTATTTGAGTTTTGATGGCTCTTAGGCCTAGTTTTTACCTATATCCATCTTAGAAAACCGAATTGAGGCTTCCCAGCACTTAAATACAGCTAATACTTCGATGTGCCCATGTTCCAAAAATCTGGATTCTCAGGAGGATTATTGTGACAAAATTGGAACATTTTGGAACATTGGTAACATCGATTCTAGACATGCAGTGATTCCCAAACTTGGTTTGAGTGGTCCTAGGAACAATATAAACACTTTCCGACCAATTTTAAACCGTTCTGAGCATTTTTAGGACAATATTCATTTTTGTTCATTTTCGTTCATTCCATGAACCTGGGTAATGTTATGCTACTTTCGATGGCCCTTAGACCTAGCTTGCAACTATATCCATCATTTACAATTATTTTTGGCACTATTTAGAGCTTATTAGGGCAAATAAATGCATGGCACACTTTTGGCACAATTTTGGCACATGTTCCAAAAATGTTCCAAAAATGTTCCAAAAATCTGGATTCATCAACTCTGCCTCGAAAAAACATGGCCAATTTGCTGCTAATTGGGACTATGTACAAATTATTATTATGGTATAACGTCACTGAAATGGTATGACGTCACTGTCATGGTCTGACGTCACTGTAAAGACTCACCTTGTTCTCCTTGCAGTGTGAAACGAGTAAACTCTGGAAATATTGCTCCTTAATATTCAAACTGTCAAAATATTCAAGAAAATGTCAGATAGTCAACCTTAATAATATAGATATGGAAAAAAATGGATTGAAAAGGGGGAAATCAGATATTTACCTGCGAATCTGTCTTCAAAATCAATCAATCGATGAACCTAGAAGGGGATATGACGCTATAAACATTAGGCAATTGCAGTATAGAAGTAACACGGTACACTGCACAGAATACTCTATAGTAACACGGTACACTGCACAGAATACTCTATAGTAACACGGTACACTGCACAGAATACTCTACAGTAACACGGTACACTGCACAGAATACTCTACAGTAACACGGTACACTGCACAGAATACTCTATAGTAACACGGTACACTGCACAGAATACTCTACAGTAACACGGTACACTGCACAGAATACTCTACAGTAACACGGTACACTGCACAGAATACTCTATAGTAACACGGTACACTGCACAGAATACTCTATAGTAACACGGTACACTGCACAGAATACTCTATAGTAACACGGTACACTGCACAGAATACTCTATAGTAACACGGTACACTGCACAGAATACTCTACAGTAACACGGTACACTGCACAGAATACTCTATAGTAACACGGTACACTGCACAGAATACTCTACAGTAACACGGTACACTGCACAGAATACTCTATAGTAACACGGTACACTGCACAGAATACTCTATAGTAACACGGTACACTGCACAGAATACTCTATAGTAACACGGTACACTGCACAGAATACTCTATAGTAACACGGTACACTGCACAGAATACTCTATAGTAACACGGTACACTGCACAGAATACTCTATAGTAACACGGTACACTGCACAGAATACTCTATAGTAACACGGTACACTGCACAGAATACTCTATAGTAACACGGTACATTGCACAGAATACTCTATAGTAACACGGTACACTGCACAGAATACTCTATAGTAACACGGTACACTGCACAGAATACTCTACAGTAACACGGTACACTGCACAGAATACTCTACAGTAACACGGTACACTGCACAGAATACTCTATAGTAACACGGTACACTGCACAGAATACTCTATAGTAACACGGTACACTGCACAGAATACTCTATAGTAACACGGTACACTGCACAGAATACTCTATAGTAACACGGTACACTGCACAGAATACTCTATAGTAACACGGTACACTGCACAGAATACTCTATAGTAACACGGTACACTGCACAGAATACTCTATAGTAACACGGTACACTGCACAGAATACTCTATAGTAACACGGTACACTGCACAGAATACTCTATAGTAACACGGTACACTGCACAGAATACTCTATAGTAACACGGTACACTGCACAGAATACTCTATAGTAACACGGTACACTGCACAGAATACTCTATAGTAACACGGTACACTGCACAGAATACTCTATAGTAACACGGTACACTGCACAGAATACTCTATAGTAACACGGTACACTGCACAGAATACTCTATAGTAACACGGTACACTGCACAGAATACTCTATAGTAACACGGTACACTGCACAGAATACTATATAGTAACACGGTACACTGCACAGAATACTCTATAGTAACACGGTACACTGCACAGAATACTCTATAGTAACACGGTACACTGCACAGAATACTCTACAGTAACACGGTACACTGCACAGAATACTCTATAGTAACACGGTACACTGCACAGAATACTATATAGTAACACGGTACACTGCACAGAATACTCTACAGTAACACGGTACACTGCACAGAATACTCTATAGTAACACTGTACACTGCACAGA
Organism: Bolinopsis microptera; assembly: GCF_026151205.1. NCBI lineage: Eukaryota > Metazoa > Ctenophora > Tentaculata > Lobata > Bolinopsidae > Bolinopsis > Bolinopsis microptera. Next base: position 17,747,046 of record NC_087081.1, on the reverse strand, counting down.
ATACTCTACAGTAACACGGTACACTGCACAGAATACTCTACAGTAACACGGTACACTGCACAGAATACTCTATAGTAACACGGTACACTGCACAGAATACTCTATAGTAACACGGTACACTGCACAGAATACTCTATAGTAACACGGTACACTGCACAGAATACTCTACAGTAACACGGTACACTGCACAGAATACTCTATAGTAACACGGTACACTGCACAGAATACTCTATAGTAACACGGTACACTGCACAGAATACTCTATAGTAACACGGTACACTGCACAGAATACTCTACAGTAACACGGTACACTGCACAGAATACTCTATAGTAACACGGTACACTGCACAGAATACTCTATAGTAACACGGTACACTGCACAGAATACTCTATAGTAACACGGTACACTGCACAGAATACTCTATAGTAACACGGTACACTGCACAGAATACTCTATAGTAACACGGTACACTGCACAGAATACTCTATAGTAACACGGTACACTGCACAGAATACTCTATAGTAACACGGTACACTGCACAGAATACTCTATAGTAACACGGTACACTGCACAGAATACTCTATAGTAACACGGTACACTGCACAGAATACTCTATAGTAACACGGTACACTGCACAGAATACTCTATAGTAACACGGTACACTGCACAGAATACTCTACAGTAACACGGTACACTGCACAGAATACTCTACAGTAACACGGTACACTGCACAGAATACTCTACAGTAACACGGTACACTGCACAGAATACTCTATAGTAACACGGTACACTGCACAGAATACTCTACAGTAACACGGTACACTGCACAGAATACTCTATAGTAACACGGTACACTGCACAGAATACTCTATAGTAACACGGTACACTGCACAGAATACTCTATAGTAACACGGTACACTGCACAGAATACTCTATAGTAACACGGTACACTGCACAGAATACTCTACAGTAACACGGTACACTGCACATAATACTCTATAGTAACACGGTACACTGCACAGAATACTCTAGAGTAACACGGTACACTGCACAGAATACTCTATAGTAACACGGTACACTGCACAGAATACTCTATAGTAACACGGTACACTGCACAGAATACTCTATAGTAACACGGTACACTGCACAGAATACTCTATAGTAACACGGTACACTGCACAGAATACTCTATAGTAACACGGTACACTGCACAGAATACTCTAGAGTAACACGGTACACTGCACAGAATACTCTACAGTAACACGGTACACTGCACAGAATACTCTACAGTAACACGGTACACTGCACAGAATACTCTACAGTAACACGGTACACTGCACAGAATACTCTATAGTAACACGGTACACTGCACAGAATACTCTACAGTAACACGGTACACTGCACAGAATACTCTATAGTAACACGGTACACTGCACAGAATACTCTATAGTAACACGGTACACTGCACAGAATACTCTATAGTAACACGGTACACTGCACAGAATACTCTATAGTAACACGGTACACTGCACAGAATACTCTACAGTAACACGGTACACTGCACAGAATACTCTATAGTAACACGGTACACTGCACAGAATACTCTAGAGTAACACGGTACACTGCACATAATACTCTATAGTAACACGGTACACTGCACAGAATACTCTACAGTAACACGGTACACTGCACAGAATACTCTATAGTAACACGGTACACTGCACAGAATACTCTATAGTAACACGGTACACTGCACAGAATACTCTATAGTAACACGGTACACTGCACAGAATACTCTATAGTAACACGGTACACTGCACAGAATACTCTATAGTAACACGGTACACTGCACAGAATACTCTAGAGTAACACGGTACACTGCACAGAATACTCTACAGTAACACGGTACACTGCACAGAATACTCTACAGTAACACGGTACACTGCACAGAATACTCTACAGTAACACGGTACACTGCACAGAATACTCTATAGTAACACGGTACACTGCACAGAATACTCTACAGTAACACGGTACACTGCACAGAATACTCTATAGTAACACGGTACACTGCACAGAATACTCTATAGTAACACGGTACACTGCACAGAATACTCTATAGTAACACGGTACACTGCACAGAATACTCTATAGTAACACGGTACACTGCACAGAATACTCTACAGTAACACGGTACACTGCACATAATACTCTATAGTAACACGGTACACTGCACAGAATACTCTAGAGTAACACGGTACACTGCACATAATACTCTATAGTAACACGGTACACTGCACAGAATACTCTACAGTAACACGGTACACTGCACAGAATACTCTATGAGTATTGTGAGTATTGCTGAAAGCACAGTGTAAGGCCTACACGGACCGCCTCTAACTAGCCAATCCCTGTTTACATGCCGTGTAGCAGGGGACTAGAAAGAGCTAAACTAGTAAGCGGGGCATAGCCAATACACTATACTTCCATCATTGAGTATATTACCAACCAGAAGGAAAATGTCCTTGTGTTTGGAATCTACCAAGACGAAAGTTGTACAATCCAGCGAAATTCCGAAGAATCATTCCAGTAGACTAGGCGCATTGCAACCACAGCCACGGAAATACTTATGAGTATTGCTGAAAGCACAGTGTAGTAACACGGTACACTGCACAGAATACTCTATAATAACACGGTACACTGCACAGAATACTCTATAGTAACACGGTACATTGCACAGAATACTCTATAGTAACACGGTACACTGCACAGAATACTCTACAGTAACACGGTACACTGCACAGAATACTCTACAGTAACACGGTACACTGCACAGAATACTCTACAGTAACACGGTACACTGCACAGAATACTCTATAGTAACACGGTACACTGCACAGAATACTCTATAGTAACACGGTACACTGCACAGAATACTCTATAGTAACACGGTACACTGCACAGAATACTCTATAGTAACACGGTACACTGCACAGAATACTCTACAGTAACACGGTACACTGTACAGAATACTCTACAGTAACACGGTACACTGCACAGAATACTCTATAGTAACACGGTACACTGCACAGAATACTCTATAATAACACGGTACACTGCACAGAATACTCTATAGTAACACGGTACACTGCACAGAATACTCTATAGTAACACGGTACACTGCACAGAATACTCTATAGTAACACGGTACACTGCACAGAATACTCTATAGTAACACGGTACACTGCACAGAATACTCTATAGTAACACGGTACACTGCACAGAATACTCTACAGTAACACGGTACACTGCACAGAATACTCTATAATAACACGGTACACTGCACAGAATACTCTATAGTAACACGGTACACTGCACAGAATACTCTATAGTAACACGGTACACTGCACAGAATACTCTATAGTAACACGGTACACTGCACAGAATACTCTACAGTAACACGGTACACTGCACAGAATACTCTATAGTAACACGGTACACTGCACAGAATACTCTACAGTAACACGGTACACTGCACAGAATACTCTATAGTAACACGGTACACTGCACAGAATACTCTATAGTAACACGGTACACTGCACAGAATACTCTATAGTAACACGGTACACTGCACAGAATACTCTATAGTAACACGGTACACTGCACAGACTACTCTACAGTAACACGGTACACTGCACAGAATACTCTATAGTAACACGGTACACTGCACAGAATACTCTACAGTAACACGGTACACTGCACAGAATACTCTACAGTAACACGGTACACTGCACAGAATACTCTATAGTAACACGGTACACTGCACAGAATACTCTATAGTAACACGGTACACTGCACAGAATACTCTATAGTAACACGGTACACTGCACAGAACACTCTATAGTAACACGGTACACTGCACAGAATACTCTATAGTAACACGGTACACTGCACAGAATACTCTATAGTAACACGGTACACTGCACAGAATACTATATAGTAACACGGTACACTGCACAGAATACTCTACAGTAACACGGTACACTGCACAGAAAACTGAGGAAGCAATAAAAAGCAAAGTGGCGGAGCGGGTACCTATAAGAAATATTGAAGCAACTCTGACTAATATTATATATAACTTGAAGGTAGGTAGGTGACTACTCTGACTACTACTCTGACAGCGTGTCTTATATTTAATAAACTAAGTACAGAGTATATATATATATATACTATATATATACTATATATGTAGTATATATTATATGTGTACTGAGTGTCCGACTGGACATTGGGGAGGGAAGTGGGGTGATTGAAGAATAGTATTAGTATAGGTAGGTAGTATTGCTTTGTAAGGTAGGTAGGTAGTATTGGTTCATTGTCCTTCATTATTGCGCCTTTATTAAACAATTTTTATGAGGCTTTTAGAGAAAATGACGATCTACTTGTCACGTATATATACCAATAAAAGTGACGATGATGAAGAAACTTTCCATATTGCATGAAAATGATGCCACTTATTTAACAGTCTTAGTTTGACGGTAAGGAGGGTGAGGGTGAGGGTGAGGGTGAGGGTGAGGGTGAGGGTGAGGGTGAGGGTGAGGGTGAGGGTGAGGGTGAGGGTGAGGGTGAGGGTGAGGGTGAGGGTCAGGGTCAGGGTGAGGGTGAGGGTGAGGGTGAGGGTGAGGGTGAGGGTGAGGGTGAGGGTGAGGGTGAGGGTGAGGGTGAGGGTGAGGGTGAGGGTGAGGGTGAGGGTGAGGGTGAGGGTGAGGGTGAGGGTGAGGGTGAGGGTGAGGGTGAGGGTGAGGGTGAGGGTGAGGGTGAGGGTGAGGGTGAGGGTGAGGGTGAGGGTGAGGGTGAGGGTGAGGGTGAGGGTGAGGGTGAGGGTGAGGGTGAGGGTGAGGGTGAGGGTGAGGGTGAGGGTGAGGGTGAGGGTGAGGGTGAGGGTGAGGGTGAGGGTGAGGGTGAGGGTGAGGGTGAGGGTGAGGGTGAGGGTGAGGGTGAGGGTGAGGGTGAGGGTGAGGGTGAGGGTGAGGGTGAGGGTGAGGGTGAGGGTGAGGGTGAGGGTGAGGGTGAGGGTGAGGGTGAGGGTGAGGGTGAGGGTGAGGGTGAGGGTGAGGGTGAGGGTGAGGGTGAGGGTGAGGGTGAGGGTGAGGGTGAGGGTGAGGGTGAGGGTGGTAAGCTACCTTGCCCTCTAAAGAGTCTGCGGGCCATTTTTGTCCATTAAAGTTCCTCAGTACACAGGACCTTGGCAAAATGCCTACAAATATTGTTTGGACACAACAGATCCTAGTGTCAGTTGTGAAGGAGAAGGGTGAGAGGAGCTGGTCTCTGTACAATATATACCTATTGAATATTGATATGTCTTCTCAGGGGTACTACACCTCCCCCCTCCTACTACACCTCCCCCCCCCCCCCCCCCCCCCCCCCCCCCCCCCCCCCCCCCCCCCCCCCCCCCCCTCTTACTATACCTCCCCCCCCCTCCTACTACACCTCCCCCCCTCCCCTTCTGTTACTATTCTGCATTTGATACTATTCAGAGATCAGCTTTGCTAGAACTTCTTGCTGATTCTGGTCAAAGTGAAGATGACATCATACTGGTTTAAGCACCTACTTTAATGTACCATTAAAGTGAGGTGTACCGTACCAGGGGAGTTTATTAAAGTGAGGTGTACCGTACCAGGGGAGTTTATTGTCACGATAGGTGCATTCCAAGGTAATAGTTTGTCTGGAAACCTTTTCACCCTTTATTTGGCTGGCGCACTTTATCACCTTCGTGCTTTTATGTCCTATCTAAGACCTAACCCTCTGTTTACTGAAAACCTGCGACCTCTTGAGTGGGAGTACGCAGATGAGGCAAGGAGATATTGGAGGGAACTTGTTTTTCAACGAATCAAAAACTGAGAATCCTACCTTGAGAATTACAAAATTGAAATTTTGAATAATGTTCACTTTCAGAAAATTAGAATGTTTCAAAATTATTCAAAATTATTGACAGAGAGTCGGAGATCCATCCCCCCATCCCCCCATCCCCCCATCACCCCATCCCCCCATCCCCCCATCCCCCCATCCCCCCATCCCCCCATCCCCCCATCCCCCCATCCCCCCATCCCCCCATCCCCCCATCCCCCCCACCCCCATTATAATATAATATACGTGTCACCCCCACCTCATTAAAATATATGCAATCGAGCGAGCGAGAGAGAATGGAGAGAATTGCATTGTAGTGAGCTAGTACTATAATGCTTATTTTAAGGCAATTTCATTTAAGTAGCAATAAATTATCCATCATAAAACATACTACTACTTGTTAACATTAAAAAAACATACTATTTACTTAAACTTACCGGGTCCTCAGATAGCTGCATTGTATAGAAGCCCCTCTCTCTCAATAGAAAGCAAACAACATTCACTATAAATATATACAACAACTATAAATCATAACAACTATAAATCATAACATATTGGCAGGTCAACATGCAAAGATCTAGAAGTTAGACAGCTTGCCACATTACACGTTACACAGGTACAGGTGCATGACGCTATATAAAGTGAGACAGCACTCTAAACTTGTTCCACACCAATACAGCTAACTATAAAGCGAGGCAGCACTCTAAACTTGTTCCACACCAATACAGCTAACTATAAAGCGAGACAGCACTCTAAACTTGTTCCACACCAATACAGCTAACTATAAAGCGAGACAGCACTCTAAACTTGTTCCACACCAATACAGCTAACTATAAAGCGAGACAGCACTCTAAACTTGTTCCACGCCAATACAGCTAACTATAAAGCGAGACAGCACTCTAAACTTGTTCCACACCAATACAGCTGCTATAAAGCGAGACAGCACTCTAAACTTGTTCCACACCAATACAGCTAACTATAAAGCGAGACAGCACTCTAAACTTGTTCCACACCAATACAGCTAACTATAAAGCGAGACAGCACTCTAAACTTGTTCCACACCAATACAGCTAACTATAAAGCGAGGCAGCACTCTAAACTTGTTCCACACCAATACAGCTAACTATAAAGTGAGACAGCACTCTAAACTTGTTCCTCACCAATACAGCTAACTATAAAGCGAGACAGCACTCTAAACTTGTTCCACACCAATACAGCTAACTATAAAGCGAGACAGCACTCTAAACTTGTTCCACACCAATACAGCTAACTATAAAGCGAGACAGCACTCTAAACTTGTTCCTCACCAATACAGCTAACTATAAAGTGAGACAGCACTCTAAACTTGTTCCACACCAATACAGCTAACTATAAAGCGAGACAGCACTCTAAACTTGTTCCACACCAATACAGCTAACTATAAAGCGAGACAGCACTCTAAACTTGTTCCACACCAATACAGCTGCTATAAAGCGAGACAGCACTCTAAACTTGTTCCACACCAATACAGCTAACTATAGAGCGAGACAGCACTCTAAACTTGTTCCACACCAATACAGCTAACTATAAAGCGAGACAGCACTCTAAACTTGTTCCACACCAATACAGCTAACTATAAAGTGAAACAGCACTCTAAACTTGTTCCACACCAATACAGCTAACTATAAAGCGAGACAGCACTCTAAACTTGTTCCACACCAATACAGCTAACTATAAAGCGAGACAGCACTCTAAACTTGTTCCACACCAATACAGCTAACTATAAAGCGAGACAGCACTCTAAACTTGTTCCACACCAATACAGCTAACTATAAAGCGAGACAGCACTCTAAACTTGTTCCACACCAATACAGCTAACTATAAAGCGAGACAGCACTCTAAACTTGTTCCACACCAATACAGCTAACTATAAAGCGAGACAGCACTCTAAACTTGTTCCACACCAATACAGCTAACTATAAAGCGAGACAGCACTCTAAACTTGTTCCACACCAATACAGCTAACTATAAAGCGAGGCAGCACTCTAAACTTGTTCCACACCAATACAGCTAACTATAAAGCGAGGCAGCACTCTAAACTTGTTCCACACCAATACAGCTAACTATAAAGCGAGACAGCACTCTAAACTTGTTCCTCACCAATACAGCTAACTATAAAGCGAGACAGCACTCTAAACTTGTTCCACACCAATACAGCTAACTATAAAGCGAGACAGCACTCTAAACTTGTTCCACACCAATACAGCTAACTATAAAGCGAGACAGCACTCTAAACTTGTTCCACACCAATACAGCTAACTATAAAGCGAGACAGCACTCTAAACTTGTTCCACACCAATACAGCTAACTATAAAGCGAGACAGCACTCTAAACTTGTTCCACACCAATACAGCTAACTATAAAGCGAGACAGCACTCTAAACTTGTTCCACACCAATACAGCTAACTATAAAGTGAGACAGCACTCTAAACTTGTTCCACACCAATACAGCTAACTATAAAGCGAGACAGCACTCTAAACTTGTTCCTCACCAATACAGCTAACTATAAAGCGAGACAGCACTCTAAACTTGTTCCACACCAATACAGCTAACTATAAAGCGAGACAGCACTCTAAACTTGTTCCACACCAATACAGCTAACTATAAAGTGAGGCAGCACTCTAAACTTGTTCCACACCAATACAGCTAACTATAAAGCGAGACAGCACTCTAAACTTGTTCCACACCAATACAGCTAACTATAAAGCGAGACAGCACTCTAAACTTGTTCCACACCAATACAGCTAACTATAAAGCGAGACAGCACTCTAAACTTGTTCCACACCAATACAGCTAACTATAAAGTGAGACAGCACTCTAAACTTGTTCCACACCAATACAGCTAACTATAAAGCGAGACAGCACTCTAAACTTGTTCCTCACCAATACAGCTAACTATAAAGCGAGACAGCACTCTAAACTTGTTCCACACCAATACAGCTAACTATAAAGCGAGACAGCACTCTAAACTTGTTCCACACCAATACAGCTAACTATAAAGCGAGACAGCACTCTAAACTTGTTCCTCACCAATACAGCTAACTATAAAGCGAGACAGCACTCTAAACTTGTTCCACACCAATACAGCTAACTATAAAGCGAGACAGCACTCTAAACTTGTTCCACACCAATACAGCTAACTATAAAGTGAGGCAGCACTCTAAACTTGTTCCACACCAATACAGCTAACTATAAAGCGAGACAGCACTCTAAACTTGTTCCACACCAATACAGCTAACTATAAAGCGAGACAGCACTCTAAACTTGTTCCACACCAATACAGCTAACTATAAAGCGAGACAGCACTCTAAACTTGTTCCACACCAATACAGCTAACTATAAAGTGAGACAGCACTCTAAACTTGTTCCACACCAATACAGCTAACTATAAAGCGAGACAGCACTCTAAACTTGTTCCACACCAATACAGCTAACTATAAAGCGAGACAGCACTCTAAACTTGTTCCACACCAATACAGCTAACTATAAAGCGAGACAGCACTCTAAACTTGTTCCACACCAATACAGCTAACTAAAAAGTGAGACAGCACTCTAAACTTGTTCCACACCAATACAGCTAACTATAAAGCGAGACAGCACTCTAAACTTGTTCCACACCAATACAGCTAACTATAAAGCGAGGCAGCACTCTAAACTTGTTCCACACCAATACAGCTAACTATAAAGCGAGACAGCACTCTAAACTTGTTCCACACCAATACAGCTAATTATAAAGCGAGACAGCACTCTAAACTTGTTCCACACCAATACAGCTAACTATAAAGCGAGACAGCACTCTAAACTTGTTCCACACCAATACAGCTGCTATAAAGCGAGACAGCACTCTAAACTTGTTCCACACCAATACAGCTAACTATAAAGCGAGACAGCACTCTAAACTTGTTCCACACCAATACAGCTAACTATAAAGCGAGACAGCACTCTAAACTTGTTCCTCACCAATACAGCTAACTATAAAGCGAGACAGCACTCTAAACTTGTTCCACACCAATACAGCTAACTATAAAGCGAGACAGCACTCTAAACTTGTTCCACACCAATACAGCTAACTATAAAGCGAGACAGCACTCTAAACTTGTTCCACACCAATACAGCTAACTATAAAGCGAGACAGCACTCTAAACTTGTTCCTCACCAATACAGCTAACTATAAAGCGAGACAGCACTCTAAACTTGTTCCACACCAATACAGCTAACTATAAAGCGAGACAGCACTCTAAACTTGTTCCACACCAATACAGCTAACTATAAAGCGAGACAGCACTCTAAACTTGTTCCACACCAATACAGCTAACTATAAAGCGAGACAGCACTCTAAACTTGTTCCACACCAATACAGCTAACTATAAAGCGAGACAGCACTCTAAACTTGTTCCACACCAATACAGCTAACTATAAAGCGAGGCAGCACTCTAAACTTGTTCCACACCAATACAGCTAACTATAAAGCGAGGCAGCACTCTAAACTTGTTCCACACCAATACAGCTAACTATAAAGCGAGACAGCACTCTAAACTTGTTCCTCACCAATACAGCTAACTATAAAGCGAGACAGCACTCTAAACTTGTTCCACACCAATACAGCTAACTATAAAGCGAGACAGCACTCTAAACTTGTTCCACACCAATACAGCTAACTATAAAGCGAGACAGCACTCTAAACTTGTTCCACACCAATACAGCTAACTATAAAGCGAGACAGCACTCTAAACTTGTTCCACACCAATACAGCTAACTATAAAGCGAGACAGCACTCTAAACTTGTTCCTCACCAATACAGCTAACTATAAAGCGAGACAGCACTCTAAACTTGTTCCACACCAATACAGCTAACTATAAAGCGAGACAGCACTCTAAACTTGTTCCACACCAATACAGCTAACTATAAAGCGAGGCAGCACTCTAAACTTGTTCCACACCAATACAGCTAACTATAAAGCGAGACAGCACTCTAAACTTGTTCCACACCAATACAGCTAACTATAAAGCGAGACAGCACTCTAAACTTGTTCCACACCAATACAGCTAACTATAAAGCGAGGCAGCACTCTAAACTTGTTCCACACCAATACAGCTAACTATAAAGCGAGACAGCACTCTAAACTTGTTCCACACCAATACAGCTAACTGCAATAATTGGTGAGGTGCATCTAGACTCTACGGCGGCGCCGTACAAAACAGGGTTCTACGGTGTGAAAAAACAGGACTCTGGCGGCAAATATTATTTTCCTATTTTCGATCAAAATAGATCTAATTTAATTTTTAATTAGGATGTCCGTCGTCACAGGGAGTGTTCTTTGAAAGTCAGTTTTTATCACATCAAGGAATATTTATCTCGACCTAAGATACAGCCGATGAAATGTAACACTGACTGAACACAACGTTAGCGGATTAAACTTATTTCAAAACGATACTACCGGGTTGTAATATCATATAATTTAATTTGAAATGTAAACAATACTGATATATTAGATGAATAGGTTGACAGGGCAAAGGAGTGTGCGTGCTGTTCGCTATTGCTCACACCAAACGGCAACCTAGTAAAAGTTTTGTATGGACACCGGTCTCCATCACGATACAAAATTAGGATTGTAGAATTTATAGTATAACTTTTAGTGCAGTGGAGGAAGCGGTGTGGTGCATTAATAGAGTGACAGCCTACTGATTTAGAGTTGTTTTTAAGTGAGCATAGTGGGTATATTTTCGGACCTAAAGGCTGCAGTATGGCAACTTTAAAATTGGTTCTTTTAATCATTTATTAAATATCAGTTTAAAAATATATGAATCTGGAATTTATTCACACTGTGAACCAGTCCTATACAAATTTCAAAAATTAAATTTTAATTTTAATATTTAAATTTTTTTTAAATTAAATATTAAAAACGTCTAAATAATGGAAATAGTCATACTATACGATTAAGAAATTTACCAAATTCTTAATATCTACCTAAATTAATTTCTACCTGTAACACACTAAATATTAGGTTAAATACATAGGGGCTCCACCTCAGACCGGGCCGTGTTACATTATCAAGTCTTTATTTTAGCTAGACGGTATTAACTGAAGTTCGACTCTGTCGTTTCATTGGATTCATTCGACACGTTTTGTCGGATAAGTCACATACATATGAAATTTGGTAATCTTACTATATATAAAGCGAGACGATATATGAGTATATATCCGAACCATTTTACTGACACCACGGCATCAACTTTAACACGACTTTCCGCAAAAACCGTAAATGATATAAAGTAAAGTAAAGTAAAGTAAAAATTATGACAAGTTTAATGAATCAAGATTAAATATTTGGAGTAAATATGGTAGTGATATTTATGATGAATTTATTGAAATGTTTCAATTACCTAATATTATTTTGTAATTTGTATCGACATATATCGTTTTCAGTTATAAAGTTACCTAATATCTATTAATTATTTTAGTATTTGTGATTAATTTGTATTGATTTATTATTTGTGACTTATAAATTAGTAACCATTATATTACCGTCTAAAAAATTATTGTCAGAAATTAATTTTATGAAGGAGTTATAAGTTGTCGATTATTTGTATTTGAGATTCTGCGATTAAATTTATTTTGTTGATTGTAATGTTGTGATATTGCATAATTTCTTGTTAATGTAATATATGTTTCAGATCAGTATCAAATCACTATAATCTATATGGGAAAATATAAATATCTTACCACCAAAATTAAGTACCATGTTAATCCACTATCATTAAAAATATCTATATATACTTCTGTTGAATAGTTACAAATTGATTTCTACTAAAAATATTATCATTTATACTTCCATTTACCCATGATACAGTAGGTAAATTGAAATCTCATATAAGGATTGTTTCAGAATTATTCTTTTCACTACATATACCCTTGATACAAAGATACAAGATAGTATTGTATTGTTCTGTTCTAAATTTAAAGAAGTTGATCTATAAATACAACAAATATTAATTGATCCACCAGATGTGTTAATACTAACAGCTAAAGAGTCTGGTGCACTTATAAAATAGCTCATTAAAGAAGCATTACACTGTTCTTGATATAAATGATAGAACCACCACCCCCACTAATAATATTGGTTGAATTGTCAATCTTAAAATCTCTATCCTTCCTAAACATATTAAAACCATCAATACAAATTTCAGCATCCAGAATGTCACTATTAAAACGAGTTTCTGTTATTAAAATCACATCAATAGATTTATATACTGATAAAATACATTTAAGTTCGTCGATTTTATTAATAAGTCCATTAGCACTGGTATAAAATATATTCAAGCCTTTACTGATTCTCCTTTCGTCTTTTCCGACCTTTTCTTCTCTGCTTCTAACTGTCTCTTCTTCCTCTCCTTTCTGGCTAAAAATGGATCTCACGGTCTGCTCTACACAGGTCCTGATTGATCCAGTAGGACGATTCCTTCCAGCCTTTACCAAAGTTAGAGTAATGATTTACTGACTTTTCGTCGACTGTCTGTATGATGAGAGATCGACAGTAGTCAGGGTTGTCTGGATCAACTTTTCCAATGCGATGGCAGCTAACAATGTCGTCTTTCTTCCTTTTGAGTGTTTCTACGTAGAAAGAGACATCATCTTTCTGACGCTGCTGAGAGTTGTTCTTCTTACTCTCTGGAACCTTCAGAACACATAAGTTATGTTTCCTTCTGTTCCTTTAAATGCATCAGTGTGCATCTTGGACTGCACTTTAGCAATAACATTTTCTGATGTCTGAGAGTTGCTCAGATCTTCTATTTAAAATTGGTCATGCCAGTACTGTCATAAACTGTAACCAACTATTTAAAAATTAGATATCTTTTGCTAAATTTTAAATTTTAAGTCATAGAGCAATCTTCTCAATTTTAAAATTTAAAAAGAATTATATTTTACCCTAACTATGATGTGGTGGCATTTCATACCTAACTAAATTTCAACTTTGAAAGTAAATAGATTATTAGTGACAACAAAATTATAGTTTAAGACATCCATTTTGCATTGTGTTTCCAATATTAGAATTTATGATATGTATTGATTGAATAATTGGTAATAAATTTAACTTTTGTTTTATTAACTTTTGTTTTATTATTACTGTCCTCTGAGATTTTGCTGTAATGTCCGAGTAAAGTTGCACAGCTTTGTTGACAGTTTTATCTGTGCTTCCTTTAATAGCTTCCTTAATCGAGTTAGTCAGGGCTGGGGTCAAATGTTGGAGTTCCTCTTTAATAATAGCCCTGACAGCCCCGTTTTCCTTAGTGTCAGCTGAGGTATGAGGCGCCACAAAACAGTATGGGCACTTCCAGTTCGTTAGATTCTGTAACATCTCGTTTGTTAAGCCAGATAAACCAACACAACTCAGGTGCCAAATTAATTGGCAAGCTTCGCATTCAACTAGGAAAACAAATTTTAGGAAAACAAATTTAAATTTTGGTATTTATTAATAACAATCAAAACATATCATATCATAAAAATAAAGCCGCGCGTTGGTTGACTGCCTCAGTAAGGTGAATAATTTAAGCTTGAAGGTGCCCTGCGAAGAACTGATAGTTCTTCTGACATTTAAACATCACATTGGCAGTATCTTTCCTCCGACACTGGGACATTATCAACAGATGAATCCTTAGATGGACTTGTCTTTACTCCACGTATTTTTTGTCGACGACCTCTCGGGTCCATTTTTACTTGCCATCCCTGCAATGCCTGAACTCAAATTATTTGTTATATTCTATTTGAAAGTATTAAAACTTATTATACAACTTAAACTTTTTTGACTGGTTCAAATGCTTTAATGGCCTTCAAATCAGCACGAAAAAATAAAAATTGGCCAAGGAATAGGAGTTTTAGAGCTTAAAATTTGGACCCCCAAGTGTTGTCAAAAACGCGAACGCAATTTATATTTAGTTTTTTGAGTCTTGACACCATTTTACGGTTATACGGGTTCCTGCCAACTATAAATGGTACAGTAATACTATCAATAACACCACTGACTGATTAGACAAAACATAAAATGTAAAATTAAAAATTGAGGCAAAAAATTTGTGCGCCGCGCATATTTTAATTAACGCGCCGCGCGTTTATTTTGTATTTAAACTGACTTATACCGCACTGTAAATTCAAATCAAATCAAATCAAAATATAATGACACAAACATCATCACACATCATCAAAAATATATCTACTAAAGTTTTAAAAATATCTTAAATCTATTGGCCTAAACAACCAATATAAAATGAATTTAATTTACATACTTTCCACTACTATATAAGTTAATAAAGCGTTTCTTAGCAACATGAGGATGACACACAAGATATTCATTGTGCTTCTCTTTATTAGTAGCATAATTTAATCCCTCAATCTTTCCTAATACTTCGTCCGAAACATACCAAAAATGAATATCATTTACGGATCCGTTAAAAATAGTTTCTTTTTTGAAAGCCTCTAATCTTATTTTAAAACTTAACACAGTCCCACAATTCTTGACATCCGAGGGGAGTTTGTTCCAATATGGTCTCACCCTCTCCGGAAGAAAAGAACTGTGGACTTTCTTCATTTTACTGCTACTTTTACTGCATCTACTGTTTGATACCACATTAAGACCAGATCTGCTCATACTGAACAAACCAGCTCCGTAATTGGCCAAACCACTTTTCATTTTAAAAGATTCAATGAGGTCCCCACGTATTCGCCGCTCTGCCAGCGTTGTCAAATTGAGGATTTCCAGTCGAAGACTGTATGGAAGAGTACCCACCTCGTCAATCAGACGGGTAAACCGCCTCTGGACGCTCTCCAGCTCCAAGATGATCCCCCAACTTCCATGAGCCGCAACTGGACTCCACAATTGAACACAATACTCTAAATGGGGTCTTATTAAAGCTTTGTAAATGGATATCATCACAGATTTTTCCCTGATAATCAGATTTCTAACAATCCAACATATCATTCTGTTGGCTTTAGATATTGAAGCCTTAATCTGTTCATTCCAAAGCAGAGAGTTATGGGTTATAACTCCCAAGTCTTTTTCCTGTACAGATTCTGCCAATGTAACTCCATTAAGAGAATAACTTGATCTTGGGTTATCGTTAACATCTAAATGCATTACAGAACACTTAGTAGGATTAAACTTTAAAAGCCATTTACTCTCCCACATCTCTAGTTCGTTCAGATCATTAGCTATAGTTTCATGCTCGGAGGCATTAGCTATAAGCTTAAGATCATCAGCAAATATTTTAACTTTACTTTTAATATTATCTGGTAAATCATTAATAAATAACACAAATAGTAATGGTCCAAGGACTGATCCCTGGGGAACTCCTGACCATACAATCTTCCACTCTGAAGTTTCACCTTCTACACACACTCTCATAGTTCTATTTGAGATAAAATCTGTAATAACATCTAAAACTTTACCAGTTATCCCTAGACTCTCTAGCTTGTTGATCAAGCGATAATGGGGAACAGAATCGAAAGCTTTACTAAAATCAAAATAAAATAAGTCCACAGGAGCACCTTCATCTATTAAATTAAGTATAGTGTCGAAAGTCTCCAAAAAATTTGACAAACAAGATTTTCCTTTAACAAACCCATGTTGGTCCTTTGAAATACGGTCTTCTAAAAATTCTAACACATGGGATCTAACAAACTGTTCATAAACTTTACAAAGAATACAAATAAGAGAAACTGGTCTATAGTTAAGAGGGTCAGACTTAGAGCCCTTTTTAAAAAGTGCAACTACAGATGCCGACTTCCATACCTCCGGAAGATTTCCAGTATCACTACAGGCACTAAATAATTTAGTAAGAGCTGTTACAAAACTAGCATCTCCAGCTAGGGACTTAAGCAGCTTTGGATGATGCCCATCTGGGCCAGTGCTTTTAAAAATATTAAGCTTTAATAGTTCCTTTTTAACATTATCAAAGGTAATAACAATATCAGATATACTATTAGTATTCTTACTATAACTTCTAGGTAATGGGCCGAGTGGCTCATTAACAAACACAGAACTAAAGGCACTTGCAAGTACCTCTGCAGACTCCCCTGCACTAGTTGTCCTTGTACCGTCTTCCTTATCTAAACTTGGTACCGAAGCTTTAACCTTTCTCTTATTTCTCAAATAAGAATAAAATGATTTACAATTGATCTTTAAATTAGAAGTTATCTTCTTCTCATATCTTATCTTTGCTTTCACTTCCTCATTCTCATAGATGAGCTGTTTACTACTTGCATGACTAAGATTAACACTAGAAGGTTCAATATCAAGCGCTACATAAACCTAGGAAATCTTACCGTTAGGGGCCTAAATTCGAAAATAAAAGAGATAGAAACGTCTGGTTTTCAACAAAATCTTCCCTTTGTAAAAATAACGTTTCCTCTCCAGGAGGAAAATTTAAAACAATGTAGATTTTGAACTATCGCGAAAAGTTATATTTTAGGCCTTATAAAACTGCGCATCTTTAACTTCACAGATTCTTGTTCTCTGATTGGCTGAATCGTATCACGCGGTACGTGGTGAAATTGCATTCTTGGAATAATTGAAGCGTGAAAATGCAATGAACTAACGAGCGCGCGCGGAGTTCAACAAGCTGTGAAGAGGCAATCATGAATCACCTGTAGTAATATCGCCAGCCAGTAAGGTCTGCTGGTACAATACAACTAATTATGTTGAATCCCTTATATTTATTTCCATAAACTTTCAGATTTACTTCTCACTTTTTTAAATTTTACTTGGGGATCCAAGGCTTTGTGTTTATTATATAAACACACCAATTGAAAATAATATTAATATGATTGCAAAGCTTAAATATTACCCTGAAGCAATTATTCTTAAATAAGGTATTTAAGTGGGGTCTGGAGTTATCCAACAAAGTTTCCTGTAGAGCCAAATTGTAATTTTTGAAGTTAAAGTTGAATATATCACATGCTGTAATAGACCTGTTTGATAATACCACTGACATTTATTTGACAGATATGAAGACTTCCGTTGTTTTTAGTTATCATGGTGGTAAGCTCGGCTTGATGTATCTGCTAGAGGAGTTTGGACTCCATTTGATAAGACCTTTCTTGACATAAGGGTTTCACACCCCAATTGCTTATCAAACAGGACAAAAACTCTTCAAGAAGTATACGAAGAGAACGAGAAGGAGAAGAAGGACGAGTACTCGGAGAGAGTGTTGAATGTGGAGAAGGCTACCTTAACCCCGGCTGTATTCCTCACATCTAGAGGAATGTCTAAAGAGTGTAAGCAGTTCGTCAACAGAGTAGCAGACAGACCTCATTTTTTTTTATTTGAAAATTCAATTAATCATTATATATATAAATCAAGCGTTACATTTCAGCCATGCAAAAATACAATGACATATTTTGATATACTAAATGGTAAATGGTACTGCAATATAAGTTGCTTAATGTTTGGCCGGATGACAACTTAACGAGAAAAATAAACTTGATTATATAATAATTAATTCGGCTGAACCAACACATAGCAAGAGCCACATTAACGTTGGGGCCGTCTACCAAATTTGAATGACAAACATTAACAAGAAAATCAAACATATCATAAATAATTATAAGGATTTTGTTCATTACAATTCCGTCACAACTGATAAAGAAAAAAGAAAAGGACAAGCAGATAGGAAATTGGACGGACAGAATTGTAACCAACAAAAACAAATTTCTGAGACTCATAAGACTGATGAGCTAATCTGGCCAGACTGTATCGGCAGCCCAGAGGTACTTGATCAGTTTGGCCTTAAAAGTAG
Organism: Bolinopsis microptera; assembly: GCF_026151205.1. Classification (NCBI taxonomy): domain Eukaryota; kingdom Metazoa; phylum Ctenophora; class Tentaculata; order Lobata; family Bolinopsidae; genus Bolinopsis; species Bolinopsis microptera. The sequence goes on along the minus strand of NC_087081.1, from coordinate 17,728,309 downwards.
TGGCCCTACCAGTCTACATACTGGTAGACTATTCCATTTCAGCATAGATCTATGAAAAAAGCTATTTCGGAAGGCATCCGAGCAGGGCACAGTGGTACTCATGTAAGTTGAAGTATCCGACATATCAATTATTTGAGCATTGTGCCTTGTGTATCGGGTGCCCTCTGGACGGCATAGGACTATATATATGTAGGGAGCGAAACTGGAATTATGCTATTCACTATTTTATAGAAGGTCATAAGATCGTTATAAATAAACTTCTGTTTAACAGGGAGAATATTTAGTTTCTTTTGCTCTGTAGCAAGTTTATCGTCATTATAACTGGAGTAAGGTTCACCATTGATCCATTTAATAGCCCTCTTTTGGATAGCAACAAACTGTTGAAGATGAGTTGCAGATTGAGGGGACCATATGACAGAACAATGTTCAAATATAGACCTAATTAACGCTAAATAGAACGATCTTTTCTGCCTTTTATCAGTAGTGAAATGACATGTTCTCTTAAGTAGTCCAAGTCTAGAGGTAGCTTTGGAAACAAGCGCTTTACATTGTGCACCCCAATTAAACCTGGAGTTTATTGCGACTCCTAAATCTGACTGAGAGGGCACAAAGTCAATATCACTTCCAGAAAGTTTATAAAAGAAGGTATTGAATGGCAAGAAAAAGGAAGGAGAGATGCTGCGATTTGATTGTGCTCTGCCAATTGCATCACTTGATTTAATTGAATGTATATATACTGTTTGACACACTTTTCTTCTTGTTTTTTTTTTAAAAGTTATCATGGTGGTTACTTTGTTTAATCAGATTCATTTTTTCTATGAAATGTGGGCAAAGGTTTGAGTAAGCCGTATGATTTCCTCTGCAGTTGCGGCAGCAATATCTTGATGGATTAGTTCTCTCCAAGCATTCTTTATCAGTGTGGCTTTCTGAGGAGCAAAATCCGCATGCTGCTTTACTCCGGCACCATTTAACAGGGTGACCAAATCTCTTGCAGCCATGACACTGCATTGCTTTTTTAGTGAATTTGAATTGAGCAACTTCTAGCCATAAATGCTCAAGACCGAATCCCTTGCTTATTGCCTGTGTAAGATCCACATGAGACTTAAAGATGACTTCTACTGAGTTTGATGATTTGCCCAGCCGAGTTACATAAGTGCTATTGAAATTGGCTTTTTAAGTCTATCAGAGATTGAAGCCACGTCAATAGCCATGGGGACATGCCTTATATGGACATTATATTATCCAATAAGCGACATTGTATTGACATTATATCCATTATATCCAATAAGCGTGCATGTGGACGTGCAAAGATTGGCAAGCGACATTTTGATAGGTTTTGTGGTAAATAACGTTGTGTTCAGTGCGAGCTACATTTAAATAGGCTGTATCTTCGGTGGGGATGAATACTTTTTGATGTGATTAAAACTGGCTGCCAAATAAATATAAAACTACTAGCTTCATCCCTGTTACCAAGGGCTTTCTAGTCTTTCATAATTTGAGCTTTTTGCCAATTGACATTGAGAATTTTTCATTATGAAACCACAAAGATATTCATTTCGAGACATTTTTCCTTGCAGTGTGCCAAACCATTTCATGCTAATTAAATACTAGATCAACAAAGATCAGATCTACTATGATGATTAGTAGATTTAAAAAGATGTATTGATCTTATCAAATCAAAGGTAAAAAAAGTCATTCTCTCATCTCAGGGTAAAGGTGACAAGAATACCTGGCAAACTTTCTGAACTCAGGCAGCTTGAACAACTAAATTTGAAAAAGTAAAACTTCTTGTCTGAATGAACTATTAGAACCTCAAGAAGCTGATCCGCATGTCTCCGCTACTAAAATGTTTAATGAGCCCAATCGGCAATCACTCATCACTTAACAGTTTAATCTTCAAAGTGAGTTGTACAATCTAGGTTGTTTTAAGTAGCTGTTGATAGTGTAAAACAGGAGTGACTTGATCGTTTTCATAACTTCGATTTACAATTTGTACCATAATAAAACTAGCACTGCCATGGGGTTCAAAAAGGGTCATTGTAAGCCTCCAGCGTAATGGTCCTAAGTCTCTGCCCCATGCAGTGCCTGTTAGCATCAGCTAACAGAATAGCCCTAACATAACGATCAAGCCACAAATTAGGTTCTATAATGATTTAATATTGTTGAATAAAGAGATTTGAATATAATATTTGTTTTATTCTGAATATTTGTTTTATTCTATTTTCGGTTATAGCTACTTGAGAAACATTAATATTCTTATTCTTTTCAAACAAAATAGTTGTTTTCTAGACAGCATTAAATTTGATGAGATATATATGAGCTAATTAAGTTACCAAGTTAGTTAAAGAGAACATGTGATAATTATTTTACAAAAAAAGTTCAAGCTGTGCCTGATCAGAGATCCAAAATAAGTCCTCTCTCTGAAACTTAAATTAAAGGAAATATCTGTGATAATTCAATAGAAAATTTATTTAAATTTAAGCGTGATGCTTTAAAATCGTCCCTCAAAAATGAGTTCATACACTCTTGAAATTGAACTTGATATTGTTATTCACTTAGACCCTCAAATTACTTTGCAATGCTCTTATGATTGTATGTCTTCTTAATATTTTGGTCTGTTAACATCAGCATCGTCTGGTTTAGACCTTAGCTGATGCAGATTCTGATTTCGCTTCCAGGACAGAAAATCCATTGGTCTCTCTCATTTTTAACTCCCGCTTCAGATAAAGTGCAATTATTTTTTTGAGTTCTTCTTCGCGTGGCTGTTTTTCAAGAACTTCCTTTGATATTGCATTTAGGATAAGATCCAATCCTGAAAATATAATTTGTATTGATTTGGAGACTACTTTTCCTATGTACTAAAACATGCATAATGTGCACTCTGTAGCATTTGATTTTACTAAATTATTTAAGAAAAAATTATTCGCACCCTTTAAATTTTAAAATTATGAACATAAGGGCAACAAATTTATTACAAAATAATTTGAATTAATACCTCTTCCAGTTCATAAAACATTATATATTATATTTTATATATATATATACATTAAAACCCTGACTTACTGCACCCGAATTACCGCACCCCGAATTTATGGATTAAGGAAAAGGATTCAGACGACTTCCTAGAATTTATGCCGCCTCCAACAGAGTGTAAACTCTCTGTATTCGAAGAGGTGACTGTTGAACAAGTAAAAGAATATATACTCAGTATACCATCAGATAAATCGATTAACGATATCATGCCCATTAAAGTATATAAGTATATTATTCCCCAAATCATTGATCCAGTAGCTCATATTATAAACCTTAGTATGAAAAGTGGAACAATGCCGTTGGCATGTAAAATTGCATCAGTCACTCCAATTCTTAAAACTGGTGACACTAATGATCCAAATAACTACCGGCCAATATCCATACTCCCCCTCCTTGGAAAATGCATAGAATATTTTGTTAACCAACAGCTTACAGAGTATGTTGAAACAAATAAACTGCTTACCAACCATCAGTATGGATTTAGAAAAGATCATTCTACCACTTTTCTAATGCTTAATCTATTTGATAAAATATTTACGTCTAAGGAATCACAGAAGAAACCTGCAATTGTATTTTTAGATATTAAAAAGGCCTTTGATACAGTAAGCCATATTATTTTATTTAAAAAACTTAAGTATTATGGAGTTGATGACTTTGTCATAAAGTGGTTCAAAAGCTACCTTGGGGACAGAAAGCAGCACACCAAAATACGTGGTAATGTAAGCACATCACTCCCTGTTAAAACAGGTGTGCCACAGGGTAGCATATTAGGACCAATTCTATTTAGTTTATTCATAAATGATCTCAGTAGAAATTGCACACAATCTACTGTTTACTTATTTGCAGATGACAGTGCACTATATTTTGATAACATTTCCCGAGGCATATATGAGAATGTAATTAAGGATATGAAAATTGTGTATGAATGGCTTAGAATCAACAAGCTGAGACTAAATGCTGCAAAATCTTCATTCATTGTATTTGATAGATCACCTAATCTGGACACGTTGTCAATCCCTCTGGATTTGGAAAAAGAATGCCTATTTATAGAAGAAACTAAATCTCAAAAATGTTTAGGTCTCATGATAGACAATTTATTGAACTTTCAAGACCATATTGATTATGTGAAATCAAAAATTGCTAAAAGAATAGGGGCATTATACAGGTCGAAAAATCTTCTTCCACTGAAATATAGAAAAATGTTTGTAAATGCTCTTATGCTCCCCCAATTTGACTACCTGGATATAATATGGTGTAGGGCTGCCAAAACCAAACTTTATTCTCTTGATATATTATACAAGAAAGTAGCAAAAATTGCTCTGGATGTTCATTGGCAGGAACCATCAGTAAATGTATATCGAAATATGAAGTGGTTACCCTTACACTTAAGAAGACAACTCCATCTATCAACGTATATGTATAAAATTCTTAATGAGGCTGCACCATCATCATTCACAGATAAATTTTCTTATGTATCCGGAGGATCACGTGATGCTGAGAGGTGCAACCTTTATATTCACAAATCCAGAACACACAAAACCTTTACATATCTAGGTGCAAAATGTTGGAATACAATTCCAGAGAACATAAGGACTATAGAATGTAGTGTAAAATTCTCACAATGTATGAAATCTAAATTTATCTCAGATGTAATTCAAGGAGTCCCATCCTATGAAATAAACAATAGTTTTGACTATTTCTACACTCTAGCTATGTGACAACTGAAACAAATTTTATGGTGCTGGAGTTTTTGTCGGGTGGAAAGGCCCCCTGCGTTATATATGACCTATTTCCAGAAGTATAGAACTTTAAACATCTCCTTTATTCGTTCCCATTTGTTATCATTGCCAATCTATTATTGTTCTATACTTCTCTGTTTATAACACACATAACCCCGGCATGCGCAGGGATTATATTTCAATTTTTCCCGCGACGCGCGGGAAAAATGTATAATAATTTCGAGTGCGAAGCACAAGGGATTATTATGAAAATAACCCCGACGTGCTTTAGCACGAGGGGTTATTTTAATATAACTTAAGCGTGCCGGTGTTATGTGTTATAAACCCCTCCGGGTTAGTGCTAGGACCAACAAATTTGACATTTTACTCTTAAATATAGCTATATGAGATCATTATGGAAAATATGAAATGGAATTGGGGACTACCAAATAAATACAACTAAGGTACTATGACTTTTGAAATTGGCGTTATATCTAAACATTATTCCTCAGTCAGAACGTTGAATGAATATGAATATCGATAAGGGGCGTCGAGTTAAGCCTGGCAAGCGATAAAAGCTAATAATGATATCGTGTCATGAAGTTTATCAAAGTAGACGACTATAATACATGGCTTATATCAAACACGACAAAATTAACCGAACCGGACAAAATCAAATGTAACCGTTGAGACAAGTTTTGGAACTGGTCCAATTAATGTAAGAGTTTAAGTAATGTAAGCAGTGTGCTGGAGTTTTGCCAGCGCCTGCAATTAGACCGATACGTAGATCGAGTGTATTTATAGTTCTTACGTTAAGCCATAGGTCACGTGACATTTTTTACCAATGCGCGTCGTAGTAGTTAGTCACGTGATACACGTCATCAAAACACGTGACAGTACGCGGTTGAAATTCTCATGGAATGTCAAAACAAAACAAATCTTGTTGAGCCAAATTAGCGGGGCGGGATTATAAAAGCTGTGCCGGGGTTATTTATTCAGCGGGAAAAAACTAACAGCGGGAGCCGGGATTATCAGAATCTATTTAGCGGGAGCCGGGATTATCAGAATCTTATTCTATCCCGGAGGGGTTTATAACTGTAAATAACATTACTAACGTAATTCCAAAGTGGGCATCTATGTAATCTTAATTGTTACCTTCATGCCCACAGTTCACTGTTAAATCATATCTTATTTTATCACTCATTAATTTATTACTCATTATGTTTTACATACTATATCCTTATGTCCCTAGAAGGGTGTTCTGCTAACAGTTTTCGACTGACTTGAATGTCCTGCACAGCAGATTGAAGCTTCTTAAATTATTTTTTATTCTTATTGTATTGCTGTGTAAATTTGATTCTAATTCTAATTCTAATTTACTGCAAACCCTGATTTTCCGCAAACCCTGATTTTCCGCAAACCCTGATATATCACAAACCTCGATTTACTGCAAAGCCCGATTTACCACAGCCATTTCCATCCCCCAAATAGGGCTTAACAGTTAAGATAATGTAAACAATCAAAACCCTGATTCACTGCAGCTTTTCCTTTCTCCCAAACTCCTTGGTATATACATTACCAGTATAATACATTACCAGTATAAGAAGAATAAGGGGGCAGGAAGAAGATGAGTCTGTTTATTTTACCCTCCATTAGATCAGCATCAATTTAGGGGGATTAGATTTTTCTCAATTGTTTTGCAATTGACCCCCCTCCCCCTCAATTGGTACTTAACATTCTAACCGTGTTTGGGTGCCCAATCATATTTTACAGATGGGGGCGATATTTTGAACGATTCTATTTTATATTCATCTGTAAAATTTGAAAGGTATTTAATAAAAAAACAACCGGGTACTTTTGGATACTTTTAGGGTACCTGCACGAGAAATTTTATCTGAGCTCTGGATTGATAAAAATCGTATTTTAAGATGTTTTCAATTATGATACTACTTGTGTCCTTAGCACGTCTATCAAATCATTATCCTTAACTATCTAGATTCTAGCCATCTCCAAGCCGACCAATCACACTAGGTTGCCCAGTTTGTTGTATCAAACTTTTGTTTTTATTTGTACCATTGTACATACGACCAGTAATTAGTATTTAAAATTTAGCTATTTGACCTAATTTACTATTCAAATCAGTGCTTCTGTAAATAACGCTTCAGTTGTCATAGTGACGACCAAAATGGAGAAACATCTGCTTTAAACTAATTACAACACAACAAATCTATAACATTTATTGAGCTATGTAAGTTGACAACTAATTTGTTTTGAAACACTGAGACTCTCACACTAACTATCATAAGACAGAAACCTACTTATAAGTTTAGTGTACCTCCCCCCTTCTTATTAGTTTAGTGTACCCCCCCCCCCCCCCTACTTATTAGTTTAGTGTACCCCCCCCCCCCTACTTATTTACCAGTACTATTACTAGAGCTTTTAAACAAGGGAGGATTCTTAAGCATACCTTTGGGTACAGTGAGCTGAAAATAAGCTTTCTCTGCAAGCATCATAACCACAGCAAAAACACAATCCGATATCTACACAAAGAACAGTGAATAATTAACTACTACAAGACAAATAAATGCGCAGTGTCTGACTGTTTTTATATCACATGCAGGATTGTGCATGCTGAGTTTTGTCCATGTGCAGTTTTTGATTAGCTTATGACAAGCACAGAACGTGACTAGAATATGTATTGCATAATAAATGTTAGCACATGTTACATTTTGTCATGAGAACGCAATATGGTTATTATATTATGCAAGTGTTTTAATGTTATAAATTTTTAATGAAAAAATCAGAATCGTTAAATTTTTGATAACTTCAATGCTTGACCCGACCCTTCTGACTCTGTTAAATTATATTCTTCCACAGGTAATGTTACAGGTAATACTTACAGGTAGTGATTACAGGTAATGTTACAGGTAATGTTACAGGTAATGGCCAGTTGGTAGATCACCGGCCCTATAAGCCGGTTTATAGCCGGCTACAATTTTTATAGCCGGTAATGTATAGGGAGGATGTTATAGTTACTGGAGGTAATGTATAGGTAATGTATAGGGATGTATAGTAATGTATAGTAATGTATAGTAATTTATAGGTAATGTATAGGTAATGTATAGGTAATGTATAGGGAGGTAATGTATAGGGAGGTAATGTATAGTAATGTATACGTATATGTAATGTATAGGGATGTATAGTAATGTAAAGTAATGTATAGGTAATGTATAGGTAATTTATAGGTAATGTATAGGTAATGTATAGGGAGGTAATATATAGGGAGGTTATGTATAGGTAATACTAATGTATAGTAATGTAAAGGTAATGTATAGGTAATGTACAGTAATGTATATGTAATGTATAGGTTATGCACAGTGGGCTGTGAGTGGGGGTCATGCTAGCATAGGGTATTTTAGACCATCACACATGCCCCTAACTTTGTTTCTAAGGTAATTTGGGTACAAAAATACGATTCCAATCATTTACAGGGCCGAAAATGTCTCAGAAAAAATTTTTGGGCCGATTTTGAGCAATCTTGTAGTCCAAAAATAGGAGGCTGATCCCAGGAAAAGTTGTTTTTTAGAGGTTTAATCAATTTTAAAGCTCTTTTATGAACTGTAAACGAAGAACAGCTATCTTAGGAACTCGAATCTTTTTGAATTATGAAAAAATATTGATCAGAACAAAAGTTGTGCCCATTTATATGACCAAAATTTTCTGAAACACCAAAATTGTTCCTGTTATTTTCAAAAATTTCGTTTAAAATCACGATTTTTTGGATTTTTATCAATTTTAACTATAATAATTGTGATATTTTGATTTTTCATCCATACGCATCTGGTCTAGGATGCAAAAAATGCCACAAACATGGAGAATAACTAAAATATGTCAATTTAATAGCAAAATTGAGCTCATAAATTATCTAAAAATGCAGCAAATTTTACCCAATTTTTGAGTTTCTTAATTTTGTAAACAGAGTTGCCCAAAGTTGCCCAAAGTGATTCTTATTGCATCTGATAGGGAATTGTCTAAGCTTTCTGATGATACCATGCATTATACCGAACTATTGCAAACCAACAACGATTTCTGTCGTTAAATACCCCAAAAATTCAGGTGAAAATGTTAAAGTCACACAGTTTTTTTAGATGGCTGAGTATTCTTAAGTACTATACTATATTTCAATTATTAAAAACTGCCTTGATCAGGCATTTTAGCCCAAAATAATAAATATTAGGCAATTTTTGGCTAAAAAAGGCAAAATTTCTTGACAGTGAAAAATGCTATTTTTTCACGCGACGCCATTTTGGCATCTTGCAAAGTTTTTAATTACGGTTTCTTGCATGAAATCGGGCTAGCGTTTTACAATAAGGAAAGCTTATTTTCAAAGAAATTTAAGAAAGTCGATTTTAGGCCTATGCTAGCATGGTAGCCCACTGTGTTATGTATAGGTAATGTATAGTATTGTATAGTAATGTATGGTAATGTATAGTAATGTAGAGGTAATGTATAGTAATGTATTATAGGTAATGTATAGGCAATGTATAGTAATGTATAGTAATGTATAGGTAATGTATAGGCAATGTATAGGCAATGTATAGTAATGTATAGGTATTGTATAGTAATGTATAGTAATGTATAGTAATGTATAGTAATGTATAGTAATGTATTATATGTAATGTATAGGCAATGTATAGTAATGTATAGGCAATGTATAGTAATGTATATTTATTGTATAGTAATGTATGGTAGTGTATAGGTAATGTATAGTAATGTATTATAGGTAATGTATAGGCAATGTATATTAATGTATAGGCAATGTATAGTAATGTATAGTATTGTATAGGGAGACCCACAGCTCTAGCTCTGGAGCTTGCCAGGTTGGGAGCTAATGTTATTTTAATAGGGAGAAACGAGACAACTTGTAGTGTTGATCACTGATGCTACTGGCAATCACAAGGTATCGTTTAATTACACTCCTTCAAGTAATTGTTACTTTATTCAGTAATTGTTACTTTATTCAGTAATTGTTACTTTATTATAGTAAGTATTATAGTAAGATCGTTTCAACTGTTAAATCTGTAATATTTTTTATTTCAGATTGTATATTCTTAGAGTTGTTTTGGTTTTATATTAGCAGATTTAGGTATATAATTATATTACTGTATGTATAAATTCCTGAGTAAACATTAAACAAAGCTGGTTCCCAATCAATCAGTCCCTAGATATTGTACTGTCACAACTCACAAGTTACTTGATATCCATGTTGCACAATGGATTGGGATTATACTTAATCGATATCTAAGCTCCAAATATTCGAGGTGAAAATGAGGCTAACCATCTTTTGAGAGGGTGAAATGAGGCTTTCAAACAATTTGAAGGGCTAGTCCGAAGAAGCAGTAGAACAAGTAATGAACAAAACCTTGATATCTAGCCTTATTTTACCCTCCATCAATAGACAGAAAGGGTAGGCGGAGTCTACCATCGACCTAAAGTATCCAGGTAATGTATAGTAATGTATAGTAATGTATAGTAATGTATAGTAATGTATAGTAATGTATAGTAATGTATAGGTAATGTATAGTATCGATAATGTTACAGGTAATGTTACAGGTAGTGCTTACAGATAATACTTACAGGTAATGTTACAGGTAATGCTAATAGTTAATACTTACAGGTAATATTACAGGTAATACTTACAGGTAATATTACAGGTAATACTTACAGGTAATGTTACAGGTAATACTAAAGTATCCAGGTCAAAGGTAGACCCCGTACCCAATCTCGTATTGGAAAGTGACTAAACTAAATTCTGAGTGCGAATACGGGTGGTACCTGCAAGTGTGTTCATTAAGCATTTAGAGTTCTGTAAAACTGCAGTACAATTATATATTTGTGTACTCTACATCCCCGTACAAATCCCTCAAATCCTTAATCAGTAATTAGAAACTCTTGTTATAGATAATGATATCATATATTTTGATAATTGAAAGTTTTCGTTATCTTTAAATTAACTATAATATCTAAATATCAAATTAATAAAATATGTAATTAATAAAATATGTTTAATAAATTGTGTTTATAATTATGGTACATTGTTATTATACAGGGTGGGCCAAAAGTCATTGGGCATACGTTGGCCTTAATAGCTCAGTCACTGAGTGCCCAATTGAAATTATTCTTTCTGGTATGACTAACTACCACCACTGGTTCGGGGGAATTTGTCAAATCGAAAAATATTCGAGTTCATTTTTTTTCAAATGAAGGTTCATTTTTGCCTTTATTTGATAGTTTGGATAGTCGGATCGAGCTAAATTTTATTGAATTGTGTTTGGCCATTCGAATTACGTTTGTCCTGAAAAAATTAGCTTCTCATATGGCCGAGATACGAAGCATAACGAGTTTATTCATTACGTGTGATCAGGTGATTGGCTTACCTGATCACTAAGGTTAAGGCTGCCCAATTAAGGTTTTGTGTCACGGTTTCACATGATCACCCAGTCAATTTTGTTAACGAGATACACAAAATGCTTGATAACTTCGTCATTTATAATTCGTTTCACGTAATTTTTTCTGATCAGATGCAACATTTAATAATCTACCGTCTCTGAAAAGATCAGGCGCCCAGCATGTTCAGAGAGAACAATATAGGTGTTTTAATTTTGAATGGGCGTGGTCTAAAATATTCGAATTTTCAAAT